>NC_058411.1:12829569-12831100 GCF_002201575.2 Neomonachus schauinslandi | reverse complement strand
GGGGGGGGGGGGGGGGGGGGGGGGGGGGGGGGGGGGCGGAGAAATGTGAAAGCACATTCTACTTACCATCGATTCACTGATCAGCAGTAACAACAGGGCCTCTTCAGTATTTTCTTGAGGACAAAAAATGCTGTGTAAAGAAAATCAAATTTTATATATGGCAATTTCAAAATCATATGAAATACATGAGGATGAACAGTACTGAGTATTAAAAGCTTCTAGACTTTTATGTAGAACTCACAAAAAATACTGTATCATCTGACACTTGAATTAATTTGCTTATTTCTATGGTAATCTATGGAATTTATACATTTTAACTGTGCATTTTAATAGCAGGCAGCAGAGTGAAGTAAAGCTATAAAAACCACAGTAAAAGCCCAAATCACATATATGCCTATTACAGAGGCAGAAATTGCAATTGTTACAAACTAACGTTATCTCACTGATAAAGATCTCTCCTGAACCCATTCTGGGGGTATAGATTGTAGACATCTTACTACGCAGTCCGCTTCTTACTTCTCGCTAACTGCCACATCTTATATTGTCCTTTAGATGAAATAAGAGATTGGAAGCAATTTTAGAGTTTGAATCATTTCTAGAATACTGTAAGAATTTGGCAAGCTACCTTAATTAAACACACATGTTCTATTATGGGGTGGCATGCAAGAGCTAGCTGCCTTATTAATCTATTTTATGGAACTTGGCCAAGCTCTAACATCTGGGATTAAAAGAAAAAGCTTTTATGCTCAATGTTACTCAAGATTAGAGAACAACAATAACAAGAACAAAATCCAAACACACAACCCCAATCTCCATCCTTTATAGCCTTTTTTTTTTTTGGTGCTTTGAGCAGTTTTAGAGACTTGTAGCATTTTTTCCTCTGTTCTAAAAGCTCTAGAATCCTATGAGTAGAACTGAGAGTGTTATCACCAATTGAGCCAAACTCGATTCTTTTTCACGGAATGCAAGAAGGGTGCAATAAAAATGAACTTGGTTTGAAAAAAAAAAAAACTCCTGGATGTTTTGGAGATGTTAAAATAAAGACTAAATTTACATCTTCCCAGCACTAACATCATTTAATTTAAGAGATGGGATGATCCCCCATCCCCAAAATGGCAAAAAAAAGAAAAAATGTCTTCAACATCATTATAAATACTTGTTCTCTTTGAAGTGCTGGCAACTTTTGTAGGGCATCAAAGGACCATGAAGAGCAAGACAGAAAAAGCACAGGGCCTAGTTCTCTTTCTAGACCTCTGACGTCCCTAGAGGTAAGGAGACCACCTGTGGAATGGTCCCCATTGTCCTCGCAGGGCTAAAATTTGATGAAAAGGCTGGCCTGTAAATGAAGAGCAAGATTCTGAGATTTGCAGAGAACTTCTTTAAACAAGTAGCTTGAGGGAGCGGAAGCTGGGTTTTTCAAAAGACAGAACTCTTCTTTCTGCTTCAATTAAGCAATAGAGCCTACAGGCTTTGAATGAAGAGCGCTCCCGAGTGTGTGTGTGTGTGTGTGTGTGTGTGTGTGTGTGTGTGT
>NC_058411.1:12818704-12829559 GCF_002201575.2 Neomonachus schauinslandi | reverse complement strand
GTGTGTGTGTGTGTGTGTGTGTGTGTGTGTGTGTGTGTGTCTGCCCAGCAATCATTTCCTGATATTCTGGCTGTGCTTACATACCACTGGGACCTTACCAATCAAGCAATAACACTGACTATTTTTTTCACGACTAGCCAGTTCTGCATTGCCCAGACTAATTGAAAAGAAGAGAGAGCCCGTGCTAATTATGACTTAACACCAGCCAATTCAATCCACGGATAATCCCCAAATTCCATCTGAGCCATCCCGCCTGCTTAAATGCTAAATTGTGTTATTTTTGCCAGAGCTGCTAACAAATAGCACATTAACTGATTCTAATTCCACTTTCTCAACCCTTCCTTTTGAGGCAGGCGGGATGGGTACTCAGGAGCGCGGCAAACTCTCAGAGCTGGCAGGAAGAAGTGGGGGGTGAGAGGAGGAGGAAGGGCAGTTTTAAGAGACATGCTGAAAACTATACACCAGAACACCCCTTCCACTACATGTGGATTCTCCAGACCCATTTCTGGCCATTCCTCCCCTGTTCTCCATTGAAGGAGAGGTGGAGCTCAGGGTAGATGGTTGAAATCGTTGGGCTCTTTCTTTTTGACAATCTCCTCTGGGGGCCCAAGAGCCTCAGGGCAGATCCTGGGGTGCCCAGGCCTCAGCCTTGTGGAGTGGAAAAACTGGGGCCCTAAACCCACAGGACGCTGACTGAAGGGCAGGGTGTGGGGTAAGAAGGGACAGAGAGAACACAGGGCTCGTAGACAGTGAGGACACGCTGCTGGAGGACAGACTGGTGGCCAGCAGAGGAGGTAGGAGCACAGTCCTGCTGCGCAAAGATGGAAGGGCTACGTTCTAAACCCAGCCACCTTACTAACTCCTGGACTGACCTTCAAGCAAGTTGCTCATTTTCTTACTTTGGATGAATTTACCTATTCATTGTCTGACTCTACACAAAAGGAACAAGGGCAAGAATCTCCATTTATGAACAGTGATCACGACCTTGCCCAGGCTGCCAGATCACAGTCCTTTCTAAAAATTTTCTCAGATGGGTGAAAAATGTCACTGTATATGGTAGAAGCCATCCTACAAAAGAAATTAATCCAATTTTATCCAACTGCAGTTCATCTTTCTGTCATCTTTAGCTATTACACAACCAATGACGAGCTGGATGTCTGGAAGTCAACGGCACCACCCAGGTGTCAATGCAGACTCTATTTAGGTGCAAGGAGTGCTCTGAACACCTCCAACCCACAAAAAAGTTATGTATAAATGACATTAACTCCAAGGCCCAGCAATGGTGCCTTTCTAGGTTTTTCTTTTTTTTGTTTTTTAAGATTTATGTATTTATTTTTAGAAAGAGAGAATGAGCGGGGGGAGGGGCAGAGGGAAAGGGGGGAGGGAATTTCAAGCAGACTCCTCACCAAGCAGAGAGCCCAACTCAGGGCTCAATCCCACGACCCCTGAGATCATGACCAGAGCTGAATTCAAGAGTTGGACATTCAATCAACTGAGCCACCCAGGCGCCCTTGCCTTTCTAGTTTTAATATACCTTGCCTGGTTGTGATACCCCCAGAGAATTCCCAGAGAAATACAGCCTCCGAACCACAGCCCGTGGATAAGAGCTAAAGAGTCAAAGCCCACAATGGCTACAGCTCTGCCCCATCCCCAAGTCACACCATTAAACATGCTGAGGCATAAAGTACCTCGGTCTCAGGTTTGTGTGGAAGGACAAGCGTTCCAAGAAAGGAAAAGGACTTAAATTAATCATTAAGAGTACCTGTTGACTATGAGGGATCAGCTAGTCCAACCTGAGGATCAGCAGGCACACAATTCCACACAGGCCAACTCCCCCTCGTGACAAGAAAGAAGCGTCCTTCATTCAGATCAAGTCCACTGAGCTATGCTCTGGAGTGGACTGGGTGAGTCGCACAAAGCATATGGCCTGGCCTGAGGGCTTCTGCATTCCTGGGGAGAGGACTGGCCCTCCAACATGACCGGAAGGAGGGCCGAGTTTGCTCGAGGTGAGCACAGGGCGGCATGCAGGGGGCACAGCGGGTTGTTCACAGGGCTTCAGTGCTGCCATCGGGTGCTTTTCCTGACCCTTCAACGCCCTCATCTTCACACTTTCAACAGCGTCCTCATCCTTACGCAAACCCGGTGCACTGGCTCAGGGAGGTTCCAATGACCTGTATTTAGAAGTCCACGATAGTCACTCCCTCCCGTGGGGCCTACAAAGGAGCTCGGCACAATTTCTGGCTCCCAGCTTTCAGCCAATGTTTTCATCATCCACTTTCTGGCACAAGAGTAGTTTTTAATCTCCTTTCTTACTTTGTGCTAACCATGAAGTCTAATATGCATTTAATGATCTAAGCCATCTCAAGTGTTTTTTTTACAAGGAGGAATACAATAGCAGGAAGATACATCTGATGTGTGTGCACTAAGGAACATGTGCGAGAATGTTCATTGCAGCACATTCTAGAAGGAGGAGTCAGATAAACATGTAAACAAACAAAAAATCAATGTTTTAGGTGCTATGATGAAAAATAAATGAGCTCATGTGATAGAATATGCTCGGAAAGAAGGACAGTTAGATAAAGTGATTGGGGAATATCTTTCTGAGAAGATAATAGCCAAGCTATTTGGGCCAGGGCCTGAATGAGATGGAAGCAGCCCCAAATGAGAAACAACTTTAACATCCATCATGAGTAGAATTGATCAATATATTGGAGTATATATGGGATACTACATAATAATGGAAACAAACTCCGGCTGCATGCAGAAATATGGATTAATCTTTCAAACGTGATATCAGACAGAAGTTAAACAGAAGAGTTTTTAATATATTATTCCATTTATATAAATTTCAAAAATGGCCTAAACTAATTATTGGGATAGAATTCAGGATGGTTACCCTTGGGTAGCGGGTAGTAATCAGGAGAGGGTACAAAGAGGGCCTCAAGGTTTCTGGCAACGTCTGTTTCTTGATAAGGGTGCTAATTACATGGATGTGTTCACTTGGTAAAAATTCATCAAGTTTTATACTTTCAGTTTGTGTATTTCTCTCAATATGTGTTATGCGTCCGTAAAAAGCTTACTTAAAAAAATAAATAAGCAGGGGCGCCTGGGTGACACTGTCAGTTAAGCATCTGACTCTTGGTTTCTACTCAGGTCATGATCTCAGGGTCTTGCAATTGAGCCCCGCGTCGGGCTCTGCACTCAGCAGGGAGTCTCTCTCCCTCTCCTGCCCCTCCCTCACACACACTCTCAAATAAATAAATAAATCTTTAATAAATAAATAAGCAAAGGTCAAAAAATTCCTCACAGAAAGACCTAGAAGGAAGTAAGTAAAGAGGCCCATGGCATGTGATGCCTCCCCTCTTTCCTATCTAGGATTGTTAACATTTTATTTCCTTTCAAAAGTCAAGATGGGGGGAGAATGAGTATCCTGTTTCCATTTCAGGTCCAGGCCACAGTGACAAGGAATGGAGTTTTCTGACAGAGCTCACTTTTCTGTTATATTCCATTATGACCAGCTATTCTGAATGGTCCTTGTGATCTGCTGGAGCTGGAAGGCTCTGGGCCTTCTAAAGCCTGCTCTGTGCTCATATTTCTCATAAGAAACTGAGGAGGGGGAAGCGTTTGGGACTACTGGCCAAGATGGGGTTGAATCATTATCTATGGACTCCCTTTTTCACCTGCCAAGGAGCATAACTAAATTGGTGATAACATCCTTTTTGCCACGGAGTTGACTAATCAGATAGTTCTGGTGATCAGGGAGCCCCAAGACAAGTATAATCCCAACAGGCTTTCTTTCTCTCTTTACTAATAAACCAGAAGGATTATTGTGAACACACAAAACTAGAAAGTTCAAAACTGATGGTGATAACTGAAGGAATAAGGATCAGTGTGGAAATTAATCAAATAGCGAATAGAGACACAATAAAAAAAATGAACAAAACCAAAGCTGGTTCTTGAAAAAACATCAATGAAATTTGACAAAGGTTGGCTTAGCATCTGAAAATCAATTAATGTAATACTTTACATCAACAGAATAATGGACAAAACGTACATGATTATCTCGATAGATGCAGAAAAAACACTTGACAAAATTAAATACCCTTTCAAGTTAAAAGGACTCCACAAACTAGTGTTAGAAAGGAACTTTCTCAACCTGATGAAAGATATTTATGAAAACCCACAGCTAATTTCACACTTAATGGTGAAAGACTGGATGCTTTTCCCCTCCTATATCAGGTATAAGACACAGATGTCCACCACTCCTTGCCACTTCTATTCAACATTGTACTGGAGGTTCTAGCCAAAGCAATTAGGGAAGAAAATGAAATAAAAGCCGTCTAAGTTAGAAAGGAAGAAGTAAGACTACCTCTATTTGCAGATGACATGATCTGGTATGTGGAAAATCCTAAGGAATCTAAAACACTATTTGAACAAATGAACAAGTTCACCAAGATTGCAGTATACAAGATCAATACAGAAAATCAACTGTATTTCTCTATACCTGCAATGAACAAACCAAAAACGAAATTAAGAAAACAATTCCACTTATGATAGCATCCAAAATAGCATGCACACACACAGTAAGTTTCATGAAATAAGTAAAAAACTTATACCCTGAAAACAACAAATCACTGTTGAAAGAAATTAAAGAAGACCTAAATAAATGAAAGGACATCCCATGTTCATGGATCAGAAGACTCAATATTGTTAAGATGGCAATACTCCTCCAAATTGATCAATTGATTCAATGCAATTCCTACCAAATCCTAGCTGCCTTTTCCTTCCTTTCCTTTCTGTTTCTTTCCTTTCCTTTCCTTCTTTCTTTTTTTTGCAGAAATGGACAAACTGATACTAAAATTCATATGAAAAAGGCAAGGGATTGGAGGATGGGGGTGATAGTTTAGGGGCACTAGGTTTATTTTCGGGGTAATAAAAATGTTCTAAAGTTTATTATGGTGACAGAAGCACAATTATGTGACTATATTAAAAGCCACTGAACTGTATTTTTTTAAAGTTTTTAAAATTTATTTATGTGATCTCTACATCCCATGTGGGGTTTGAACTCACAACCCCACGATCAAGAGGCACATGCTCTTTTGACTGAGCCAGCCAGGTGTCCCCTGAACTGTATACTTTAAATGAGTGAATTGTATAGTATGTGAATCACATCTCAATAAAACGGTTAAAAAAAACAAACAAACAGATTGTATCTGTGTGGAATGAAATTGTGACTCAGCAACCAGTCCTGGTATGGAAATCTCCCTTTAACTAGTAATTGCATTTTCTAGATCTTCATGTTGCCTCCATAATTCTCCTTGGGCAGCTGGGGAAGTTGATGTCAGCAGAGTGACAAAGTCTGAGTGGTTCACAAGATAAAGGAGAAATGGCCGCATTACGTGCTTTTCTGCCTTCAACGGGTGAGGCCACATTGGAATAACACCCAAAGAAACACAGAGCTCTACCCATGTTTCCAGCTTGATTAGGGGAGGTAGCAGGAGCTGAGTTTCTCAATATACCTGGCACCTTATATACCTGTCTATTAAACAGCATAGAAAGCAGGGAAAAAAAAAAATCTCAGGCCTATTTTTAGTATATAAATTTCACTTTCAAAATGAACCCCAAACCTGCTTCTAAATTGTCCATAATGAGGGGTCAGCATTTTTAAAGTGAGAGTTTGAGAACTGCTAGAACAGATGTTCTGTGAATCCAGATAAGGACTAAGGAGTAAGCACAGGCTGTGAATTTAGCGAACTCATGGTTCAACAAGGCCATAAAAAAGGGGGATTAAATGGAAACTAAAATAAACCTAGGGAAAAAGCTAAGAATATGCTCACTTGTCTGAATCCATATAAGAAATGCAGTCTGAACAAGAGGAGGATGAGGGACAGAAATGCCAGGGTCAACGTAAAGGGATTAAGAGGAGGCTGCCTGCTGGAGAAATGCTGTCCCCTTTGAAAAGGCGACAATCATTTCCAGAAGTGACACATGCAATAAGCATCTAGTCACACACACACACACCACCCCCCCCCCCACACTTTGGGGGCCTCAGAAGCAGCCGCCTGCAGTCTCTCTGCCATTTTTCCAACTTGATAACCATTGTGGAAGGTTTCCATATTGATTCATACACGCCCCCTTCCCCTCATGGAGAGATTCTGAAGAGCCATCATGCCTGATCCTTGCAGGAACCAGCAAAAATGGGAGGGTGAGACTCTAAGGGGAGGAATCAAGAGTGAGTCAACAATCTCCTGTCTCTTGGCCCCTCATGGTGTCTGCCTGCCACCCCCCTCCCCACTCCCCAACCTGGGGAAGGCCCATGCCGAGGCTGTAAAAGTTCCCTAGCCCACCTTCCTCCAAGGTGGCCAAGTCCCAGATTTAAAACTTAAAAAAATTAAGAAGTTCTAAAGAGACATCGCCTTCCAGACAGTTAACTCTCCTTCTTCTTGTAGCTAATTCCATTTAAAACAAATCTGTAAATAAAAGGATCAAGGAATTGTTGAAGAAAAGAAAAAAGGCTAATTCTGGCTTACAAACAGCTTTGTCTCTGATTGCTGGATAATGCTGGGGTTCTTACTATAAACAGAATGAGAATCCCAAAGACCAACAGTGATGGCCAAGAATAGTAGCCAAGCACTGAGAGGAGAGAATTTTCCTACTTAAAATGTGCCCACTGGTGCACAGATATTCACTGAAGTTACTAAAAGTAATGCGGTATCTCCATTAAATTGGCCAATGAGACTTGTCTGTCTGGTTCTCTTTTAGGGGAAGAATCTGCCCCTGAACTTCTACTCATCCTTGAGTTTTTCTGAAGTTTTCCTCTCATCCCCTAACCTACAAATGAGGACAACAATGGGCGTACTTCTCTCCTGAGTAGACGCGGGCTTTCCGAGTGAGGATGTAGGTTTTTGTGTTTGCTCCTTTCCGGAGAGGATCGTCCAGAGGTGACTGGCAGGGTGGGTCCTCCAGAGGGTTCCAGTAGCTCTGTTCACACATACCCCGCAACAAGATCTCCGCCAATTGCCGGGCTATTGTCTGGGAACACAAAGGAGCAAAGACACGGACGTGAGTCTATTCTGTATCATTCATTCACTCATTCGCTCATTCAGTCAATGTTTTCCAGTCATCACTTTGTGCTAGGCACTATTCCAAGACTCATGATTAAACATTTTTACTTCTCCGATGAACATTCTATCAGATGATGACAAAAAAAGAAAAGGAAAGAAAATACATTAAGGTATTTGAGCCATTTTAAAAAATAAGTCCGTGCCCTTTGAGCCACCCTGCCTCTGACATTCTGAAACGACTGAAACTTTTAGTTCAGCTCTTTCCCAAAAGCTCTTATCATAGGTGAACTGCACATATTTTCATCACCTCCCAAGAGATCCCTGCTAAAACCCAAACTTGGCAAAAAGCTGGTGCTCAGGGCACCTGGGTGGTTCAGTCGTTAAGCGTCTGCCTTCGGCTCAGGTCATGATCCCGGGGTCCTGGGATCTAGTCCTGCATTGGGCTCCCTGCTCCGTGGGAAGCCTGCTTCTCCCTCTCCTACTCCCCCTGCTTGTGTTCCCTCTCTCACTGTGTCTCTCTCTGTCAAATGGATAAATAAAATCTTTAGGGGGAAAAAAAAAAAGCTGGTGCTCAACCTAGATGACATTATTCCTGAAAAAATAAATAAATAAATAAATAAATAAAGCTCTTCATTGCTGATAAGATGGCATCCAGAGTAGATTTCTGGAATGCCTTCCCTCTTTGAAGTGCCAAGGGCCGGTCCCACGGTGGCCCCATCCTGGGACTCAGCACATGAGCACCCTGTTCTCAGTGCACCCTGGGCCTTCTAGCCCAAAGGTTACTGCTGGCCTGTGCAAAAGAGAAAGCAAGGTGGCGAGGGTGGCTACTGATCAAGAAGTCCTCTTTTCAAAGCTGGATAGGTATCTCTTTTCTCACTGAGAAAACCCAGACATATCTGGATCTTGTCATCCTAAATTAGACACAGACTACTATGCTTTTCAAACTCTCTGTACTAGAACAGTACCCCGTCTGATGAATGGGAGGAGGGGGTATACGGCATCTACTGAGATATTTTGTTAGCTGATGCATATCGGTTCACTTACCTCATAATCTTCCAGTGATAAAGAAGAGAAGTAAAAACAAACAAACAAAAAACCCCACAAAATCTCCCTGAGAACAGAAGCAGGTGCACTTCAGGGTGGCCCATGCTACCCCACAATCAGCCAAAGGTGGCAAAATAAAACTTCAACCATCGGGTTTTTCCATAAGGTTTTCACATTCTTTGGAAACATGCAGGCTAAGAATGCTGATCTTTCCTAAGAGTGAGACTTTTTAAATAAATATGTTCCAGAAGAGAACTTTGCTAGGTTTTCATCCACGTGAAATCTCCTAAAACACCACAAGGAAACTTAAATGCAACCAAATCACTGGCTTAGTGGCTTCTGATAACCACTGGGTAAAGGCAAATTTTCTTGATTATTCCCAAGTAAGACCCACTGGCTTTAATGTCTATAAAAATGTGAAATTAAATGCACTCCTATCAACCCCAACTGAGCCATCTGTAAAGATCCTCATAAGAACACAATTTTCAGGACCTAAACAGTTCCTGCACTGTTTTCTTAAACCTTCCATTATAGTTTCATTTCGATCTCCCTGCAGTCATATAAGCTAATGACTTCTGCTGGAACCATCAACTGGCAAAAATAACCTCCACTCACTAGAGCAGAGAAAAAAAAATGTCAAAGGAAAAAAAATGAACAAGGAGCTTCATTTTCTGGATATACCTGCCATGGAGGGATGCTAAAGTTATAAAAATCTCTGCCCTCCACAGTTCGCTTGTCCACTACGAGACAGCTCATGCTAGATCTCACTTTACCTCCAGGTATTAACCTTCCAGAGAGACTTTTAAAATGAGGTTTTGATGTGATTGCGTATTTTAAACGTGTCACTCCACCACTGCACTAACCAATTAGGAAGGATGTCTGGCTGTGTGCATTGACAGCTCAAATCAAGTTCAGAACAGGAGATAAATATGAGAAATGACCAGCACAATCACCAATGTTGATCAGACCTTTCGCTTTTTATACTCGGGTTTTATATGCTTGCCCCTGAAATGCTTACAAATTGTTGGTAACTATCAAAGTCAGAAGGAAAGGAAGGGGAGGAAGGGAGCCAGAAAGAAGTCAAACTTTAATGTATAAACTTGGTCATTAAGTCCGTTTTGTATGTATTTTTTTAATTGTGGTAAAATGTACCTAACCTAAAATTCACCATTTTAACCATTTTAATGTATAACCCAATGGCACTTAGTATATTCACAGTGTTGTGCAACCATCACCTCTGTCTGGTTCCAGAATATCACCCCAAGAGGAAGCCCTGTCCCCTTCTAGTGCTCACTTTCCATCCCCTCCTTCCAAAGACCCTGGGAACAACTAATCTGCTTTCTGTCTCTGCAGATTTGCCCATTGGGGACATTTCCTATCAACGGAATCCTATACTATGGGGCCTTTTTGTGTCTGGCTTTTTCACTCAGCATCATGAGTTCAAGGTTGACCCATGTGGTAGCCTGGATCAGTGCTTCATTCCTTTTTGTGGCTGAATAATACTCTAGTGGGTGGACATACCACGTTTTGTTTATCTAGACATCAATTGATAGAAATTCGAATTGTTTCCATCTTTTGGCTAGCATAAATAGTGCTTTATGAACATTCACGTACAAGTGTTTGTTTGAATACCTGCTTTCAGTTCGTCGAAGTATTTATCTAAGGGTGCGGTTGCTGTAAATGGACTTGTAAATCCTTCTCAGCCCAGATAGAGTTTACAAAGCAACTTTTCCATCTCATGAGAGCATCATAAATTTGCAATGATCAACTAATCTTTAAGGAATCATATAGTTGTGAGCAGCATTAACTGGACAAGCTTTCTGAGGGCTAGTGTAGACCAAGATACCAGTGAATAAGACCCATGAAGTGCTTCCCCATTAGGGAAGGCAAAGAATCTGTCATGGAAATGAGAAAATAAGATTCTCGGGTCCTGCCCCAAACCAGTCAGTTGGCATTTCTGAGGCAGTTATAGGGATGCGCATTTGTTCAGAGTTCCTCAGATAATTCTGATGCACACCTTTGGTTAAGCACTCAAGGAATTGCAAGCAGTTCAATCAAGGTCACCTGAGACTCATCAACCAAGACCAAAGGTCTACTTACTTGCACCGCAAGTCCAACATAGAGAGGAAGTGACCTCCCTCATGTCAACACTAACCAGTTAACAGCTGAAAATGTCCAAGGGCAGCTCCAGTCTACCCAGACTTCTTTGGAAGCCTCCTCACCATATGTCTCAGAGAAAAGAAAATAATAATTGAAGAAACCTCTCTCGCTTCCTGACATGTCTTTATTCAGAATCCCACCTCACAGGATTTTTAGAAGTTAAAGTACATTGATCTGAATATCAGAAACCTTAGGCAATAATGGAAGATATTCTCTAATTCTGTGAAGAATAATGTTGAAGTAAGCAGCAGGCAGATGCCCACAGAATATTCAATGCACTCACACCTTCTAATGGGAGAAAAACATCAACAATACAAACAAATGCTCCATATTTAAGCAATTTAGAAAGATTGGCTTTTTAATCAGCTTTTAAAACAATTATAAGAACACTTGCCACTATCATCAGTTACTTTAATTGTGCTTCTAAATCTTAAAAGAAGCTGTTCATGCTGACCAGGCAAGAAGTTTTATGAAATGTTGGGAGGATGTCAATTTGAGAGAAAAGACACTTGGCAACAATTTTTATCCATTTTTTCAGAGTTTTTTTTTCCTTAAAGAACTCTACAAATCAAAATGTCTGGTTTGAA
>NC_058411.1:12775954-12818694 GCF_002201575.2 Neomonachus schauinslandi | reverse complement strand
GAAGGAAGGAAGGAAGGAAGGAAGGAAGGAAGGAAGGAAGGAAGGAAGGAAAGGTAGATAGACAGGTAGGTAGGTAGATAGATAGATAGATGTAAGGTATCTTGCAAGAGTCTACCTTCAACCTTACAATGGCTCCATAGTTTTCCTGCTCTACTGAGTGGAAATCTGTTTTCACTTAAAAAGTGGGCGGCAAGAGGGTACGGGAATACTCACAAGGCACTGAAAGCAGTGTGCTAAAGACTTCCCGTAACTTGCCATTTTTATGGGCAGGACAAAGATAACAGGTATGAAAACTGAGGGGCTCCACCAAGCAATCACTCTGCATCTCTGAGAACCTAAATCACTGCCCAAAAAACCCACCAAGCCAACCCCCCCCCCCCAACTCTGTATCGACAAGAAGAAGCAAGTGGTCAAAGGCCCCCTCTGTGAGCAAACACATGAGGACTGGAACCCTGAGCCACCCGACTCGGATGGGAATGCATCTCCTCTCACTGACCCACACCTCACACTGAGACATGTTTGGTGACACATTTCAGTAAAGGACAGACAATTCTTTAGTAACATCCTGGTCACTATATCCAGCCCCCACTTGTAGTTCTCCCTGAAAGCTGTGCCGGTCCCGTTCAGCTGGGAACACTTCCCAGTCAGTCCCTTTACATTGAGCGCTGCCACCACCTACGACATAATTCGGTGATATTTATAACTTGCTCATTAGAACACATCTCATCTTTCTAAAAAACCGCAGAGCAGGTCAGCCGGGGCAGACCTGTCAGCCGTCTCTGCGGGCTGTGGCAGGTGCTCTAGGTATCTGATTGTCTTCTTGGATGACATTTTAAATCGTGCAAAGGTATTTAATCAAACTGAATGTGGGTTCTGTGTGCTACAAGCCCCCAACAAGGGCTATTAATTTGTATCTTCTACCTACACGACATCCCAGGACTCTCATTCACAAGAACAGCCTAATAGTTTATTGGCGTTCAGTACATCAATACTCCCGTATCCCTCTCACCCACACATATCAGATGATTCTTGATGGCACAAAAAGAGATGCTGGTGCTCAGGACTCCAAGCAGTACTAAAGGAACTCTAACAGAGACGTGAATGAAAATTAGGTAATGGGCCCTGGGACACGCAATCTACTCCGCTTTCCCCTTCGTTTGTTTTTATGGGATCCGTGTTCACAGGCAACAAAGTACATTTGCTTTGGACTGAAGCTCGGCTCTCCTAAGTACCGGGGGGAAGGAAACAGCTATAACTAATCAGGGATGGGCGTGGACACAGTGGTCTAATTTTGCTCCAGAATCGCAGACTATGCTCCTACCATGTGTACAAGGAACAGCAGTCTGAACTGTATGACATACGGGTGGGCCTGAGGGAACGTAACTGGAGACCCAGGTTCACAGGGCTGTTTTACCAGGGTGGCAGTTAGCTCTGAAAAGGCAGCATCGAATCTAAATAGGATAAGCCAGGGTAGGCTACAAGATAGGCACTGGCCATTCGGACGGTCTCTCAAGCCCTCCTGGCAGAATGAGATACTTATCCAGTTACAAAAGCATAGAGTTTTCTAGCTATCCATGAGCCAATGCAATCTAGTCCGTTATGACATAGAAGTGAAGTGCCTTGCTCAGGTTCACACACCCAGTGAGAGAGTGAGCTGGAAGCTTTTGACTAGATTCTATCACCTTCTTGGGCAAGAGAAACGTCAGCTCTAAAACTGTAGTGCAGCTCTAGAAGAAAGAACGAACTACAAATACAAGAGCTCAGGTCTCTGGCTTATGTCACTTATATGCAAATTACTTCATATATACATAATACACATTTTACACGTTCCAGTGATCACGGCGAACGAGATGCTCCCAGGAAGTGGCTCAAAATCGGAAAGAAAATCCGTTGGCCCAGATGAAGCAGAGTGGCGTCCGGGGTACTGTCTCAGCTGCCTTAAAAGAGAAAGGATGGCTGGAGAAATTCAACTCCCCTCTGAGGGCCGGCTGGCTCTCCCGCGCGGGACCGAGGCCCCCTGCTGGAGGACTGGAGGAAGTGCCCGGGACTCAAGGGGGCGCCCCACAGGCGGAGGCGGGTCCGCCACTGGGGGCTTCGTCCCAAGGTAGGGACAAATGCTGTTTTTCTCAACCGTTTCCAGGTTATTTCTGGAGAGAGCCTAGGATTCAGAATCAAATTCTTCCTCAAGCTCTGGGAGGTCCTGCTCGTAAACAAAGGATCCGCGGTAACCCCCGAAGGCCTGACACCTTGCCAAGCAAACAAACGTGGCGCCCTCAGGAACAACCACAGATCAGTCCGACAGCAGGGAGAAGGGGCTGGAGGGGAAAGATTTTAAATATCAGCAGAGGAAGAAAGTTTCCCAAATGCAAAAACATCTCATTTTCAGCAACTCCTATACCATTCATACATTTTTTTAGTCACATAATTTTATTCTACCAATCATTTCCACCATTGCCATGAGAGCAGAAAAAAAATTTTTTTTAAGCTAGATGGATAATCATGATAGAAAGGAACAAAAAGGGGAAATTAACTTGTAAGAACTACATTCTAAGTGATATGAAAGACTCCATTTTGAGGGAAATAAAAGCCACATGATTGCTTTCATGTCTCTAAACTATTAGTTTATTCGTAAAATGTTGAGGTCGGGAAATATCCAGAATGAACCGCTGCTTAAAAACTCCACTCCAAAATGAAGACGAGGGAGCCACAGACTCTCCCTGGTTTTGAGGGTTTCCAAAGACCCTTCACATCAGGTCATTTATTCCATTTCAACATCCCTGACTGAGAGAGCGCAATGATGTCAGAATTCATTATGGCAAACTATTCTCAAAATGAGTGTTCCTGCCAGCCTATGAGCAGCAGGCACTTTGGCAAGCTGTCAGAACGTGGGGTTCACCTCCCGCATCTTGCTTGGCTAAGCTTCCTGAGCCGGGTGCGTGTCCCTCCGTGTGGAACGGCTCCCAATGGCTCAGCTATTATCAGGGAGAAAGGAAGGGCCTGCGCGTCCCCTGAGCACCAGCTGCTTGTCCCCTGCTTTCCCTTGCCAACATCCCTGTCCATCCCCGACCCTGCAGGGGGGGCTCAGGCCAGTCCCCCCGCCTTGCTCATGTTCAAACCCAGGCTACCTACTGCTCTGTCTTGACAGGAGAGCCCACCCACTTTTCACAGGGACACACTTGACTCCTGGTGACCTATTTGCACCTTTTCTTCCTTCCTTTTTCCATCGGGTTTCATCATTCTCATTCCTCCTTCCAGGTCTCATCTGCTGGTCCTTAGGTCAGGGCAAAAGCATGACTTCCTGAGTACACCGAGGGAGGCAGACTCGCTAGCACTTGGCCTCCCTCTTGACCCTGTAGGCCCTGCAGCAGCATTTTTGAAGGCTGGTCTCTGAAATTTGTAACTAAAGATCAATTACAGAACAAGTCAACACCATAGATCTCTCAGAGCCTAGAAATCATGTGGCTTTTCTGGGGTCCCTTCGTACCAACAACCACTCCTGAAGCTCTTAAGCAGTAGGTCATTTCAACAGTTACTAAGCACTATTGTACGTCGGGTTCCAGGCTCATCCCTGAGGACATGCTGGTGAGCAACGGACACCATCTCACACACAGACACCGCCCCCCGTAAGAACGTAGGCACCCTGTGGACCAAGATCTGTGTTTTGTTCATCTACATATCCCAAGCCCCTCAAACAGAGCCTGACATACAGCAAGTGCTCAATATTTACTTGTTGAGTGAATTTCAGAACCACTGTGAGTCAAATAAACCAAGACCAACAAGGGGATACATTTTCTACCTGTTCCTTGTCCCCTTCCTTCTCACTGCACTGGACTGGCCAGCCCAGCAAAGAACTCTCTTAAACAGAACATGTCACACATGTGCTTGGTGGCGTTGCAGCCTGGGCCCCGCGGGAGCAGTGACACACCTGCCTGACCAAGTGACACAGCTGAGCATGCCTGGCCTGACAGCTTTGAGAGGGCTGCACAGATCATAAGGATTTTGAAGACCTTTTTAAAAACCTTCCAGACATTTTGGGGAGGCTTTCCTGCCCATGTGCCTTTATACGTGCTCCTGTCTGAGGTGGTCTGGGAACTGTTAGTCACCCTTCCAGACCCGGGTCAAAGGCCACCCTTGGGAACGGTTTCCCAGCTTCCCTAGGAAAACACGGGTACTGCTTCCTGGGTGTTCCCAACAAGCTCGCACGTATTTTGATTTTCATTTGTATTTACATCTGTTGGCCCACCAAACTGTGATCACCTTGGGAGCAACAGCCCTCTTTGTCCCTACTGCTACACAGAGCTAACCAGGCACCCGGTGACACCTAGGAAGCTGGGTGCCCTCAAAAGAGAGAAAAGAGTGAGCGCCATCTTATATTCTGAAATCTCTTTCCCTATCTCCTTGCTGAAGAGTTTTCTCGATTACAAACAGGACACCTAAAGCAGACACTTCTTACTTCATGAGATCCACCCCAATGGCATGCTACCCACTGTCAACACAGCCCCAGAAAACCGGAAATAAACCACACTGCTCTAGGTCACTTGTTCTTAGTTCTTGGGCTTGAAAATTGCTTCCTCTTCATTTACATAACCTGGGTAGCACCTATTTGGAAAAAGTCTGAAATCAAAACCAGATATCCAGATCTGGAAAGTGGGAGAAGAAAAAGACATCCTTCACAGTCCAAAAGGGTGCTTCTGGCCGGCTGTCAGGGAGCTGTTTTTCCCAGAATGGCCTCCAGCTTCTCCCTCTGTACGCACTCTTCGCCTCGTATCCAGTGACATGCATGTGTGAAGACAGATGGCCTGCTGGAGCCAGAGGCCAGAGAGCAAACCCACAACCTTGGCCTCGTTAGCAAAGGACTTGGTCTGATCAATGGAGCAAGCCAGCTGCCGCCTAGATACGGTGACGGAGGGTGTGACAACCATCCACGCTGGGATGTGAACAAGCAGGCGAAGCTTCCGGAAGTCTCATTTCAAACCTAATGAGAGTTGTACTAGGCTTAACAACATTTTTTTGGACTACCTCAGCAACTGAGGCTTCCCCGCGACAAAAGCAGAGCAGATGAGGCGTTTTGGTCAGGTGGCCGAGTGTGTGCCATGTACCAGGCGGCGTCCTGGGCAGCAGAGGTTCAAGTCCCACAAGGCACACAGAGCTGTCTCGGCATCGGGACAGGGACATGCGGACAGGTCCTTCCAAAGTTGCATGCTAGAGGCCCACAGATGCAAGCTGGACTCCAAAAATGAACCACCTCGCCTCCCTCAACAACCTGTTCCTTGACAGCCGCCCAGACCCCGGCTCTCTGAGGAAACACAGAGTATGGGGAGGCCTGCTTCCTCTCAGGTCCTTCCTCTCCAACCTTTGGGAACGGGCCAAAGGATATCAAGCCTCATTCCAACAACATATCCTGAGTGCCTACTGTGCACGAGGAAAGGGGCCCAGGGGTGCAATCATGAGCCATCCAGCAAGCGTGCATCCTCAGGAGCTGTGCTGTAACCACGCTCAACTTCACCCCGGAAACTAAACAGTATCCAACACGAAGCTGGGCTCCTCGATCTGGTAATACCTACACCAAACAACCCAGAACTTGTCTAACATGGAAGGCCTGGAAATCCATACACTTATCTATATACTTACACTGGAGAGACAAAACAGAACATGGACCCTGGAGCCAGATCGGATGGGCTCAAGTCCCAGCTTTACACTCACTAGTTGCTGACCTTGGGGAAGGGCCTGTGCCTCAGCTTCCTCATCTGTAAAATAGTGATAACAAATGCACCCCCCTTATAGATTGGTTCTAAGAATTAAATTAGTTAATGCATGCAGTAAGTGCTATTAAGTGTTCACCAGTATTACTACTATTATCCTCAAAACTCTGCCATTGCTCTGAACCGTTTTGGAATTCTGGAATCTACCTTCCAGTCCATTTACAGAACATGAAGGTCTGTTTTATTGCTTTGGTGACATTTAATTTTGGAGGAAAAAAAAAAAAAGGTATTCTCCAGTTTGATTCATTCATTGACTTTGTTATTTACTGAAAGCCTGCCATGTCCTCAAAGACAAAAGATAGCAGCCGATGTCACGTGAGGATAACAGAAGCTCCTTTTCTGGGGCTCTGTGGTTACTCTCCCAGGAAATGATGGTGACATCTCCTACGAGTGTGGGTGCCCACACGGAGGAGTGTAGAGTCTCCACCAAAGGCTAGAGGGGAGGGGCAGGGACAAATGCAAAGCTGAGAAGTTGAGAAACTGAGGGGGTTGAACTAAATCCTTCTTGCTCTATCTCTGTTAATACAGCCAACTTCCAGAGATTGTTCTGGAATCAATTGACAAGGGCCAAGCCAAACTCAAAAATGTTATTGGGTGTTTAGTGGCTCAAACTGGTGATTTGGGTGGTTGAGCTACTAAAGTTTTACGAGTGTGTAACACAAAGCTGACCAGAGAAAAGCTTAGCACTGACATAATTTACTTCCAATGAGGCAAGTGTTTGCTCCGGATCCTGCCCAAGCTGGGAGACATCCACATTTAGCATGAGGAGAACAGGAGTGGCCGGGGCTCCAAATGACTTGCTTCCTAAGAAGAGACACAATTGCATGCAACGCTGATGAGCACCAGGCCAACTTACTCTTCATTTTATAAGTTGATATAAAGGTAGTAGACAGACAATCTAAGAGGTAGAAATGGGTCACTAACAATATGACTTCAAATGCTAATCAACACTAAGCAGCAAAGTCACATAGATAAAAGGACTTTTGACCTCCTCTTCATCCCATTGGTTGCGCTCTGGAGAGGGGAAAAGGCGGGAACGACATCAAGGGGAGGACAGTCCTTCCAAATGCACCACAGTGCTTGAGCTAAACGTGAAGTACAAGAATCAGAGTGCAGTGTTCCACTTCCATTTCAATTAGCAGAAAACAGAACTGCATTTCCAAAATAACATCTGGGGACAATATTTCAAAAGCTATGACAAGTGAGAAAAAAATCCAAGGGACTCAGTAAAAAAAAAAAAAAAAAGACCTTTAAATGTACGGGGGTCACTGGTCCAAATGCCTGCAGAAGCCAAGCAGGCAGCAACATGGGGAGGGAGAGACCATGCGGGGCCAGGGAGCGGCAGCAGCTCGGGGGGGCCGGCGTTCAGGCCCCAGGATTGCCTAAGGTGTCCTGTCCAAAACCAGGCCAGATACACTCAGTAGGGGGCTCGGCCATTAAACTGGCAAATAAAAACCCCCAATATTTTTCTTGGGGGAATAAAGTATTGCAGTATGGCTCGGCTTGAGGCAGCGTGGTGCCGTTTGGGATTCTCGTACATTCTCGTGAGTCACGGCAAATAATCTGCTTGGGTCTGGGAGAAGCTAAGTTGGGGACAGAAAAGAGAAAAGGGCAAAGGTTGAGAGTGATCATGAGAAGAAGAGGAGGGCCGGAGAATGGAATGTGAGACATCTGGAAACATCGCCAGATGCTAGGCATGCCCGGGGAGGAGGAAGACCTTGGGCAATCGGCTTCACCCTGCTGTGCCTGTTTCCTCATCTATGAAATGGGACTATCCCCACTCCCGATGCCTGGAAAGCTCCTGGCCCAGTGCTCAGAATCATGTCAACCCTCCCATTCCCCCACCCCTCTGCTGCCTCCCACCACCTGGCCCTCCCCTCCACATGGAAACATTCGCGGGGCAAAAGCCAAAAGCAGCTGCTAGTACGTTTGTGTACCTCTGGTTTAGCAGAAAATACTGCCAAATTAGAACTGGTTTCTATTGTATACCGTGTCAAAGCTGTCTTCTCAACAAACAAGTGTTTATTTAGCACCTTCTGGAGTTCTGTATGTGGGGAAACAAAAGCTCAGGAAATTAGGTAACGTGCCCATGGTCATCATCCAGCCCACAGACAGAAGAGCTGAGGACAGAAGGCTCCATCTGATTCCGGGGCCCGCAAAAGCTAAAGAGGACCCCTGTGGTGCAGGAGCCACAGACAAAGTGGAGACTACTTCTCATGACACAAAAACAGAGGCGGGAGAGAAGCCAGAAAGGCTGGGAGCAGCCAGGGCCAGACCAAGCGTCCACCTGGACATGCTTGTTTCTAAAGAAGGGATGGAATTCGGGGCCCTCCCATGGGGGTGGACGACAAGGGGACAGCAGAGAATTTTCTGCTGAGCGGTCTGAGCAGACACAGAACTCTGAAGTAAGATAGTGTCAGACAAAGAGACTCACAGTGAGGAAACGATGACAATACCGAAATGGGTCTGTCCATCGTCGTTACGTTAGAAATTCAATTCTTTCATCCTACAGCACCTCGTGTATCTGGCCCTTCCCAGTCAGAATTCACAACGAAGCACCCCAGATGGTGAGCTCAATTGTACCTTTGGACCATATATAGAAAACAAGCTTCGCCAAGCCCAAGAGCAGGACAAGTGTGATCTATGAGGAGCATATTTAGTTTTCTCAGGGGAAGAGGCGATTTCCAAGCCCCTCCAAGCCATCCAGAAGAGGTGGCATTTATCAACAAACCACTGACAAGATCATTAAAACATATTTCACTCCCTCATCAAGAAAGCCCTGCCCCCAAGACTTTTGGCTCCTTCCAGACAGAGATTGGGTCCTCATGTGCCCCAAGAACAAGACCCAGCCGCATACCTGCTACTCACGGGGCTGCTGTGAGGATAACATGAGGTAACAGTAAACATGAGTGAAGGTGAGCCATCACCATCATCTTCTTCTGAGGCAACACTAACTGATTCCATGCCCCGCCCCAACCCATTATTCCAGATGGTTCTTCCACCAACCTAGTGAGGCACGCAGGACTTCATTATCTTCCACCGACAGGGAGGGAAACGGAGTCCCTGAGAGAGAAAGGGAGCGGCCTCTTGATTCCCAGTACGGGGATCCCTCCCCTGGCCTCTGCTGGGGAGTGTTCTACCTCATCTTTCACTGCCCACCCTCCCCCAACCTTTTTTAACCTTTTTATTGTATAAAATATAGACACAGAAAGTCATATCATCAACTCTATCGCCTGGGGAATTCTTACGAGACAAACACCCTTGTAACTACCGCCCAGGTTAAAAAAAGACCATTGTCAATCACCTCATCCCAATTAACAGGCTCCCCTCTCCACCCGAAAGTAACTGCTTCCCTGACTTTTAGAATAATCACCTCATTCCATTTCCTTATGGCTTAATCACTCAAGTGTACATGCCTACACGACTTTAGTCTTGCCCACTTTTACCCTTACTCAAGGAGTCTTTAAAATCTCTTCATCTGCAGATGCCCTTTTCTAGCTCTTTCTTTTCCTTACAATTTATTTGTTAAAGAATCTGAACTGTTTGACCCGCAGAGTTTCCCCTTAGATAGAAAACTGCATAGTTTCATATGTTCCTCTGTTCTCTGTGTTTCTTTCACTTGGCAGCTGGATTTCAAGGCTTGACCAGTCCAGGTTCGGTCCCTTTGCTCAAGACTTTGCCAGTGGTGCGTTCTTCCATCAGGAGCCACATCATTTCTGGCTGTCACTTTTTTGGGGGGCAGGGGAGGGGTGCTAGCAGCCCTTGATGCTCAGTGGTTAGATACATTAATTCACTGGGAGTTACAAAATGGTGACATTCTAATGTAGAATGTCTCACTGTAGTTTTCATTCATTAGCTGGAATAATCTTATAGGAAGGTGGCTTCTTTCATCTAATATTTGGTTCTCCAGTTCTTTTTATTTACTTTGTTAGATACTGATTTAGAACTCATGAATTTAAACATATTTGATGAGGCTATTGCAATTTTTATCCCTCTTGAAATTCAAATTGTCCCATATTTGGCCTGAATTCTTTTACCATGATCCTAGAAATCTTTTAAGTTTCCTTGCTATCTGGTATGTAAAGATGTTCCAAGTTCATCCTATTCATTTCTTATTCCAGAACTGGAATGAGTTTTCTTTTATTGGTAAATGATAATTCAAGATCACAGCCGTGGCACTAGGGGTGTTCATTACCATTAGGTCGGTCACTGAGATGCACCTCCCTCTCTCTCCCTCCTCCCTTCTTCTCTCCTTCTCTCCCACGCACATATGTATATATGTTTATATACACACACATGCACACACATGAACACATGCAAACACACACAATACCTCATGATTTCCATCGTTTCCAGTATTTCCAATTTAATCATTCGAATTCAGGACTGACTTTTTTATTTCTTCTATCTTAAATCTATTTTGCCTTTCTCCCACACTAAGAATCCTGGTTCTCAAGGACACAGGGGATAATAGTTAGAACATTCCATAAGTATTCATTTGCTTTATTCCATGTCACACGAATGCATTTCAGAATTGCAGTGCTAATAATACCAGCACCGTTATGATTACTGAAATGTTAAAAACTTATTTTCTGCATATGCTATCAGCATTCTCCTTCCAATTTTATATGTATCATTGTACTCTATCTGTTATGAGACACACAAAGAAACAGAAAAGCTTGACCCATGGTCAGAAAAAAGAGCAATCAATATAAATTCACTCCGAATGGGCCCACATGTTGGATTTAGCAAAGACTTCAAAGAAGCTATTATGAGTACGATCAAAGATGTAGCAGAAACTATATATAAAGATTTTGTTCAAGATAGATGACGATGATTCAAAAAAATGGGGACTCTCCATAGAGAAACAGAAATGATAGGAATTAGCTAAATGGAGATTTTTAGAATTAAAAAGTATAAATACAATGAAAAATTCCCTAAATGGGTTCAACAGCAGCTTTGAGGTGGCAGAAAAAACACTGACCTTAAAGATACATGAATAAAAACTATCCAGTCCAAAGAACAGAGAGAAAAAGGACTGAAGAAATACAGGCTCATAATTATAAAACTGCTAAAAGACAAAAAAAAAAAAAAAAAATTGAAAGTAACAACTAAATCACATACAAGGGAATTAACAATAAGATTGACAGCGACTTCCCACCAGACATAGTGAAAGATACACTCAAGGTTCTGAAAGAAAAGAAACTATCACCAAGAATTCTATATGCAGTAAAACTGTCACTCAGAAATGAAGGTAAATAAAGATGTTCCCAGATAAACAAAAAGGTGAGAGAATTCATAGCTAGCAGACATGCCCAATACAAAATTTTAAAGGAAGTCCATCAGACTGCAAGGAAATGACAACTGAGGGTAATTTGAATCCACAGGAAAAAACTGGCTAAGAGTACTAGAAATGTAAATATGTGGATAAATATAAAATATTGTATAAATACATTTTAAATCATTTCAAACTTCTATAAAAAATAAGATCGCTATAAGGGGATATTTTTCTGCACTGTTGTGTTCATAACATATAGAGAGACATTAATAGCACAAAGGGAGGAAATGAAGCTATATTAGAGCCAAGTTGTATGTTTTACTAAAATTAAGTCAGTATGAACCTGAAGTACTCTGTGATAATTTAAGATGTACATGATAATTCATAGAGGGACCACTGTAAATATTTTTTTAAAAAATACAGCTAAAAAATTCTTCTACCAACAGAAGAATTAAAATGTAATACTAAAAAGTATTTGTTTAACACAAAAGAAGGTGATGGAGAGGAACAAAGAACTTAAAAAGATACCAGACACAGAGAAAACAGAGCAAGATGGCAGACAAAAATCTGATCATATCAATAGTTACATTAAATGTGAATGGATTAAACACTCCAATCAAAAGGCAAACATTTTTATAGCAGCAAGATCCAACTATATGCCATCTGTAAGAAATATAAAAGAGAGGTACTTTACTCCAAAGACACAAATAGTTTGAAAATAAAAGGATAAAAAAGATATACCTCTGTAAACAATAACTACAAGATAGCTAGTGTAGCTGTATTAGTATCAGGTAAGACAGTCCTTAAGTGATGAAACATTACCAGAGACAAGGAGGCATTTATGAAGAACCTACAGCTAACATCTTATGTTATGGTGAAAGACCAAATGCTTTCTTCTTAAGGTCAGGCAGGAATAAGATAAAGATGTCTGCTCTTACCACCTCTCTTCAACTTTGTATTGGAGGTTCTTGCCAGTGCAATAAGGTAATAAATGGAAATAAAAGGCATACAGTTTGGAAATGCGAAGTAAAACTGTTTTTATTCACTGATGACATGATCCCATATATAAAAATTCTAAGTAACCTATTAAAAAATTACAACAACTAATTAGTAAGTTTGGCAAGGTTGCAAGATACAACACCAACATACAAAATCAACAGTTACATCTATATAATAGTAAAGTAATCTGAGAGTGAAATTAAGAAAATAATTCCATTCACAAGAGCATGAAAATGAGTAAAATACTTAGGACAAACTTAACAAAAAATGCAAAACTTGCACAATAAAAACTACAAAACATTTTTGAGAGAAATTAAAGAAAATCTAAATAAATGGAGAGATACTGGATTGGAAGATTCACTATTACTTATACGGCAATTCTCCTTAAATTGATCCAGAGATTCACTGCCAACCTTATCAAAATCCTGGCAGGCTTTTTGTGTAGAAATTGACAAGCTGATTCTAAAATGTGTATGGAAATGTCAAGGACTGAGAGTAGCCAAAATAATTTTGAAAAAGAACAAAGTTAGAGAGCTTACACTATCTAACTTCAAAACTTGCTGTAAAGCTACATATTTAAGACAGTGTGGTATTGGCTTAAGGGTAGACATATACATCAGTGAAACAAAATAGAGACTCCAGAAACAAACCTTTAGATTTATGTTCAGTTAACTAATTTTTTACTAGTGTCAAGGCAATTTAGTGGGAAAAGAGACTTTTCAACAAATGGTGGTTGGACAACTGGGTATTCAGATACAAAAAAATTCTACTTTGACCCTTACCTTACACCATACACAAATATCAAAACACAGACTAGAGACCTACATGTAAAAGCTAAAACTATAAAATTTCTGGAATAAAACACAGGAGAAAATCTTTGTGGTCTTAGGTTAGGCAAAATTTTCTCAGACGTGACACCAAAAGGATGATCCATAAAAAGAAAAATTGATAAAATGGACTTCATCCAAAATCAACTTTTCCTCAACTTTAAAAAATGAATACAAGCCACAGATAGGCAGAAAATATTTGCAAATTATATATCTAATAAAAGACTTGTATTCAGAATATATAAAGAACTCCCACAATTTGATACTAAGACAAACGAATAGAAAACAGGTCAAAAAATTTGAATAGATGTTTCACCACAGAAGATACAAGAAGAGCTAACAGGCAAACCAAAACTGCTGAACCTCATTAATCATTAGAGAAATGCACATTCGAATCACAATGAGATACCAATACAAACTCACGAGACTGGCTTTAATTTAAAAACTGGCAATCCCAAAATAGAGCTACCATATGATCCAGCAATTGCACTACTGGGTATTTACCCCAAAGATACAAAAGAAGGGATCTGAAAGGGTACGTGCACCCCGATGTTTATAGCAGCAATGTCCACAATAGCCAAACTGTGGAAAGAGCCAAGATGTCCATCGACAGATGAATGGATAAAGAAGATGTGGTATATATATACAATGGAATATTATGCAGCCATCAGAAGGAATGAGGTCTTGCCATTTGCAACGACGTGGATGGAACTGGAGGGTATTATGTTGAGCGAAATAAGTCAAAAAGAGAAAGACATATATCATATGACCTCACTGATATGAGGAATTCTTAATCGCAGGAAACAAACTGAGGGTTGCTGGAGTGGGGGGTGGGGTGGGAGGGATGGGGTGACTGGGTGATAAGACACTGGGAAGGGTATGTGCTCTGGTAAGCGCTGTGAATTGTGCAAGACTGTTGAATCTCAGATCTCTACCTCTGAAACAAATAATGCAATATATGTTAAGAAAAAAAAAAAAGAAGAAGATAGCAGGAGGGGAAGAATGTTGGGGGGGGAATCGGAGGGGTAGACAAACCATGAGAGATGATGGACTCTGAAAAACAAACTGAGGGTTCTAGAGGGGAAGGGGGTGGGAGGATGGGTTAGCCTGGTGGTGGGTATTGAGGAGGGCACGTTCTGCATGGAGCACTGGGTGTTATGCACAAACAATGAATCATGGAACACTACATCTAAAACTAATGATGTAATGTATGGGGATTAACATAAGAATAAAAAACAAAAAACTGGCAATCCCAATTGTTGAAGAGAATGGAAAGAAGCTGGAACACTCACACGTTGCTGGCAGGAATATAAAACAGCACAACCGCTTTGGAAAACAGCTTGTCAGTTTTCTTAAAAAGTTAAACATGAACTTATCATATGGCCCACCAATTCCACTCCTATGAATCTATCCAGGGAAATGAAAACATGTGTCTACAGAAAGATTTGTACAGGAATGTTCATGGCAGCATTATGCATAATAGCTAAAAAGTGCACACCATCCAAATGTTCACCAATTGGTAAATGAGTCTACAAAAGAGCGCATATCCATACAATGGAATAACTATTTAGCAATAAAAGGGAATGACTTACTGAGACATGCTACAATGTGGGTGAACATAAAAACCACGCTAAGTGAAAGAGGCAGGACACAAAGGACCACATATTCCGTGATTCCATTTATGTGAAATTTTTGGAAAAGGCAAATCTATAGAGACAGGTAACAAACAGATCAGTGGTTGTCTGGGGCAGAGGGTGAGAGTGGGTTATGGAAATGTTCTAAGGCTCAAGCGTGCCAATGCGTGCACCGCTGTGAAAACTGACTGAAAACAACTGAACTGCGTGTTTGCAAAGGTGCATTTATATATATATATATATATAAAACACCGGAATAAAGCTGCTAAAAAATATAGCAGCTTGCTTTATGATAATTCTTGGCTACCTCCCCCTCCCCCACATTTACCTCTACCTTTTTGTTCTCTTCTGCTTGTGTTACTTCTTGGTTGATTTCCACTCCATACTTCCTAGTTCCCCCTCACTATGGGGAGCATTCCCAGCAAAGAGCCCAGAGGTCCGTTTTCAAGTCTTCAGAGGGCCCAGACTGTTCCAGCCCCTTGGATCTTACTTGGCTCATCCCAGTTGGCCAGACGAGCTGTCCAGTACATACTTGTTGGTTATTTCAGGGTCTCTGGTTCTCAGGCCCATGAGATGCCCCATTGCTTCCTTCTGCTTTCTCCCACACAAATGCAAGTGACATTCCAGTCCATGGTGTAAGTGCTTACTACATGCCAGACACCATCAAGCACACTATGATGTAGGTCCATTACTATCCCCAGTTTATGAAAGGGGGAAACTGAAACACAGACAGGTTAGGTAACTTGCCAAGGTCACAGTGCTAGCAAATGTCTCTGATAACACCAGAGTCAGTGATCTGTAACCACTAGAGAATGTTGCCTCTAACGAGCGTATGAAGTGTATCTGGCCTGACAGATCTGGCATTCCCCCGTGACTAACACCTGTGTCCCCCTCAGTCCTTCCTAAGATGGGAAATCGTACCCCTCCTTCAAAGACCAAGTTCAAATGTTAATTCTTCTAAGAAACCAGATGAATTCACATTGGCAGGCAGGTGGCTTCTTCTTCCTCCCCTCCCTTCTTTTCTCCAGCCCATCCCTCTATGATAGTGCTTTTCACCAGGTGTTATAATTATTCGTTGACATCCTTGTCTTTCCCCATGAGCTCAGAGAACGTTTTTTATTCATCTCATATCCCAGAGCTTACCCCAGTGACTGGCGCCCAGCAGGCTCTCAATAAACATGCATGGAATTGAGTGGGCAATAGTTGGTTTTAAAAAAAAAAAAAACAAAACTAGCTCAAAATGTACTTGAAAGCAATATAATTGCTTCTTTTAAAAAAAATCTGTAATTCAGAGTCTTTTTTTTTACCAAGGCTGGCTAATGAGTTTTTCTGGGGTATTCTTCAGAAGAAACACAGCATCTGATTCTTCCTGATATTTTAGCTGCTTATTTCCAACATGCAGAGATTGGTGCTTCTGATGCTAATATGCCAGGGAGATTCAAAGGAGAACCAGCTACCATATCCTTCAACCAAGCACCTGCCAGCAGAGAGAGGCTGGAGGAGGAAGAGCTAGGAGATGGAAGGTACTGTGCGTCTGTGCCAGGCCTAAAGCATTACCACCAAAGTGACCTATGAAAAAGCGGGAAAAATTCAAACCTAAAATAGAGAGGAAGGAGGGAAAACCAAATGTCAGTTGAAAAAAAAGTAACTCGTTAATTTTTTTAAAAATCTTGTAATTTAATGCAGGATTCTGCTGTGAGAACAATTATATTGTGGATTTCCTTGTTGGTGTACAGATCTATGGTGGACACCGCCATACAAATATAAAGGCAGGTACTTCTAAGAAAATTTATAGGCCCTCTCATTTTCAATAGAAGGTTCTAGTATTTCCTAAGAAAAGTCAGAAATTCTGCAAAGATGTCTCAGTCATTTTCTGGGCTTTAGCTCAATCACTCTCTGCAGCTCTAAGACTAAAAATACCTCCGGGAAAAAAAAGAATGGAGAAAAAAACAATGATTTAAAAAGAAATAGGTAGGAAGTACGCTTTGAAAAGAGCTGAGGCCCTCACTCCCTCCAACCCTGCTCTCGTGTGAAATCTTAATGCATTTGACCCCCAAACCAGGGGAGGAAAACAGCAGGTTAAGGAGTTTTCTCCGGCCAAGAGCCAGAACAGGGGTGCTGTCTGCTCTCCCCACCCTCTTCCATCCACCCTGCTTCTACAGCAAACACATCTGGATCCGCTCTGTGTCACCAAATTACCGGGAAAGTTCCCCACAGTCTGACAGGCTCAGAGAGGGTGAAATTTGGCTTCCTTCTTGACCAGACAGGATGCAAATTCCTCTTTCCCAACACACGTGTGTCATTTCAACAGTCTGCCCTTGAGGGGCTGGGTACAAAGGCCACATATACTCTCACATGCCCAACTTGGCCCCACGGAGTTTCAAGTCGAAGAGATACTTACTTAAAAAATGTGGGTCTGGGAGGCCCTGGGAGCAAACTTTCTCAACAACTAAACCACTGAAGACAATAATTCTCTTTCCTGCTGTGGGAACTCTGGAACTCCCATCCAGATGTGTATACACTAGGCTTAAGTGAGGAGGCCTCCAATCACTGAAATTCCACTAAGCTAGGAGCATCTCAGGAATGAGTCTGTCAGAGCCTGCTTGAGGACTTTGCTTAAAAAAAAAAAAAAAGATTTTATTTATTTATTTGAGAGACAGTGAGAGAGAGAGAGCGAGCGAGCACAAGTTGGGGGGAGGGGCAAAGGGAGAAGCAGACTCCCTGCTCAGCTGGGAACTCGATGCAGGACTCCATCCCAGGACCCCAGGATCATGACCTGAGCTGAAGGCAGACGCTTAACTGACTGAGACACCCAGGTGCCCTGATGATTTTCTTATAATTAAGCCACAATTATTCTAAGTACCCCCCGATCTCAGAGATAAGGCAGAAAGCAGAGGTTCCTATGATCTACCCAGAAAATATATGATTTCTTACTGAGGTCAAGGAAGGTGTTTGATATCTGAACCTCTCCCCACTCCTTTAACCGAAGGACATCATATGCAGAAAGACCTAGATGAGCAGAGCACATCTCCCTCTTTACCACCGAGAAGCAGGAACCGGGGCAGTAAGTTCCACTTAGCTCTCAATAAATATATACTACGCTACCTAATTTTAAAGAAAGCATGAAACCATTAAGCATCTGTGAGTCACAGCCATCTCCACTGAGAACGAGAAGTTCATTCACTCATTCGTTCGTTCACGTCCAATTCTACACCAGACATTGCTCAAGGTACACATCCCTCCCCAAACGAAACAGAAATTTCTGCCCACGTGGAACTTATATTCTAGTGATGAGAGACAACTTAGATAAGAAAAAAATAAAATACAATGTGAGCAAAGGGTTAACAAATTCCTTTCCTCCTCTGCTTCACAATTTGACCTGAGGTTAACTTCCTAGTTCTGTTTCCCTGGAAACCTAAAAAAGATAAAATGTCGATTATGTTACTAGGCAACATTGCTTATCATAGAAATGACCCCTGATTGATAACTTGCATCTGGACTGGAAGGAACATTCATATCTGATGGGGACATCGTAGCTTGGGCTTCCTCTAATGTGAGGACTTAAAACTGGGCATATCCCTTGGGGAACCCTGAATACTTGGGACAGATCCCACATTTACTAATTGTGAGGCTCATTCTCTACCAGCTGAGCTGTCACTTGAAGGGGAAGGGGCAAACAGAACAGCTCCTGGGTGGCCATATGGATTGCTGAGAGCATGATTCACAAAGAAGAGAAACCCCTGACATGGCCTTGCTGGCAATTTATAATCCTGTTCTAGATCTTTCTATTTAGATGGGTGTCAACTGCGGCCTATGAAAGTCCTGTGAGTCAGAATGTTTAACTGAACTTAAGAAGACCCTGGTAAGCACTGTTTATAGTATATTTGATGCTGGTTAAATGTTAAGGAGAAAAATAAGGCAGAAAAAAAAGGACAGGTGAGTTGGACAAGATGCTTCTGAAGATCCCTTCAGGTCTAAATAATAAGCATCCCTCACACCCCACCTTGACTCTGCTAGTTGGCCCTCATGCACTGATTTGTCTTCAGGCTTCTGCTCAGTTACTCCCTCGGGAAAACCTCCCCTAGCCACCAAATCTAGGTCAATTTCATTTTAAAATGGACTCTCACAGAAATGGGTACCTTTCTTTCTGAACACTATCTTAGCACTATACATCCAAGAATATCATGATCTAATTTCTCCCTGAGAGCAAGCAGCATGTCTGGCTGCTCACCACTTTATCCCCAGCACCTGGAGAACGTCTGGCACAGGGCAGGAGCTGAAGAGATGCTGGAAGAACAAGTGACTATCACAACATACGTGAAACCAAACAGAGGTGGGGAGTACTCCTCATACCACACTGTTTGCTCCTGTGTACGTCTATTCATGCTACTCCCATCCAGCGCACGACCCCAGAGTGGCTCTATAGATATCACCATTGCTATCAGGAATGCCCAGGGGATCGATCTCCAATCACACCAAGAGGTATTGGGAATATTACAAAAATTAAGTTCATTTTGATTGTTAGACACCGTATTGTACAACCATCTCTTTTTAGGAAAACATGCAAAGTGAAAGGGTAAATTTAAAAACATTAGCGTTGTCTTCTTCCTGTGTCCTAAGGCTTAACCCACTGGTAGTCATTATTTATTTTCCGGCTGAACTAGAAAATCCATAGGGATCATTTGCTATCTTGACCCTAGCTCCTAGCACAGAAAATCTGATGGATGAATAAATAAGAGAACGAATAAACAAAGAATCTCTCCCTTTCCTCCTGCCCCCATTAAAGCAGAAAATCACCACCCGAGACAAATCTCTTGTGAAGAACTAAAAGAAACTCCTGTACCAGTTCCTGTTTCAGAGAATTCCAACTCTAAATGGCGGCCAAAGGAGGCAGTGCACAGCTGGTCAAAACCATGTGGGGAGGGGCCTTTATGAGATGTAATTAACTGCTAGTTAGTTCGCCAGTCCCTCCCCCTTCACCCCCCAATCCTCAGAGCTTTGGAAGCTGAAATGACCCACCCTGTTCTTCTGCTGAAGCCAAGTGCAGACCAACATGGATGCAACCCACCTTGTTGTGCTCATAAAGCTTTCAGACGACACAGGACTCTAACATTCATTGTTAGTACACTGAAAGCAATTACCCGTTCCCTATAATGCATTCCCCATAATTCATCACTGAAAGTAGCCTTGGAGTTTCATAATTAAAATTGACAAAGATTTCTTTGTTTCCATACCAACAGTTTTGATGGCATTAAGGGATTAGGCAGACCTAGTCTACATTTAAACAAAACAGAGAAGATTTGGCTGATGCTTTTTGTTACATGAATAATTACATTTAGACTGGCTTTTAAAAGTCCTTGTTTTCTAAGTGTAATGTATTCCTTCAAGCTCTGCTGCTCAGTGTTCCACTTTCAAAAACAGGGTACTAACTGGGCATGGTCTGTATGGGCCAAGTGGTGAGAAAGTGAGACTGGGTGTCAGAAGAAGGAGGTGCAGGTCCCAGCTCTGCCACCAACCAGTTGTGTGACCCTGAGTAAATCACGCTGCCTTATTTATTGACTGTTTTCCCAAACAAATTGTAAACTCCACAGGGGCACTGACTGGGTCTCACTTGTCCTCTTAGATCAGTATTTGGCTCTAGTAAGTAACCTAGTAAGATTCTCGATCAACATTTATTAAACAATACTGCACATGATTTCTCCGGATCTTAGACTTCTCATCTATCAAAGGCAGTGATCGAAACAAATGTGCTCTGACAGATTCTGTACCCCACCATCAGCTCAACTATTATGGAAATTCTCCTTAATAGTGAGATGACTCATGGGATGTGCTCAGCACAGTGAGCTAGGTTGACCAGAAGTCTTCCACACCGAGTCTATGCCTCTCTCCCCTCACAACTGCTTCAGCCACACTGGACCCCTTTCAGATTCTGAAACACATCAAGCTCCTTCCTGGGTCAAGAGCTTGCACATGCTGGACCCTCCGCTTGGAATCTTCTTTCTCCTGCTCTCAGCAGGTTACCTCCTGCTCACCGTCATGTCCTGGGCTCTGGGTCGCCTCCTCAGGAGGCCCAGCCTGACCACCCTACCTAAGCAGGTGCCCTCTGTTATCTGCATTCACTGCACCCATTCATTCCCTGGCACATATTCTAATTTGTAATTGTATCCATTGGTTTACTTGCTTATCATCTGTCTCCCTCAGTAGACTGCATCCTCCCTGAAAGTCTGGACCATGTCTCTTCCATTCACCAATGTAGCACCAAGCACAATACTGGACACATAGGGGAACTCAATAAATACTTGTCCGATGACTGGCCAAACCCACTGTGTGCCAAGTCCTATGCTGAGAGGTTTATATAAAAATCCACAGATCTCTACACAAACCCTCACTCCAGCCAGATTGGTCTCCTCATACCCTGCAGAATATATACAATGCTTATTAGAGCTCTAACTGCACACTTCTGCCCACTATTTGGGAGGCGGCCCTGGCTCTCCACAGTCGATTCGCATCGACATCATTCCGAGCGCACTTCTCCAAAGCTTTACCCCCCTTTACAGATCGTGCAGCCGTGTCCATATGGCAGCTTCCTTATTTGCTTTTGTGGCAAGCTGAACTCGCCTTGTCAACACACCCAAACTATCCTGAAATTGCTTGTTTGCATCCTTAATTCCCCATGGGACTGTGAGTTATAGCAAGGCAGGGACTTTGCCCCTCCTCTTCACCATTGCCTAAGATAGGGTCTGGTACCTAATAGGTAGGCAAGTCATCCTCCCTATATGACCTTCCTGAATGAAGGAATAAATGGGCCTAGAAACTCGAGCTCACTTGGGTCAGTTAAAGAGATCAGGTGTTCTCCCATTGTTTACTCTTTTATACAACAGAACTGCGTTACCTACATTTATGTCTTAACCTTTCCTTTTCTCCTACTATCTCCTAGAATGCAGGCCCATTTCCTTCTAATCTCTGCCTCTCTCTCAAAGACCATCATGGACAAAACGTTGATACGTTTTAAATGCTTCCTGGAACCGTGTCTGAATTCTCTCCCCATTCATTGCATTTGACTTACGATATAAAAAGCCATATGTAGTTTAAAAAGTGAACACTTCTTACCACTGCGGGAGGGAAGGCAGCCTGAATGCTAGAATGCACAGGCCAAGGCCAAGCTGCTCTGGTGCCTGGGGAGCCAGCACGGGGCCCCCCTCACTTCCTGGCCGGCCCCTTCCCACGACCCCCTCCCTGTGACCTGCTGCCGCTGCTGTCTCCGGGGCGGGAAACACAGGAAGCGCCCTCCTCAGCAGCCCCTAGGATACTGCATGCCTCAGTGCCCCTTTTTTGGCCTGCTAATTCTAGGCTACATTAAGCAGGGCTGAACAGGTCAACAAAATTACTGAGGAAGTCTAGGGATTTTTAAAGCCAATGCACAGTGGTGATTAGTGGTCTATTTGATTGACTATAATAACAAAACTCTAAAAAGCCCCTCTACACCCCTTTCTTCCCCAGCGCGGCGCCAAGCACCGCAGGGCAACTCAGAGTCTGATCAAACCTCCTCCGAGTCGGGGTTTCCAGGGTAGAACTCCATGATGCACCCCAGCAAAGAGTATGACCCACGGGCACGTCTCCCAGGTGTCCCTGGGCATTTGCCTTCTTGTTTTAATGTATCCCCACCCTCCCTGAATTAAAACCAATTCGGAGCCCAGGAAAACACCTGCTGCCATCCATTTTGCTCAGCCAGTGCATCTGACAGGGCTGACAAGAAGCACAGTTACTTGAAATGTCCTTTGCTACCCTTTGTTGATAAGAGATGGTCAAATATTCCTAAAACAGCAGGCAGTCAATAACTGGCATCCCAAACCTGAGCTGCCTGGAAATTCTGGCCACAAGGACTCAAGCGAGGAGTATAATTTCTCTTCTCCTTAGAAGGCTGAGGGGAGGAGGGCACCTGGCTGGCTCAGTTGGTGGAGCGTGTGATTCTTGATCTCAGGGTTGTGAGTTCAAGCCCCACATTGGGTGTGGAGATTATTTAAAATTAAATAAAATAAAAATCTTAAAAAAAACCTCCAACAAGGCTGAGGGGACCCCCAGGCTGAGGCCATCTCTGGGCCACTAGCTGTGCTGCCCAGCGGCCACCCCTCACCAGTCACCCCACCTCCTCTCGGGCACGCCGACATGGCCATCAGTCATGACAGCCAGCCCAGCTAACCGATATACGTCTTGAGCCGAGCTCACCTAAACCGGCAGCCATAAATAAATGCCCTTCCCTGAAAAATGTGTCATGTGAGGCTCAGCAACCAAATGAGTGATGTCTACACTGCAGACTTTCACTTCCACTGGAGGCTGACCTTCACCTGGTCCCATGTCCACCTGGGAAGTCGGCCGGGCATCCGCATCACTGGCAATGACAGCTTGGCACCTGCCGCTTGCCTGACGCTTTAGGAAGCGCTCCCACACGCATTGTCTTACTTGTCACTCAGCTCTGTGACCTGGGGGGCACCAGACCCATTTTACAGATAAAGAAACCGAGACCCAGTGAGGAGAAGGACTGGTTCCAAATCCAAGTCCTCTGGCTCCGACACCCTTGCTGCCCCTCGTCTGAGTGCCTGCCTCAGCAAGGCCGCTCCAGGAACCCTTGGAGGTCGCATCCTGGCCCTCTGAGGCTAACGTGCTCTCATTACACCCTCTGCAGAGCTGAGCAAGAGGGTTTTCTTTCATTCTTCGCAGGCCTGCTGCTGCCACCCAGAGGGACAGGAGAGCTAGACACGAGACAGATGTGGCTGTGTGGGGCTCAGATAGGACGGGGTATTCTGTCCCAACAGTAGGAAAGAGGCTGCAGGAGGGGCGGGGAGAGAGGAAAATGGGAGGAGGAGAGAGGAGGAAACAAGAGGATCCCAGGCACGCTCTGGATGAGACACGAGGAAAAGTGGGAGGAGAAAACCCCAATCAGCAGCAGAGGCTGGGAACCACCCCCGGCAACGTCTTGTCCCTGGGTCCCGAGCCTCCTCCCAGGGAGGCAGGATGACGACAGACCACTCGCTGCTGGAGGGTCGGACCCAACCTCTGCGCACACAGACAGACTCTCCCCTGAGTGGAGCAGTGCTGGGAAGGACGGACGGCAGAACCCGGCAGCCAGGTCCCCGTGGGCACACGGGGGCAACACTACTCATAGCACAAGCCTCGAGGGGCGGCAGTGCCCGGGAAAGAGCCGACGCCGTGAGGATCAAGGACGGTGAAGTAAGAGCCTTGGTCTGGGACTCGGATTCTTTCTGAAAGAGACCCGAGTTCACTAGTTTGTTCACATACTCTCGGGAAAGATGGGAGGATTATAAAGAGTAAGATTAATTACTAAATCTCATTAAGTCCTCAGGGATGACAACTACAAAGCTGAATACATCGAAGTACATTTCTAAAGAAAAAGATGTGCTTTATCAATTCCCATCTCTTATTGCGAAGCTCTTCTACAGCCCATATTCTTAATCTTTGCAAATCAGTCAAACCCCGTCTGTGATATCCTTCCAGATACATAATTTTAAAGTGCAGAGGGGCACCTGGGTGGCTCGGTCGGTTAAGCATCTGACTCTTGGTTTTAGCTCAGGTCATGATCTCAGGGTTGTGAGATCAAGCCCCATGTTGGGTTCCCTGCTGAACATGGAGCCTGCTTAAGATTTTCTCTCTCCCTCTCCCTCTGCCCCTCCCTGCCACTCTCTCTCTCTCCCCCCGCACCTAAAAAATAAATAAAAATAAAAATAATTTAAAAATTAAGTACAGAAAAGCAAAAAGGAGCAAACACATCAGAAGATGGGATGTGGGAAGCCATTGGTGCTTAGGGACAGCAGCTACCTCCACGTGCCCCCACCTACTCCACAGAGATCCTGGCTGTGCACGTCCATTGACAATGACGCAGGCAGGGCTCCTGGGCCCCGAGAGACCCACTGCTCTAAGTCAGGCAGCCTGGCAGCACTGGACAGGCCCAAACCTCCTGCTGCTCTCTCTCTTTTCATCCACAGCTTGTGGTCCCCGAACTGGCTTTCACCTCCATCTACCCCAAAGTAATCTCTCATTACTGCTGCAAAGGACATTGCAGCTGGCGAGGACCCTCTAGAGAAGCTGGCCAACCCTATCACTGGCCTCTGGAGCCCAAAGAGAAGAGCAAGAGGACAAGAAAGGAGGAGAAAAGGCTTCAAAGTTAAGCAGTCTCTTCACTTTGGCCATGTCAATGGGAATCTCCTTGAACTTGGGTAAAATAAAAAGAGAAATGAGTTGCTAAGCAATTCCTGGCATGTAATCCATCTTCTAGGACAAACCTCTCATCATTATTTTTTAGTTGGATTCCAGTGGGCAGCCAGCATTTCAGGGCAGGAGGTCAGAGCCCAAAAGGACTAGCTTCTTCCTCTTCAGTGAGTAGGCTTCAGATGAAAATAAATTATCCAGTCCACCTTTACCAATCTTACACAAAATGCTTTCAATAGAAGGTATTGGTTCAGCACCCCTGAGAGCCCCAAGGGAAAGCACTCCTGCCTCCGGACTTGCATATGGGAGTCAACCACATACACTTACAGGTTAGAGGGAGAGAGAGCAAGGTTGGGGTTCCTCTGTGATGACCACCATTTATTGTTAAAAGGGAGAAGAAACAAATCACTCAAAAAAATATTCCGTGTTCGCTCCCTTGTCCCTCTATTTATAGCATCATAGGAAAGAGAACTAAAAATTCAGCTTAGAGGACATGCACTATTGCTCAGATGATCTCAGTCAGTGGCAGATGAGATCAAACTCGGAAGCATCTTCCTGGCCACCAAGGCCTCAAGCCAGTCCAAACCTTGGGGTGTTATTGTGGCCTTTCACACGCCATGCCGATCTGAACCAATGGTCTTTGGAGCCAAGCAGGCCTTCTCCACCAACAGTTTAACGGGATTTGAAGAAATAAGCATTTGCAGGCAACAAATGAGAAATGTTTGCATGTGGCTCTGAGCCAGCAAACAGAAGAAATGCCACTCCCATGAGCTATGCCCCAAGGTTTGAAGTTCTTGAAAATGAAGAGGGAGCAACTCCACCGTTCATTTATCCAAAGGCTGGGACTCATGTCCCCTCTGTGGTTCCAAGCGCTACTTGGCTATTCCTAGAGGAAGAGGAACAGGCCTACGAGGAGCTACGGAGAAGCCAGATACCTACTGTGGGTCTTCATGCACATCTATCCTGCAGCACAAGGTCAAAACAAGGGACAGCTGAAGAGATTTGGAACAGAATCATCACCTTCCTCATAAGAGCAACACAAAAAGGAAAACAAATGTCAAATGTACCAGAGAGCTATCCCTCACGTTCACGTCAGTAAACTTTCCTAAATCCTTTGCCAGGGCAGCTCAAGTGGAAAATGTGCCCGTGTGATGTCAGAACCACCCTCACTTTCCTAAAAACTGTTGGAGATTTGGCAGACCCAATTCTCCGAACTGAGAAGCCGCTCAGGAGATCACCCTGTGTGCTGGGATTTCCAAGTCATTGACTCGTCCTCCAACAGCAGGGGCTGGTCTGTGCGGTACCACTGCCGAGGAGGAGGGGTGGCAGAAAGCTCGCTCCCAGCAGACCCACCCGCTGGGCTGGGGCTTCGAACCTGTGACTCCTCCTCACAAAGGAGGCCTCCTTCCTCCCTTCTCCCTCGTTCAGACCTCATGGCAAAGGGAGAGAGCCAGGGGAGAAGAGACAAAAGAGCCTACATTCATGATTTTAAAAAACTCTTCCAATCGCAGTTCATGTTCAAAATTGCTTTTATACAATAGCTAAACCGGAGACAGCATGGTGAGGCTTTCTATTTTCCTTCTTTAGGAACCTGAGTTAAAAAACGAAGAAGGCTTACCCATTTTTGAAATAGAGGACATGGGCTCTCTGAAGTCCTGTTTCTAGGAAAAAACCTAGTTCTTGATCGTGGGGAGCAGGGCCGGGCTTAGGGCTTCTGTTTTGAATATTGGTAAGTATTACCTGGAAGGGGAGAAAATCGGAAAACTAATCAGATCCATATCCAAGCCTAGTCCCTTCAAACCGCATCTCTACACGCGCTGCACGACCTGACAACCTGACAAATCAGCTTCCTCACACCAACATCGGTGCATGGGGACTGGTGCAGAAGTGAGCGCAAAGATTAGGACAGCTGAGAGAATGACACCTCTGAGCCGGGCATGCGGGGCTCTCCTGGCACGGAAGGGTGCTGAGGGGTGCTCAGTGCCAGGCGGAGCACTGAGGGCTCTGCTGGGTGCCAGGATGTTGACAGAGAGTCTGAGTGAGACAGAAACAGGTCCCAGCAACAGGCCGGAGAAGTCATCATCCACCAATGGCAGATATCACGGACAGGCTGACGGCAGCTCCAGCCCTACATAAGCTCGATGAACTCCAAAGAAAGCTGAGCTGAGAAGCGCTGTGATTGGCATGGGCCCCAAAATTCCCCAGGGAGGGTGAACTCCCGAGGCTTCAAAGCCAAGGCCTATGGACTCTCAAGGGGAGCTCGGAGAAAAACAAACTAAGCTCTCTCTCTCCCAAAACTTGATCTTTTGTCAACAGATAATGAGCTTTTAAAGGTCTAAATTTTTAGCCGCACAAGAAAGACTGCCAACTAATCAGGAGCAAGACCTTCAAGCGAGTGGGTTATAGTGAAGGGTAAACACATACCTGCTATTAGAGAAGCTACCAGCTTTAAACTGGCAAGTCACACAAAGCATTTATCAAACAGAAGCCACTTGTGGCCCATTTAAAAACCCTACAAGTGTTCTCCAAACATGCTGTCCACATCTGCTGAAAGTCAGCAGCCCTTCAAAGACCCAGCTGTAAGCCAAAGCCCAAATGTTCTAGAGGTCTCAGAATTATTCTCTGTATGGAGTGGAAGCAATTCCTGCTTCTCTAACTTTCGAGCTTCGGGAAACAGCAAAGACAAGTGCACAATGAACAGATGTTGTGGGATGAAATCCAGGTGGGCAACCCTTGCATTTGAACTGCATCCCAACATCTTATCAAAACTGCCTGGCTCCTTCCCGACTTAGCACTTGGCTCTGTGAGTGCTAAGAGGTAGGTGTTCCTCCTACCCCTGCGAACTGTCATTTTTGGCTCAACTGCAGGCTCCTCCCCAATGCATCCTCCAAGTGCTGCACATGCAAAGAGCGCGGGCTCTTGTAAGTCTCTCTTACAAGAGGATGAGCTCACCCATTCCTCTGAGTTTCAGAAATCATCTCTATGCTGCCCACTCCCAAAGTTATCCTCTCTACTGCAGACTTTCCCATCGAACACTAGACTCATATATTCAACTACTTCCTTGACATCTCTACTTGGAGGCCCAATACTTACACTTTTAAAATATTAGCCTTCATTGGCTTTCAAGCATAGCTTTTAATTTTTAAAAATGCTGTGATTACTTTAAAGCAAAACCAATTCAGTACAGCACAGAAAGAAAATAAAAAATCATCTTAAAATTCCACCACACAGAAACAACTAGTTAACATTTACTGAACGATAACCCAGGTATCCCTATACATACGTATCAAGGAAAGAAAGATAAAAATCATTTTCCAAAAACTGAGATTGTGTTATGTATGCCAGTTTTAAATGTAAACTGTTACATTTAATTTTAATTAAATTTAACAGGAGAAACTGTGACCAAAGTAATCACTCAACTTCAGAAAAAATGTGTTTTTTTACACATAGTCATTAAAGGTCTGGGCACTTGTCCTGAAGTTAAAAATAGATCTTATATTTATTATATGTATGTATGCGTGTGCACATGGAGAGAGTATAGATATACAGATATATCTGAACAAATTAAGTCTTTTGCTCCATAAAAGTGGGATATCTTCCCATTTATTTAGGTTTTCTTTAATTTCTTTCAACAGTGATTTGTAGTTTTCAGGGTATAAGGTTTGCACTTCTTTCTATTATTCCCATGTATTTTCATCTTTTTTTTCTTTTTTAACATATAATGTATGATTTGTTTCAGAGGTACAGGTCTGTGATTCAACAGTCTTACACAATTCACAGCGCTCACCATAGCACATACCCTCCCCAATGTCCATCACCCAGCCACCCCATCCCTCCCACCCCCCACCACTCCAGCAAAACTCAGTTTGTTTCCTGAGATTAAGAATTCCTCATATCAGCGAGGTATATTTTCATCTTTTGATGCTATTATAAATGGAATTGTTTTCTTAATTTCATTCTCAGATTGTTAGTGTAGAGAAATAAAAGTGTAGTTTTTATATTGACCTTGTATTCTATAACCTTGCTGAAATCACTTACTAGTTAAAATAGGGTCTGTATGTGTGAATTCCTTAGGATCTTCTGTATACAAGATCATGTCATCTGCAAATTGAGATAGTCTTACTTCTCCCTTTTCAACCTAGATGCCTTTTATTTCTTTATCTTGCCTAATTGCATTGGTTAGAACTTCTACTACAATACTGAATAGAAGTAGTGAGAGCAGGCATCCTTGTCTTAATCCTGATTTTAGGGGGAAAAATCCAGTCTTTCACCATTATATATGTTTTAGGTGTGGGTTTTTCATATGTGCCTTCTATCAGGGTGAAGATGTGAACCTCTATTCCTATCACAAAACAGTGTTGGGTTTTGTCAAATGTTTTCTCTACATCTCCCGAAATTACCATTATCATGCAGATTTTGTCTTTTATTCTACTGATATATTACATTAATTGATTTTCACATGTTAAGTCAACTTGCATTCCTGAAATGAATCTTGCTCAGTCATGATATATAATCCTTTCTATATGTTGTTGGACTCAGTTTGCTGGTATTTTGTTGAGGATATTTGCATCTATATTCATAAGAGATATCAGTCTCATAAAATGAGTTAGGGAATGTTTTCCTCCTCTTTTGTATTCTGGAAGTTTTTATAGTATTGCTATCATTTCTTCCTTTAATGTTTGGTAGAATTCACCAATAAATTCAACTTGACCTGTAGTTTTCTTTCTGCAAAGGTTTTTAACTACAAATTCAATTTCTTTACTAGACACAGGAATATTTGGGTTATCTCTTTCTTCTTAAGTGAACTTCAATAGTTTGTGTCTTTCAGGGAATCTGTCATTTTTTTCTAAGTGATCACATTTATTGGCATAAAGTTGGTCATAATTTTCCCTTACCACCTTTTTTTTTTAAGATTTTATTTTTTAAGTAATCTCTACACCCAACATGGGGCTCAAACTCACAACCCCAAGATCAAGAGTCACATGCTCCACTGACTGAGCCAGCCAGGTGCCCCTTCCCTTGCAGCCTTTTAATGTTTATGAATCTATAGTACTGTCTCCTCTTCTTGGGTGTTGGTAATTTGTTTCTTCTCTCTTTTATTCTTGTTCAACCTTGTTAATAGTTCACAAATTTTATGGATCTTTTAAAAGAATCCATTTTAGTTTCACTGATTTTCTCTGTTTATCTCTTCTATTTCATTGATTTTTGTTCTGATCTTTATTATTCCTCCCTTTTGCTTGCTTTGGCTTTAATTTGTTATTTTTCTAGTTTCTTGAATTGGAAATTTACACCACTGATTTGAATTTTTTTTCCTTTCTAATATATACATTTAATGTTATAAATTCTTCTATATATTTTGTTTTAGACATTTAGAAGCTCTATTATTAGCTACATACACTTTTAGAATTACAATGTCTTGTTGATTAATTGACCCCTTTGTTATGTAACATCTCCCTTTATCACCTGTAAATATTCCTTGTTCTAAATTCTACTCTCTGATGTAATAGTCACCCTAGCTTTGTTTTGATTATTGTTTACATGGTATATAATTTTACTTTTTGCCTACCTATATATTAATTTTAAATGGCTTTCTTATAGATAGCATATATTAGGCCTTGCATTTTCATCCAATCTGAAAATCTCTTCCTTTTAATTGTTGAGACCAATTACATTTAATGTAACTATTGGCATGACTGGAATCATCTTGCTTGTTGTATTTTTATTTTCCCATCTGTTCTTTGTTCCTTTTTTCCCTCTCATTCTGCTCTTTTGGATTGATGATTCCATTTCATTTCCACTAATGAGTGGTTAATTATGTTTGTCTATCTGTCCATCCACCCATGCCCCCCCCCACCCTCCCCCCGCTTGGCTGCCAAACGGTATACAATATAGCTCTTTGGTTTATCACAGTCTATGTTCAAACAATAATACACCAATTCATATATAGTATAAACACTTTATAACAGTATACTTACGTTTCTTCCCCCATCTTTTGTGCTATGGTTGTCATGCATCTTACTCCTATGTTATATATCCCACAATACGTTGTTATTATTGTCGGTTTAGGTGGTCAATTATATTTTTTAAAATTAAAAATAGAAAAAAGTCTTTTATATGTATGCTCATTGTCACCGTTTATGATGATCTTCATTTCGTTGTACGTATCTTTATTTTCTTCTGCTTGAACTTCAACATTTCTTGTTATGCAAGTCTGTTGCATTCTTTTAACTTTTGTTTGTCCTATAAAAAACAAAGTCTTTGTCTTCTTTCTTCAAAGGTGTTTTGAAATTTTTCATCCAGTACTTTAAAGGCATCTCTCTGATGTCTTCTTCTTTTTTTTTTTTATTAAAGATTTTATTTATTGATTTGACAGAGACAGACACAGTGAGAGAGGGAACACAAGCAGGGGGAATGGAAGAGGGAGAAGCAGGCTTCCTGCAGAGCAGGGAGCCCGATGCAGGGCTCGATCCCAGGACCCTGGGATCATGACCTGAGCCGAAGGCAGACGTTTAACGACTGAGCCACCCAGGCGCCCTCTCTGATGTCTTCTAACTTGCATAGTTTCTAATGACAAATCTGTTGTAACTATTAGTTTTATTTTTCTGTATTTAAAGTTTCTTTTTCTCTGGCTTCCTTCAAGATTCTGTCTTTGATTTTCAATAGTTTAACTACAATATGTCTAAGTGTATGTTTCTGTTTATCCTGCTTGGGGTCCTCTGAGATTCTTGGATATGTGGTTTGTTGTGTTTCAGTAATTTTGAAAAACTCTCAGCCATTTTTTCTTTTCAAATATTTCTTCTGTTTCAGTTTCTCTCTCTTCTCCTTTTGGGACACCAAATACATATTTTTTCTGTATTTCTTGGATGCTCTGATTTGGCTTTTCCCCACTTTTTTTTTTCTTTTTGTATTTCTATTTGAATCATCTCTATTAACCTATCTTCAACTGAAAGATATTTTCTTAGCTGTGCCCAGTATTCTAATAAGCCATCAAAAAAACTGATTCATCTTGGGGCACCTGGAGAGCACATGACTCTTGATCTTGGGGTTGTAAGTTTGAGTCCCATGTTGGGGGGTAGAGATTACTTAAAAATAAAACCCTTTTTAAAAAGGATTTATTTATTTATTTTAGAGACAGAGAGAGAGCACACGCATGTGAGTGGAGGAAGGGGCAGAAGAAGAGAATCTTCAAGCAGACTCCCTGCTGAGCATGGAGACCAACATGGGGATCAATCCCACGACCCATGAAAACATGACCTGAGCCAAAACCAGGAGTGGGACGCTTAACTGACTGAGCCACCCAGGTGCCCCCAAAATAAAATCTTTAAAAAAAAAAAAATCTCTTCATCTCTTATATCATGTTTTATTATTTCTAGCATTTCAATTTTACATTTTTTTTTTTAAAGATTTTATTTATTTATTTGAGAGAGAGACACAGCGAGAGAGGGAACACAAGCAGGGGGAGTGGGAGAGGGAGAAGCAGGCTTCCCGAGAACAGGGAGCCCGATGCGGGGCTCGATACCAGGACCCTGGGATCATGACCTGAGCCGAAGGCAGACGCTTAACGACTGAGCCACCCAGGCGCCCCACAATTTTACATTTTTATAGTTTCTATCTCTCTGCTGAAATTCCCATCTCTTTATGTATGTTGTATACTTTTTCCACAATATCCTCTAACACATTATTCGTTGATATTTTTAAGCTCCTATCTGATAGCTCCAACACCTGGGTCACTTCTGGGTTTGGTTTTGTTTATTGCTCTTTACAGAGTTTGCTTATTCCTGTTTGTATGTGCATTTGTGTACATCTCATATTTTTAAATTCAACATTGAAGATTGTGTGTAGAGAAACAGACTGAGGTAGATAATATTTATACCTGAAAGTGGGCAACAGATGTGGGGGACTGAGTCAATCTAGTCAGTAGTTGAAGTTGGGCTGGGTTTTGTTGTTTCTATAATTACCTCCAATGCACCACAGACTTCAAATCCCTCAAGTAGTAGGCTACTAACTTGTGCTTACTCTGGGACCTGGGATGCCAGAAGGTTTTTCTCAGTGTTTCTTTCTTTTTTTTAAAGATTATTTATTTATTTATTTATGAGAGAGTGCACAGGAGAGAAACAGCATGAGAGGGGAGAGGGTCAGAGGGAGAAGCAGGCTCCCCGCTGAGCCGGGAGCCCGATGTGGGACTTGATCCCAGGACCCTGGGATCATGACCTGAGCTGAAGGCAGTCGCTCAACCGACTGAGCCACCCAGGCGCCCATTCTCAGTGTTTCTGTTCCATCCTATTTTCAGCAGTCCCTGTATGCTTGGGCTACACAGGGGATTTCTCTCCAATGTCATGCCCCTTTCCCAGCAGTATTCTATCGTTACTTGTTACTTGGTGCTGTGTTTGTTACATGGCTGGTGGTGGGACAGAGAAATTCCTGGATTTTCCTGGTCCAGCCTCGGTCTTAGGAAGGGTCTATATACCTAGAGCTCAGGGATGAGGCTTATCCTCAAGGGGTCCTTTCTGGGCATCTCCCTCCTAGCTCATAGAATGTCTTCTGGGGACAAGAACCACCTAATTTCCACCCCCAGGAAAACTCTGAGCATGATTAAAGCTCCTAGAAGCTCAGGTTCACCCCAAAACATAATTCTCTAGTTATCCCATCTTAATAAATAACATCCACTAAGCTGCCCAAATCAGACACTGGGGAGGGGGTGGGGGTGTGAGGCTTGACACCCTGACACTCTCTAATCTATTACCATGTCCCTAATTATTTCTCAAATATGTCTGTATCTATCCATTTCTATAACCATTACCTTCAAGGAAGCTACCATCACTTCCTATGAGATTTCCACAACAGTCTCCTAAATGGAGTCTCCATGTCATCTCTTGCTCTTTTTCTTCTTCCCACTTTCCACAAGCAGTCTGAATAACTTTCCATAACACAATCTGGGTCATGTTACCCTTGTGATCTTTCTCATCCTTCAGGTGTCAACTTGATTTGTCACCTTGTTGGAAGGGCCTTCTCTGGCCACCTAACATCACATAGGTCTGCCTCTATTATTCCCTCTCACAGTAGCCTGTCCTATTTCTTCATTGCATTTTTTTTTCCTTGATTACTGGCTGCTCTCCCTCTATGGTGCTGAAACGTCCACAAAGTCAGGGCCACATCTATTTAATTTACTAATATGTTCAATGTCTACTGCAATGTTTGGTGCAGGGAAAGCATTCAATATACATCAGAAATGAATGAAGTCCATAATGAATGAATGAATTTGCAAGACCAATCAGAAATGCAGAAAAAAAGCATTAAGAAAGTAACCTACTATGCACTAGGCACTATGTAGGCACATAGGCTCTCTCATTTATTCCCCCACAAAAAGCCACTGAGATACACACTACTATCCTCTCTTCATTGAAGGAGGAAGCGAGGCTTTGTTCCACTGGGTGAGTTGCCCAAACTGCATGGCTAAGTGTTAGAGTTGGTGCTGAAACTCAGGTCCACCTGACTCTGCAGTCCAGCTCCTTCCCCTTTGTCCCATCACTCTGCCTTTGCTTGCAGAACAAAGTCCAAAAGACAAGAGGTCAGAGCTGCCAGTATGAGGCTTTAGGTTATAAATGGGAAGAATGGGAAAGACACAAGGGGAGAGGCAGAGAGAATAGCTTAGCTCGGGGTTTACCCTTAAGTCTAAGCATCTTGGATTTCATCCCTTCTTCACGAAGAGCCTCTAACACATGGGCCTGGGCAGGAGCATTGTTTGGCAGTGTCGAAGCCACCACTTGTTCTGAGGATAAACACTTCCCTGCAAGAGGACTGCCAATAAGCATCCTTAACAAGTGTATCCTGCTTTGGCAAAAGCATACACCTAGTCACCTAGTGACTAAGGAGGCATGACAGTAAGGGGACAGAGGCCAAAGACTTTAGGTCAAAAGACCCAGGTTCAACGTCAGGTTCTGATACTCCTCACCACTTGTGGACTTAGGACAATTCCTTCAACCTCTCAGACCTTCGCTGTCCTCATCTGTGTAATGGGGATAAAAATATATACCTGACGTGATTGTTACGAATTGTAAGTGGAAACTTAAGGAGCATATAAGCATTATAATCCTTAATGGAGATATATTAAAGAGTTACCTTCAAGTAGGAACAAAATAAGGACATTTTTCTACCACTTTTATTTTTTAACATTGTTTTAGAAAATCTGGAGATAGGAAAAAAAAATCTGGAGATAGGGTGTGAGAGAGATAAAATGGAAAATATTAGACAGGGAGGAACAACAACAAAAATCATTCCTCTGCCATATATTCATATTCTTAGAAAAATGAAAAGAATCAACTCTATTTTTATAGAATTCAGTATCGTGGCTAATATTCCTATGTTGCTACCCTTGTCGACCTTCAAAATTCAGCTCAGGTGTCCCCTCTTTTAGGAACCATCCCTGAACTACCAGGCTGATCCACCAAGACACTTCTCTGGGCTTGCAGAGTCCTGAGTGTTCCCCACCAAAGCACTGCCCACACTGGTTATGGACCTGGGTCCCCGTTAGATCATATGTTTCCTAAGGACAGGCTCTGTGGCTTATTCATTCCAGTGCCCCTGGTGTCAAACACAGTGCAGAACATAGACAGCACTCAATAGGGGTGCCTGGGTGGCTCAGTCGGTGAAGCGTCTGCCTTCAGCTCAGGTCATGATCCCAGGGTCCTGGGATCCAGCCCTGCATGGGGCTCCCTGCTCAGTGGGGAGTCTGCCTCTCCCTATCTCTGACCCTCACCCCTGCTTGTGCTCTCACTCTCTCTCTCTGAATGAAAAAAAAAAAAGCACTCAGTAAATGTTTGTGTGATTTAAAAAATTAACAGCCTTTGCTATATGTGACAATGTAATTTAAAAAATAATGATCCTATTCACAAAGCAATACAAATAAAAAATCTGGGAATAAAATAAACCTACTAAAATCTGTGAAACAAAAGGTCTTACAAAATGGAAAGAGATATCGTGGTCACAGATGAGTGAAGAAAATATATAATTCTCCAAATTATGTATCGGGTTCATAAAAATCCAACCAATCCCAACAGGATTTTTCTAGAACTCAACAAACTTACTCTAAAATTCATCTATAAGTATCATCAGAGAAGAACAAGGGATAGTCTGAAAACTACGAGTAATATGTAGTTACCAATCCTTTCAGATGTCGAAATCCATCATAAAGAAGTACTTATTGAATAGTGTCATACGGGTCAACATAAGATTAGCAGAACAAAATAGGAAAGCCAGAAATTACTGTTGTATTTAAAATTTTATTGAATGACTTAAAATATATGACAGCAAATGTGAAAAAGAGATAAGATCATCTTAAAGTGGCAGTGAAATTTGAGAAAAACATTTACTTAGAGTCATATCTAATATCACACAACAAAATAAATCCCAAGAAGATTTGGAAATTAAAAGTTGTTTTGAAAATATGGAAAAGGACTGAAAATTTTTTAAATCCTAGAGGGAGTCTATTCCAATATTTCAGCTTTAAAACAATGAAATAAATGTAATAAAAAAAATCAGGTTCAACTATATACAGATTTAAAATGTATGAGCAACTTAAAAATGGAAATTTACTGACTGAGAAAATATTCAGAGCAAATATGATTAAAGAGTTAACATATTTATGATATAGACTTTATTCAAATAATCAGAAAAAGACTTCATCCAAAAACTGGACAGAAAATACACACAGACAAGAAAGGAATAAAACATAAAGTTACCACAGGACCCAACAATTCCACTCCTAGGTATATACCCAAGAAAACTGAAAGCACTGCCCATACAGAATCTTGTATATGAACATTTGTAGAAGCATTATTATAATAGCCAAAAAGTGACGAACTATAGAAATGATCCCTGAAAGTATAGCCAAAAAGTGGAAGGAATACAAATGATAAATGATGAATGGATAAACCCAAAGTAGCATATCCATAAAATGGCATATTATTTGTCAGTACAAAGAAATGAAGCACTGGGACATGCTGAAGAAGCCAGTCAAAAGACCACATGATATATGGTTTCATTTGTATGAAATGTCTAGAACGTACAAATCTGCACCGACTGGGGGCAGTCAGAGGTAAATGGGGAGTGTAGTGGGTACAGGGTTTCTTTGTGGGGCAACAAAAATGTTCTGGAATTAAATATTGGTGATAGTTGTACAACTCTAAGTATATTAAAAAGTACTGAATTGCATACTTTAAACGGGTGAATGGTATGGTATGTGAATTACATCTCAATAATGCTGTAATTCAAAAAGAAATGAAACATAACCTGTAAGCGAACAGAAGGAAAACATTTCACCCTGACCGACGGTCAAAGAAATGCAAACCCAAACTGCAAGCAAGGCACCATTGTCGTGAAGCAAACCAGCAAAATAACTTTTACACAATAGGAACCCCAGGCAAGAGCGCAAAGCAAACAGTATCCTCCTCCAGTGCCAAAGGGCAAAGACATTAGCATGACTTGTAGAAAGCAAATGGACACAATATGTAGTTAATGAGAATGCCCCAAATTTCTCCCCTTGTGGGAATTTGCCCTTGGGAAACAACGAAAGCAAGGGCAGAACTAAGGAAGCCGGCATTGCAGCCTGAATTACAACAGGTCAGACCCAACAATAAGTCAATTCTATCATAGAGGCCATCCACTTGATGAAATATTATATCTCCATGAAAACATTTTCAAGTGTTGACATAATGCTGAGTGAAAAAAAAACAAAAAACAAAAACGAGATAACAAAACTCTTTAATGCTATAAAATTATGAGGGCAAAGACTGAGAATATATGAAAATTAAAATAAGCTACTGTTCTTTTCTGGTTTCTAGACTTTTCTGAGTTTTAAGTGTGTGTGGGCTCCCATCCCAGTCAGTCAGAGGACAGGTCCGGAGTCAGAGCACATTTACTGGCTGGTCGGTGTCCTGACATTTCTTTAAGGAAGCAGTTTATTAAGCTATGAACCGGGTCCCTGCCGCTTTGGCTCAAGGGGAGGAGGGGATGGAAAGGGGACGGGAAGGAAGAATCTTTGTCTTTATTGTCTCACATTTTGAAGGCCAAAGCAAGGCTACATGGACCCCCAGGGTCACACCCTGCCTTTGCCATCAGCAGCGCTGAGCACTTCTCCAGGGACATCTCGTTTGAATTCAAGATGCACCTTAATCTAATCCAGCTCTGCGGCTGCGAGTCCCCCTACATCGAGGAGGAAAGAAGGTCAGGGCCCGGCCGTGTTGACCATCCTCCCTGACGAACAGAGGAATTCCGGGTGCGGTCCGGAGTATTTGGGGACCAGTTGTTTCTCCTGAAAACTTTAGCCCAAAAACTGCCCGTCAAAAGTCAACGGGTAGCCCATAATTTAGCATTCACTTCTTTTCTAAAATAGGGTGTGAAGAAGTGAACTGTCGGCAGAAGGTAAAGTTCCAGCCTGGCACGGCATCTGCTCAAGAAAGACATAACCAGCTGGTTGGCTGATGCCTGCAAAGGACAGAGACAGGATGATTTCATTTGCCAAAGGCAGGGCTCATATTATGATATTCAAAAGTGAAGTCATCTTTATTCCTATCATGGCACCACGAGAAGCTCCTTGTGGGACAGGTAACTTTATTTACCACTGGCATGATGCCACCATCTGAAGACAAACAAATCAAGGACAGCCTCTGTCATTTCTAATCCTCTCTGTTCTAATTCAATTTGTTTGATTAAATCACTGTATATGCACAATTTTAGAAGTATCTTTTATTCCCCTTCAGAGAATAAACTAGCAGAGAAAATTAGATGGCTCTATAACCCTAATATAACAAGGACAACACTAAACAAATATTTAATCGCCCTGCTTTCATGTATTCAAATTTTCTTTGGCCCTGCCTCCACATTTGGACAGGGGTTGGGGGGGGGGGGGACAAGAACACACGGAAATTTCCTGTAGCAGGTGGAAAACACTGGTGGCTCACTGGTTCTCTAGCCCTGGACAAATCAGGCAGTATCAGCCCCACCATGAAAATGGAACGCCGAAGCACACAGAAATACACGACTGGACCAAAGTCGAACAGTCAGGGGTAAACAGAAGTCCAGAACCCAGATATGATATCGAGACTCCAGGGGGGCAAGATGCTGTCCCATTAGCTTCTGCACAAGAGAAGGAAGACCAAGTTCTCCTGAGAAAAATTACTCTGTAAATATTCTGTTAAAAAATATTTAACATTTTTAATGAGACAGCATGTTTATAATATTCCAGATTTTTCTCTATCTGAAATCTTCTAAGATGAGGAAAGAGTCCACTGCCAGGTGACATGGGTACAGAACATGACAACAAAGCTAACATTTAACTGTTGCTAACCACATACCAGGAAGTACGTGAGTTAAGCCACTCTATCCTCACCATAGCCTTATAGCCGTCACTATTGCTATTTTACAGATGAGGATCCTGAGGTGGCACAGAGAGGCTGAGTAACTTGCCCAAAGTCCCACAGCTAAAAGGTGGCAAATCCAGGATCCCGACACTGGCCATTGCTTCACCACTGTGCTCTGCTGCCTCTCAGCTTAAGTTAGCTGCCTTGAGGGGCAGCCAAGGTCGCCCCCTTTCTGAAGAGTTATTGCTCTTCAGGTAGCAAACAAATCTATCATCAAACATCTCCACTATTCAGAGAATGGGGCTGCCTCAGAAACATGATTTCGTGGCTTCAGGTCATGAGAAAATATTGACCATGACACTCCAATCTGTCCTCAAAAATTCTTCCCCATTTTTTTCTTGCTAGTGAATGAAGTTAAGAACCAACACCAATAAATAAAATGCCAAAAGGTCCTGGCCAACAGAAGTTTCTTCACCATGGAATGGTTGGGAAATGGAGGGAAACCGTTGAGCAATGGCCTGTGCCCAGCAGAACCAACAGAGGAACAGAGTGTGTGGGATTTTCTACTTACAAGGCTTGCCTACCCAGAAAAACAAAGCACTATATACCTAGACTTGTCCCAGTCTGTTACTTCTTTCAGATTCTATTGCCCTAACATTTGTTTTCAATTTAGCATAATTCTTAAAAGTCATTTTAAGTTCAAAATTTTAAAAAAAGGCCACGCAGGTATCTTCTGCATAGCATCCCATCTTACCTCATAAAGACCTTGAACATCCACCAAGCCCAGCAGTCACTTAGGGAAGGTCATTTTTCCCTTAGGCTTCCCATCAATCAACAAATGGCTTCTTGAGCTCTTACTACAGTCAAAACAGATATTTGGTTCATTCAGTCTCTCCCAGTACTAATATCCCAGCTTGCTGGACCTGGGGAGGCCTGAAGTGGTTTCCCATAAAGGAAAACTCACACTGGAAAATCGGAGCCAGAAATGTGAAAATCATCTATGACCCCTAAGAGGCACCCAAGGCTGAGGCAGCTTCCCCACTCTACCAAGAGCTATGGCTTGCTTGGCCAAATTCTTACGGAGCACTTTCTGTAGGTGAGGGTGTGGGAAATGACACAGTTGTGCACTTGTGTGCGGCGGCCTGGGATAATGACATGAGTGGGCCCTGAACTAGGTGTTGGAAGACTTCTAGTCCTAGCTTTGGTCCTAACTTCTATGTGTCCTCCCTGTCTGGGCCTCCATTTCATCTTCAAATCTGACATACTCTGACCACTGGCTCCCCAAAACCACACCCAAAAATCTCTTTTAAATCCTATGATAAGGGGCACCTGGGTGGCGCAGTCGGTTAAGCGTCCGACTTTTGATTTCCACTCAGGTCATGACCTCAGAGTTGTGAGACAGAGCCGCACATCGGGCTCCGTGCTCAGCGTGGAGTCTGCTTGAGATTCTCTCTCTCCCTCTCCCTCTGCCCGTCCTGCTCATGTTCTCTCTCTCTCTCCAGAATAAATAAATAAATCTTTAAAAAAAAATCCCATGATTATACAAGTCTCCTTGATGGTCTGGCCAGAGCACCCAACAGTGAATAGGTGATTATATATGAACACAACAGGAAGTACATCCGGATCTGCCAGTCCCCATGTCGTTAAAGACACGTGTAACAGACGCACCTCCTCTCTGCCGGGAGGCAGAGTAAGGTGCAAAGCAAGGGCCCCTACGTGGCAAAAGGGCTGTGGGGTCAACAAGAACAGCGTGGCTGCACTAAGCAGACTTCTGCACTTCCAAGCACTGGCTATCAAGGAGGCACACAGTGAGGACCGTGTGGATTTTAAAAGCAGGCTGCATGATCATTTCTCCAAAGATCATACCAAAACTCTGAATAACCAAAAAATCCCTTTCTCATAACAGCCTTCTGATAGGACATTTCGGCAAGATGGTCAAGTACCTTCCTGAGTTCCCAGACATCATGACCTGTGATTTAGAACCCATGCTGGTGTTGGCCAGGTCCAAAGCTGGTCCCATCATTCTCCCCTACTTCCCTCTGTGCTGCCCGCCCCTTACAGAGCAATTCTGATCCTCGTCACACACATCAACCCACTATGAGAAGACTTGCGGAAAAAAATGACTTCAATCTGTACACTGACAACAGAACAAAGCTAACCATTCTAATCCTTAGGGAAACAGAGAACCCCCCCCCCCAAACTGATGGGAAACAAGACTTGGATCATTTTCAAAGTCTCACAGGATTTCTCATCATTTTAAATAATCTCACAGGACATGTCTCTGGGTGTAAAGGGGGGGAAATCTCAGTGTCGGGCCTTGGTGAGAACGCCAGGGAATTCTGCTAGGAGCAGAGATGGTCAGAACCCATTGTTATTAGTAAAAAAATAAGTGACATTTACCAAGAATCCAGTGTTTCTGCATCTGGGCTAAGTCCCTTTATTTACATGATCTTTTGTAATCCCCACCAGAACTCCATGGAGTAGAAACTATTCTGCTCTTTTCACAGATGGTAAAATTGAGGCTGAGATGAAGGAACAGTAAAGAGCAGTGATCCTTCTGAAGAGATAAGTTCAGAACAGACAAGCCTCCAACCTCCTCTGCCTGAGGGTGTGAGCTCAGGGCCTCCTGCTCCCTCTGTCTCTGCTCGGGGCCCACTGCTTGTCAGCTGCTGGTTTCATTCCCCACCACAGGCCACCACTGACTGCTGGGAGTAAGCCATCCCAGATGGTCTCAGGGGATGCACACCCGCTCCACGCAGGTCAGCTGGGAGTCCCCAGCAGACCTTTCGCATAACGACTGAGGTAAAACCTCCCAAGCCCCAGATGTACATTCTGTTGGCATCTCATCCATGCAAATACAAATGCAGCTCGCCCCACTGTGCGTAGGAGAACATGAATGACTAACCAGCTTCGGGGCACACTGTCATTTCTGCTCTGAGGATGTTAAAATGCTTCCCAAACACTCTTCACAAGATGCCATGATCACCAGCATCTCCTTTGCACTGAAGGATAGAAGTAAAGCCTTGCACCCAGAGGCAGATGTGTTGAGGTTTTCCAGAGGCTGACCACAGTTCTCTACAGTTGGATTTGAAATTTTTAAAAATTATCAACTAGAAGAAACACATGGTTCTCACTTACCCTTTCTATCTCTTGGAGGTACAGGAGCGCAATGTCCCCTGCTTTCTCATAACAGGTGATGACATCCTGTTCCCGGTCCACGTGGAGGTTACTGGTAGAAGAGGAAACAGGCAACTTCTCTAAACAAAGTCCTAAAAAAATCAAACATATAAAACCTGGCTGAGTTGTTTTTCATGGAGCTTAATTTTTCAATATTGAAGACGGTCCCAGTATATCACAAACTGTCAAAAGAAGCAGATTCTCTGCCCTTTACCCTCCCTCATTAAGAACATTTGACCTTGATATCCAGGTTGAGAATCTGATCAGGTACTTCACCATGACCCCATTCAGACCTCACGGAGCTTCTCAGTCAACTATGTCCCAAGGTCCTTAAAGTAAGCAAAGCTAGGCTCACAGCATAATACCAGCTGAAGATAACTTCTATCCCAAAATGTGCACTTAACTAATTCAACATAAAAAAAAAAAAAAAAGTTAAATGCTCTCGGGGTCTCAGTTACTAGGAAAATCTTCTAACTTGGAGC
>NC_058411.1:12750402-12775944 GCF_002201575.2 Neomonachus schauinslandi | reverse complement strand
AATGCTCTCGGGGTCTCAGTTACTAGGAAAATCTTCTAACTTGGAGCCTTAGAGTTTTGGAATCACAATAGCATTACAGACCACAGCTCAGTAGTGGGCTAAGAAAATACCAGAACTGCTTTGTGGGCATTGCTTTGGAGATGGAGGAGATCCTCTTTGCCAAGAGAGAGTTCAGGGCTGGGATGTATGAAAGCACAAAGGGCTGAAAGAACAACAGCGCTGGGAGGAACGGCTAGTGCCTGGCTGCCACCAACCTCTGGGCCTGCCCTGGGCCACCAGCCTGGAGCAAGCCGGGCCCTGGGTCTCCACCCACAACCTGGGGCGGAGAGGGGGCACACTGCGGGGATGGCGTCTGGTGCCCCCACACGAGAGGGCTTCTGCTGCGCCAAGTGCCCTGGGACACACGTATACACACAAGACACACATTCCACTCCAGGCAAAAGTGTGGGAGAAGGTTTGATATTGACAGAAATGGGGTCTGGAACTGGAAGAAGCCAGAGAAATTCCCCCAGAAAACCCACTCATTGTACAAAGAAGCTGAGATGGGCCTCGGTAAAGTAAGTGATCTGCCCCAAACCTAGTAGGCAGGTAACAACACAACAGGACTCAGAACTCAGGTCTCCGGCCTGCCAAACACCCATCCACTTAGTTGCTGACTTTCAGAGCAAACGCCACTCCAGACAGGGCCCCAGACACACTAAGCATCAGCAAATGACCCAGAGTTTGATGCGTCATCATTTCCAGAATGGCCTCTTCCAAGCTGCTCTCATCAAACAGTGATTGTCCCTCCGGGCTGTAAAAAGCCATGAGAAATGGTTCTACGGAACAGGAAGGAAGAGAAACCACTTCTATTCACAAGGAGCCAACAATTGCAGACCGCGTGCCTGGGAGCTCAGAGGTTACCGGTCTGTCACAGAAGGTACGGCTCAAAGATTTTGTTATTTTTTTAACAGCTGTTATGGAGGTAAAATTGGCATATAACAAGCAAAACATTTTTTCGGTGTTACATCGTGATGATTTTTTTGTTTGTATTTATTTAATCTTATTCTTTATTAACTACAGTCCATAGTTAAACCACATTAGGGTTCATGGTGTTCTGTAGTTCATGAGTTTTAACAAATTCATAATGTCATGCGTCCACCATTACCGCACCAGACAGATAAATTCACTGCCCTAAAAATGTCCCATGCCCCACCTATTCATCCCTACCCCCCTCCTCCTGCACCCCTGGCCACTACTCATCTCTTCACTGTCTTTATGGTCTTGCCTTGTCCAGAATGCCACACAATTGCAATCATGCAGTATGCAGCCTTTTTAGACTGGCTTCTTTCACTCCTTTCACTTAGCATTTAAGGTCTCTCCACGTCTCTTCGTGGCCTGATCACTTCTTTTCGTCCCTGCATAATATTCCCTTTATTCATTAATCCACTGAAAGGCAACTTGGTTGATTCCAAGTTGTGGCAATTATGAAGAAAGCTGCTATAAACATTCACGTGCAGGTTACTGTGTGAGCATAGTCTTCAACTCAAATGGGTAAATACTAGGAGTGAGATTCTGTAAGAAACAGCTAAATAAATATACTTTATTTACAAATGCTTTGAAATAATAATTCTATTTAGCTTTGTAAGAAACTGCCAAACTGTCTTCCAGAGTGGCTGCACCATTTTGCATTCTCACCAGCAATGAATGAGACTTACTGTTGCTCAGCATCCTTGTCAGCATTTGGTGTTACCAGTTTTTTGGATTTTAGTCATTCTTTTTTTTTAAGATTTTATTTATTTATTTGAGATACAGCATGAGTGAGAGAGAGAGCATGGGGGGGGGTGGAGAGGAAGAGGGGCAGAGGAAGAGGGAGAAGCAGACTCCCTGCTAAGCAGGAAGCCCGACGTGGGGCTTGATCCCAGGAGACCCCGAGAACATGACCTGAGCCGAAGGCAGATGCTCAAAAAGCTGAGCCACCCAGGTGCCCCAATTTTAGTCATTCTAATAGGTGTATAGTAGTGTCTCCTTGTTGTTCTAATTTGTAGTTCTCTAAAGACATATGATACTGAGCATCTTTTCTGGTGCTTATTTTCCATTAGTATATTTTCTTTGGTGAAGCGTCTGGTCAGATCTTTGGCCCTTCTTTCAATTGGGTTGTTTGTTTTCTTACTGCTGAGTTTTAAGAGTTCTTTGTATATTTTGGATACAAGTCATTTATCAGATATTTGCAAATATCTGCAAATATTTCCTTCCAGCCTATGACTTGCCTTTTCATTCTCTGAACAGTGTCTTTCACAGAATGAGAGTTTTTGGTTTTAATACAGTCTACACTATCAATTTTTTCTTTCATGGACAATGATCTTGGTGTGGTATATAAAACCCCACCGCCAAACCCAAGGTCACCTAGATTTTCTTCTGTGTTATCTTCTAGAAGTTTTACTATTTTGCATTTTACACTTAAGGCTACAATCCATTCTGAGTTAACATTTGTGAAAGGTCTAAGGTTTGTGTCTAGATTTTTGTCTTTTGGATGTAGATGTCCAGTTGTGCCCAGCATGATTTGTTGGAGAAACTATCTTTTGAATTGCCTTTGCACCTTTGTCAAAAATCAGTTGACTATAGTTGAATGGGTATATTCCTGGCCTCTCTGTTCTGTTCCATTCATTTCTTTGTCTATTCTTTCCCCAATATTATGCTGTCCTGATTACTGTACACTTATTTATTTATTTATTTATTTTTAAAGATTTTATTTATTTATTTGACAGAGAGAGAGACAGCGAGAGAGGGAACACAAGCAGGGGGAGTGGGAGAAGGAGAAGCAGGCTTCCCGCGGAGCAGGGAGTCCGATGCGGGGCTCGATCCCAGGATCCTGGGATCATGACCTGAGCGGAAGGCAGACGTTTAACGACTGAGCCATCCAGGCGCCCCCACCATTTTATTTTATTTTTTTTTATTTTTTTTATTTTTTTTTTTTTTTTCCCACCATTTTATTTTAAATAGCTCTATTGAGGGATAATTTATATGCCATACAATTCACTAGTTTAAGTATAATTCAACAACCTCCATTTTTTTTTTTATTTTGTGAAACATGTAGGGTATTTGTACATAGGAAGGTCACAAGTTTTGTGCCCCTTGTCACAATGAACCCAGATTCCTTTTGGGTGTGTTGTAAACAGAGGGGCCATTTCTTCAGGCCCCCTGCTCTGAGCACACCCCTCACAACTTTTAATAAACCCAGAGCTGTGTAACCATCAACACAGTGCACTTGGAGAACATTCCCATCATCCCCAAATGACCCTTTCTGCCCCAAAGAAGTCAATCCCTATTCCCACCCCCTGCTCAGGCAACCACTAATTTGCTTTCTATTTCCATAGATTTACCTTCTCTGGACATTTCATAAACACAGAATCATAGAATACGTGGCCTTTTGTGTCTAGCTTCTTTCACTTAGCACAATGTTTTCAATGTGCATCCAAATTGTAGCAGTACTCCATTTCTTTGTATTCCTGTATGGATAGACTGCATTTTATCTCCCCATTTGCCACTAATGGACGTTTGGATTGTTGCCACTTTTTGGCTACTATGAATAATGCTGCCATGAACATTCATTCATAGTTTTTTTGTGTGGATATATGTTTTTAATTCTCTTTTAATGGGTATATACTTAGAAGTGGAATTACTGGGTTAGATAATACATTTATTTTTAACTATTTAAGAAATACCAAGCTGTTTTCCAAAATGGCAATACCATCTTACCATTCCCATCAACAAATTACAGTGCCGGGGCGGGGGGCGGGGGGGGGGGGGTTCCGTTTCTCCACATGCTGCCCAACACTCATTGCTGTCTGTTTTATCACAGCCATCCTAATGGGTGTGAAGTGCTTATCTCGTGATTTTGATGGGCGTTTCCATAATGACTAATGATACTGACCATCCTTTCATGTGCTTATTGTTATCCATGTATCTTTTTTGGTGAAATGTCTATTAAAATCTTTTATCCATTTTTATTGGGTTGCTTGTTTTCTTATTACTGAGTTTTGAGAGTTCTTTATGTATTGTGAATACAAGTTTTCTATCAGATATGTGATTTGCTAATATTTTCTTTCAGCTATTAAGTTTTGTCATTCTCTTAACAGGTCTTTTGAAGATTAGAAATCTTGAATTTTGATGAAATCAAATTTATCAATATTTTCTCCTCTAAATTGTGCTTTGGGCTTCATATCTAAGAAATCTTTGCCCAGCCTGAGGCTACAAAGGTTTTTTTTTCCTTATATGTTCTTGTAAAACTTTCATAGGGTTAGGTTTTACATCTAGGTCTATGATCCATTTGAAAATCATCTTTGTACATGTTGCAAGGTAGAGATTGACATTTACTTCTGTACAGATAGAGAGCCAAGTATGCTGGTACCACTTATCAAAGATTTGCCTTTGCACTTTTTGAAAAATCAGATGGGCACAATCTTTCCTGGACTCTCTGTGCTGTGCCAATGAGCCATTTGTCTATATTTACGCCAGTATCACCCTGTCTTGACTCCCATACCTTTATAAATCTTGAAAGTAGTGTTAGTGTTCCAATTGTGTTCTCTTTTATCAGTTTTCTTGGTTAATCTTAGTCTTTTTCATTTCCATATAAAATCTGCTTGTCAATATATATATTTTTAAGTTGGCTGGGATTTTGACTGAGATTATGTTGAATTTATAGATCAATTTGGGGAGAACTGGCATCTTAACCATATGAGTTTTCTGACCCATGATCACAACATGTCTCTTCATTTATGTAGGTCTTTAACATCTCTTGACAATGATTTGTAGTTTTCAGTGTACATGCCTTGCAAACCTTTTCTCAGATTTACCCTTAAGTATTTCATATTTACTGTGTTGTAAATGGTATTGTTCTAATTTCAATTTCCTTTTGTTCATTGCTATAGATTTTGGGGGCGCCTGCGTGGCTCAGTAGGTTAAGTGTCCGACTCTTGATTTCAGCTCAGCTCATGATTTTGGGGCCATGGGATCGAGCCCCATGCTGGGCTCCTCGCTCAGCGGGGAGTCTGCTGGAGCTTCTCTCTCCCTCTCCTTTTGCCCCTCCCCCCCCAAAATAAATAAAAAATCCTTAAAAAAATACAATAGATTACTGAATACTGACCGATCTTGAATTCTGTAACCTTGCTGAATTTACCTATTAGTTCTACCACCGTTTTTGTGGGTTCCCTCAGAATTTCTACACAGACAATCATGCTGTTTGCAAATACAGGCAGTTTTGCTTCATCCTTTCTAATCCGGATGCCTTTTATTTCTATGTATTGCCTTATGCCTTATTATACAAGAACCTCCAGCACACTGTTGAATGTAGTGGTGAGGGCAGACATCCTTATCTCATTCCTGTTTAGGAGAAAGCACTCAGTCTTTCACCATTAGGTTTGATGTTAACTATGAGTGTTTCACAGATGCCCTTTATCAGGTCAAGGAAAAGCTCTTCTACACCAATTTGGCTATGAGTTTATATCAAGAATGGATGCTGGATTTTCTCAAATCCTTTTTCTTTGTTCACTGAGATAATTGTATAGCTTTTTCTCTTTTAGTTTTTTAACCTGGTGAATTACATTGACTGATTTTCAAATAGTAAAACAAACTTCCTTTCCTGAGATAAACCCCACTGACCATGATGTGTTATTCTTTTTTATATTGTCAGATTTGATTTGTTAAATTTTTGCTTAAAATGTTTTTCATCTATGTGATGAACAAATAGTTCATCAACTATTTGTCCGTAGTTTTCCTGTAACAGTTTTGGTATTTGTGTAAATGCTAACTTCATAAAATGACTTGAGAAATATTCCCTCCTCTTCAATTTTCAGGAGGAGTTGGTGGGGAATTGTTATTTTGTTCTTACATTTTTGGTAGAATTTACCAGAAAAGCCATCTGGACCTAGAGTTTTCTTTGTGGGAAGCTCTTTAACTATAAATTCAATGTCTTTGATATAGGGTTGTTCAGATTATCTCTTTCTTCTTAACTGAGCTTTGATAGTTTATATCTTTCAAGTATTTTATCCATTTCTTCTGAGTTGTCAAATTTACTGACATAGTGCTTTTTATAATATTCCCTGATCCCTTTAATATCTATAGAATCTCTAAGGATGGCCCCTGTCTCATCCTGATTTAGGCGACTTGTGTTCTCTCTTTTTATCCTGAACAGTCCGGCTAATGGTTTATCAGTTTTATTGAAACTCTCAATAGAGATGTTTTTATTTCATTGATTTTGGTTTTACCAATTTTTCTCTATTGGTTTCCTGTTTTCTATTTCATTTATTTCTGCTCTAATTTGCATTATTTCCCTTCTTCTGCATACACTGGATTTGATTTACTCTTCCTTTTCTAATTTCTTTTTTTTTTTTTTAAAGATTTTATTTATTTATTTGACAGAGAGAGATACAGCGAGAGAGGGAACACAAGTAGGGGGAGTGGGAAAGGGAGAAGCAGGCTTCCCGCGGAGCAGGGAGCCCGATGCGGGGCTCGATCCCAGGACCCCGGGATCATGACCTGAGCCGAAGGCAGATGCTTAACGACTGAGCCACCCAGGCGCCCCCTTTTTCTAATTTCTTAAGGTGGATGTTAAAGTATAAATCTAAGACCTTTTTTCTTTCCTAATATAGGCATTTAGTCAAAAATTCCTCCCTAAGTACTGCTTTAGCAATATCCTACAAATATTGATTGATTGTCGTTTTTATTTTCATTCAGTTCACAATATTAATTTAACTTTTGATTTCTTCTCTAGAAATGTATTATTACTTATGATTTTATTTCTCTTCTTTCATTCATGACCCCAAATAGCCAAAGGAATTTTGAAAAAGAAAACCAAAGCTGGAGGCATCACAATTCCAGACTTCACGCTCTATTACAAAGCTGTCATTATCAAGACAGTATGGTCCTGGCACAAAAACAGACACACAGATCAATGGAACAGAACACGGAACCCAGAAATGGACTCTCAACTCGATGGTCAACTAAGCTTCAACAAAGCAGGAAAAGAATATCCAATGGAAAAAAGACAGTCTCTTCAACAAATGGTGTTGGGAAAACTGGACAGCCACATGCAGAAGAATGAAACTAGACCACTTTCTTATACCACACACAAAAATAAACTCAAAGTGGATGAAAGACCTAAATGTAAATCCAGGATGAAAGACCTAAAACAGGAATCCATCAAAATCCTAGAAGAGAACACAGGCAGCAATCTCTTTGACCTCAGCCACAGCAACTTCTTGCTAGACACGTCTCCAAAGGCAAAAGAAACAAAAGCAAAAATGAACTATTGGGACTTCATCAAGATAAAAAGCTTTTGCACAGCAAAGGAAACAGTCAACAAAACTAAAAGGCAACCTATGGAATGGGAGAAGATATTTGCAAATGTCTTATCAGATAAAGGGCTAGTATCCAAGATCTATAAAGAACTCATCAAACTCAACACCAAAAAAAACAAAAAAATCAAGGGGCACCTGGTTGGCTCAGTCAGTTAAGCGACTGCCTTCAGATCAGATCATGATCTCAGGGTCCTGGGATCGAGCCCCATGTCAGGCTCCCTGCTAAGTGGGGAGTCTGCTTCTCCTTCTCCCACTTGTGCTCCCTCTCTCTCAAATAAATAAAATCTTTTTAAAAAAATCCAGTCAAGAAATGGGCAGAAGACATGAACAGACATTGCTCCAAAGAAGACACAAATGGCCAATAGACCCCACGTAAAAAAATGCTCAACATCATTCGGCATCAGGGAAATACAAATCAAAACCACAATGAGATACCACTTCACACTAGTCAAAATGGCTAAAATTAACAAGTCAGGAAACAAAAGATGTTGGTGAGGATGGGGAGAAAGGGGAACCCTCCTATACCATAGGTGGGAATGCAAGCTGGTAAACCCACTCTGGAAAACAGTATGGAGGTTCCTCAAAAAGTTAAACATAGAGCTACCCTACGACTCAGAAACTGGACTACTGGGTATTTACCCCAAAGATACAGATGTAGTGAAAAGAAGGGGCACATGGCAGCAATGTCCACAATAGCCAAAATACGGAAAGAGCACAGATGTCCATCAACAGAGGTATGGATAAATATGTATGTATGCACACCACATCTTCTTTATTCACACACACACACACACACACACACACACACACACACACACACAGGAATATTACTCAGCCATCAAAAAGAATGAAATTTTGGTATTTGCAATGATGTGGATGGAGCTAGACAGTATTATGCTAAGCGAAATAAGTCAGTCAAGGAAAGACAATTATCATTTGACCTCACTCATGCGTGGAATTTAAGAAACAAAACAGATGAACATAGGGAAGGGAAGGAGAAATAAAATAAGACAAAAAAGAGAGAGGGAGGCAAACCATAAGAGACTCTTAACTATAGGGAACAAACCGAGGGTTGCTGGAGGGGAGGTGGGTAGGGGGATGGGGTAATTGGGTGATGAGCATTAAGGAGGGCACCTGATGTAATGAGCACTGGGTATTGTATGCAACTGATGATCACTGAATTCTACCTCTGAAACTCATAATACAATATATGTTAATTAAATTGAACTGAAATTAAAAAACTAAAAAAAAAAATGTATTATTTAGTTGTCAAATACTTGGGGATTTTCCCAAGATCTTTCTATCATTGATTCCTAAATTAATTCCATTATGGTCTGTGCAGATAAAGGCTAAGCAGGCTTGGGATGTTCAAACTCTGCACATTCCAAAGTTAAGGACTGGCCCTTGTGCAGCTCTTGGGGAATACCCTCTAAGCCCCTGGAATATCACACCTCATAAAAGTGTCTTTGTATACCTGAGGCCTCAGGCCATACCAGATGGTTATACTTACAATGTGATTTATGGTGAAGGCTGTGGGCCACACTGTATCAGTCTGACCTCTGGAGGTACTAAACACTGAATAATTAGGTTCCATGGGTGCTCCATTTCTACATGACAGAATTCCCAATAAAAACTCATAACACCAAGGTTGGAGTAAGCTTCCCTGACTGGCAATACTCTGTACGTGTTGTCCCACAACATTCGGGGGAGAATTAAGTGCTGTCCACATGAGCCGACTCAGGGAAGACCACTGATAGCTTGAGCCTGATCTCTCCTGGACTCCACCCTAAGCACCTTTTCCCTTTACACATTGTAATCTGTAGCCTTTTGTTGTAATCAACGGAAACTGAGTAGAACAGCTTTTCTGAATTCTGAGCTTTCTAGTGAATCACTGACCTGAGGGTTGACACAGGTCAGGGAACATACTCGAACCCTTCCAATTTATAAAACTTGTTTCTGGCCCAGAATATGGTCAATCTTGGTAATGTTCCATTACACTCGAAAAGAATGTGTATTCTGTTGGGTGGAGTGTCATATAAATGTCAATTAGGTCAAACTGGTAGACCGTTTTGTTCCAGGATCTTGTACTTGCTCTATTACGTATGGAAACGGGTACTGACATCTCCGAGCAGAACTGTCAGTGGTTGCTTTAGGGCCTAACTCATCACGGTCCAGAAGTCACATCACATACATACAGTCCAACACCTTTACAACTGCATACTTCTGTTCCTCTCTTTCCAGTCTTTATCCTCTCATTATATACATTTTACTTTCACACAGGTTGTAAGTCCCACCCTACAGAGTTACCATTTTCATTGAAACGATCAATGATCTTTTAAAGACATCTAAATAATAAGGAAGAACGCATACAGCCATCAACATAGCTGTGACTTCCAGCACCCTTCCTTCCTTTGTGTGGATTCATATTTCCTTCCAGTATCATTTTCCTTCTATGTAAAGGGACTCCTTTAACATTTCTCATGGTTGCAGTCCAGCTAATGATGGTTTCTTTCAGTTGCTGTATGTCTGAAAAAGGCTCTTCTTGGCCCTCATTTTTGAGAGACATTTTCACTAGGTATGGAATTCAAAGCTGATGGTTCACTCCCCAACCACCCGGTATTCTAAAGGTGTTGCCCCCCTATATTCTCACTTGCATGGTTTCTTTTTTTTTTTTTTTATTAACATATAATGTATTATTTGTTTCAGGGGTACAGGTCTGTGATTCATCAGTCTTACACAATTCACAGCGCTCACCACAGCACATACCCTCCCCAATGTCCATCACCCAGCCACCCCATCCCTCCCACCCCCCTCTACTCCAGCAACCCTCAGTTTGTTTCCTGAGATTAAGAGTCTCTTATGGTTTGTCTCCCTCTCCGGTCTCATCTTGTTTCATATTTCCCTCCCTTCCCCTATGATCCTCTGTCTTGTTTCTCAAATTCCTCATATCGGTGAGATCATATGATACTTGTCTTTCTCTGATTGACTTATTTAGCTTAGCATAATACCCTCTAGTTCCAGCCACATCATTGCAAATGGCAGATTTCTCCTTTTTTGATGGCTGCATAATATTCCACTATATATATATACACACACACCACATCTTCTTTATCCATTCATCTGTTGATGGACATCTAGGCTCTTTCCATAGTTTGGCTATTGTGGGCATTGCTGCTATAAACATTGGGGTGCAGGTGCCTCTTCGGATCCCTACCTTTGTATCTTTGGGGTAAATACCCAGTAATGTAATTGCTGGGTCGTAGGGTAGCTCTATTTTCAACTTTTTGAGGAACTTTCATACTGTTTCCCAGAGTGGCTGCACCAGCTTGCATTCCCACCAACAGTGTAGGAGGGTTCCCCTTTCTCCGCATCTTCGCCAACATCTGTTGTTTCCTGACTTGTTAATTTTGGCCATTCTGACTGGTGTGAGGTGGTATCTCATTGAGGTTTTGATTTGGATTTCCCTGATGCCGAGTGATGTTGAGCACTTTTTCATGTGTCTGTTGGCCATTTGGATGTCTTCTGCCCATTTCTTGATTGGATTAGTTGTTCTTTGGGTGTTGAGTTTGATAAGTTCTTTATAGATTTTGGACACTAGCCCTTTATCTGATATGTCATTACTTGCACAGTTTCTGACAATAAATCTACGACCATTATGTTTGTCCCTCGGCATGTAATGTGTCTTTCTTTCTGGCTGCTGTTTAGATTTTCTCTTTATCACTGGTTGTGAGCAGTTTGGCTTATGAAGTGTTTTGGTTCAGTTTTCTTCATGTTTCTTGTGCTTGGGCTTCATTGAGCTTTCTGGATCTGAGGATTTATAGTTTTCATAAAATTTGAAAAATGTTCAGCCATTATTTCTTCAAAAATTTTTTATCTACCCCCCTCATTAGGGGGCCCCAATTACATGCATATTAGGCCATTTAAAGTTACCCCACAGCTCACTTATGCTCTCTCCACTTTTTTTTTTTTTTAAGATTTTTAAAAAAATTTATTTACTTGACAGAGAGAGACACAGCGAGAGCGGCAACACAAGCAGGGGGGAGTGGGAGAGGGAGAAGCAGGCTCCCCGCGGAGCAGGGAGCCCGATGCGGGGCTCGATCCCAGGACCCTGGGATCGTGACCTGAGCCGAAGGCAGACGCTTAATGACTGAGCCACCCAGGCGCCTTGCTCTCTCCACTTTTTAAAAAGAATATTTTTCTCTCTGTTTCATTATGGATGGTTTCTATTACTATGCCTTCAAGTTCACCAATTTCTCCAATGTCTAATCTGCCATTAACCACAGCCAGTGTATTTCTGTATCTCAAACACTGAAGTTTTCAATTCTAGAAACTTGACTTATGTCTATTTTTATCTTGCAAGTCTCTACTCAATTTTTAAATGGAAGGAATACAGTTCTAATACCTGTTTTAATGCCCCTCCAGTCCTAGATGCTCAGTATTCAATCCCTTCCCATTTAGAGCTAATTCTGTTTATGCAGTTGCAAAAAAATCACTAAGCAGCCTCTCTCCAGTGTGAACTCTGTTACAACCTCTTGAAATTTTCTTTGGAGGCGAATACAAGATATACTGAACGAGTTCAATGGGAGTATTAGTTGAGTTTATTTATATAAAGCACTCAACAAGAGTTTGCTATTATTATTGTTATTATTACTATCACAACAAATTGTCTTATATTCAAAAACAAACAAAACAAAACAAAACTGAACAAATTCACCACTTGGCAGACCAGCTCTAAAACTACTCAGAAGCATGCACTTGACTGGAGCTTCCTAAATGTGCTTTAAGTGTTCACTTGTGAAAATTTAAACCACCAGAAAACAACAAAAAGAGATAAGTTATTTCATAATCTGCCCTCTGCTTGCATGAGAAATAACCAAATAATGTGCAGGTTTATCAGGAATTTAATATAGAGAAAAAAGAATTCTCCAGAGTGTGTCAAAGGGTCAGGAAAATAAAATGGGTCTCTTCTTTGGCACTGGGTAACACTGCAGTCTGGCCCCTGACTGCTAACGCTCCTGAAGATGACCAAGGCCCACAGGGACCCGCCAGGCCCACTAAATCAAAGAAAAGCCAAATCTAGTTCAACACAGTTTGTCTACCATCTGTATTTGGAGGTCTGAAATATTTGACCTAGGGCTGCAATCCATCACATGAATAGTTGGTAAGAACACTCAAACTAGTTATACAACTTAATCCTCTGCTGTGAGGAGAGACTGGTGTTCTCTCTGGGCCTGTGTTCTAATTAGGGAGATATGTGGACACCAAGGACAAATGGGTCCCTGGCAAGGAGTCCATACTTAGGTAGGGGGCCCTTTATGGCGAACATTATTCCTTTCCTTCTCCCAAATGCTATGACATTCTCTCCATCTGTCACCAGGCACATCCCAGAGCAGTAGTAGAGTCTTGACTTACCACAGTGAATTCGTGGCTAGGCAGCTCAGTTCCAGAATAATCAGTTCTCTGTCAGAAGCTACTTACAGGACCTCTCGACTAGACTATAAATTTTCCAGCGTCTGGGATCAGATCAACACTGTCTGAGAAGCGAGTCCTGAGGTCATGGCCCAAACTGGCCCCCCTTAAAATGTCAGATGACACCTTGTCAGTTTGGAAAGCAGTCATCAGTAATGTTTTGAGTTACTTTCTTTTTTCCAGAGAAATGCATGACCAAGAAAGTGAAAAACAGACTTGACAAATAGCTGGTCTGACAGCAATGCCTAACGCACATCTTGATAAGCTCGGAACCTCCAAAATCAAAGGTGCCTGCAAAGAGTGGAAATCAAGCGCTCGCTGCCAGATCATCGCGGCCAACTTCAAAGCAGGGATGCAAACCGTGGCGGACCATGTGCTCTGACTGACAGAATGCTGGGCAGCCACTGGACACAAACCCTATCTCCCTGCCCCAGGAGGAAATTCCCACAGGTAGACTCACTTCTGAAAGGTCCTGCCTAGGAAGGGTTTAACACATTTAAATAAATTCAGGATAAGAAAAGCATGTACATCACACTTGACTGCTTTCGAAGCTCTTCCGTGGACACTGGCCTATTTGGTTCTGTTTAATAGGCACCATCCTCCTTCCAATCTTGTGGAAAAAGAATGTCTCCAAAAAGTGAAGTGACAGGCCGAAGGTGTGTGCAGGGGCCAGAAGGATGTGGTAAGAGGGCCCAGGAGTGGGGGCATGTATCCTGCCCCAGGCAGTATCCTCAGGGAAGAAACAAACACCGAGGGCTCGACATGGCTGGAGGTCTGGCTGAGGAAGTGGAAAGCTGTACATCTCACCGCCAAAAACCCCGGAAGGGTAATCACCCTCCAATTCTTTCAGGACTGTTCAAATTTGAGAAGCCTCAGCGAGAAGCCTGATCTGGGTATGTTAAGACTGAAGAGTTTCGACAATGATAAAGGTTCATGAATCAAGGCCTCCTCTGCACCCAGCGCTCTGCCTGGGTTTGACAAGCTCCATTTATAATCCCCACCGCCACCCTGCCAGGAAGGTGTTAACAGCGCCTTACAGATAAGACTGAACTTTGGGCTCCAGAGCTAGTAAATGATAGAGCCATGTTTCGACCCCTGGGCTATCTGACCACAGAACCCTACTCACAATATCCAGTCTCACTGAACTGCTGACAGCATGTTCAGTGTCTGATAAGAGCAAGGACAATAAAAATGAGTTTCAAATTGTAAAGGCACAGAAGTGAAGGTCCGGGGCCCAGAGGCAGGGATCTCTCCCACCCAGCACTGCACCACCCTCGCAGGTCTGAGGGTCACTGGCCCTTCCGCTCCTTGTCTGCATCAGGAAGGGCTCAACTACTGGGAGACCAGCTTGAGCTGTACAACTTTGTACCACTACCAGCCAAAACAAATATTTTGACTTTTTAAATCGCATTAAAATGAACAAGGAATTAATTTCTTATAAAGTTATGCAGTGTGATAGAAGTCCATAAAATATAATTACATGAACTATGTACTACAACATTAGGCATTGTTTCCTCGTTTATCTTAACCGCATCTCTGGCAGCCAGACCCAGGACAGGTACACTCTACTCTGATGCTTTGCTGTAACATGACCCATAAGGGAGTTTATAACTGGAAGTACTAGAAAAATGTCATTCATAATACCCTGTCTCTGATCACCCAGCCTTGCGGTATAGACTTCAAAGACAGTAAGACAATTTCCAGGGATCTCAATTTCCAAGGCTGAAAAGAAACTCAGGAAAAGAGAGTCAAGATCTTCAAAGCAAAGTCCTGGCAAAGGCAGCCCCAGATTGCTGGTCCTGTGCTCTCACCTCTAGAATGGCCAGGTTCCCACAGGTGTCACACGTACTCAACTCAGAGGAAGAACAGGGTATAGAGAGGAGAAACCAATGGAAACCACCACATGCTGGTGGGGGTGGGCGTGGGCGTGGGGGTGGCTGGCCCAGACTTCCTATGGAGTCCCTGTCAATCCAGTGCCTCTCTGATTTTTAGCGGTCTCTGGCCTGGGAGACTCAGTTGGCCCCTTCTAGGTGCTTTTGGAAATTGCTGTCTTCTTTTCCAGAGTCAGCATCTTCTTCTTAGAAGATGTGCATGGACACACACAGATACACACACACGCACGCACGCACGCACATGCCACTCATAAAAGAAGATGCCAGACCCTGAATCAGACATTCACCTGCTAGAGCAGATGACATTTCAAAGCCCCTTCCATAATTCTGTGAGCAAATGAGATGTTAATTCAACCTAAAATGTTCACGGAGTTTGCAATTTGAACTTATGCTCACTAAGTCACTACTTAGTAACAACATAATAGTAATAACAACACATAGTGAATACTACACACCAGACACTTCTGAGAGTTTGGCATAACTGACCTGACCTTCACAAGAATGCTCTGAGAGAGGATTCACCATCATCCCATTTTAGAGATGAGGAGACTGGTCTCAGCACCATTGTAACGCAGCCAAGATTATGCAACTGGTAAGTGTCAGAGCTAGGATTCCAACCAGATACTCTTACTTGAGTTTTTGCTCTTAGCTTTTTCATTACATTCTCTCATGTCTCTGATTTACCCGTCTCTATAGGTAAAGCAATACTATGTAGAGGCTAAGAACTTGGGCTCTGGAGCCAGACTCCCTGGTCTCCAACCCATAGCTGACTTTGTACGTAAAATGTTATGTGCTTGGAACAGTACCCAACATATAGTAAGCCCCTGAAAAATTAAATTCAGAATTAAACGCAGTTAACATTTTAGGACACACCCTCAAGACCACTATTATCTTTAGGTAACAGCAGGCTGGAAAGTCTCCAAGTGGGAGCATTTTATTACTTTTCTGTATTTTTATACATATTTTAATAACAGCTTTATTGAGATATTACCTAAATACCACAAAATTCACCTGTTTAAAAAATCACAAGTCAGTGGTATTAGCATATTTGCATAGCTGTGGAACTAGCCCCATTAGCTAATTCAAGAACATTCTCATCACCCCAAAGAGAAATCCCATACCCATGAGCAGTTACTCCCCATTCCACCCTCCTCCCAGACCCTGGCAGCCACTAATCCACTTTCTGTCTCTATGGATTGGCCTGTTCTGAATATTTCATGTCAATGGAATCCTACCGTATGAGACCTTTTGTCTCTGCTTCTTTCACTCAGAGTGTTTTTAAGGTTCGTACCTCTTATACCAAGTACAGAACTTCATTCCTTTTTTTTAATTGAGGGGAAATTCACACAACATAAAACTAGCCATTTTTAAATATTTAATGGCATTTATTACAGTCACAATATTGTGTAATCTCTATCTAGTTCCAAAAACTCTATTCTTTTTATTGCTGAATAATATTTCACAGTACGGGTATCACACATTTATTCATCCATTCATCAACTGATGGCCATTTGGGTTGTTCAAACTTTCCAGAAATTATGAAAACCAGTGCCATTAATATTCATGTACTGGTTTTTGTGTAGACATATGTGTTCTTGTTGTTGTTCTTTTGTTTTGTTTTCTTTTTGCTTTTTTTAATTAAGTTTTTTATTTTAATTCCAGTGTAATTAACATAGTGTAATATTAGTTTCAGGTGTACAACGCAGTGATTCAACAATTCCTTACATTACTCAATGCTCATCGTAAGTGTGGACATATGTTTTTAATTCTCTTGAATATATACCTAGAACAAAACTGATAGAGAACATGGGGTATTATTATAATTACATAATTATTATAATTATATAATATTAAAGTATTATATTACTTTCAATCTTTGTTCTAAAAAAATCACATTACTATCTAACTGCCACACTGCTGGGTAAAATATTAAGAAATGAAAATACAAGGGCTTCTGAGTAGACAGACCTGGACTCAAAAATCCTTGCTTTTCCATTGATTAGCTCAGTGGCTTTGAGAAAGCTGTTCAGTGTTTTGGAGCCTCTCTGTTTCCTCGTCAAGTAAATGGGAATAATAGCACTTGCTCCAATTACTATGAGGCTTAGCCCAGTGCCTGGCACACAGTGAAGTAAGTACTTAATAAATGCTAACTACTACTACCAACAAGCACCCTTCCCGGGGGCAATGACAAACCATCTTTTTTGAGAGGTGTCCGAAAAAGAAAAGTACTGAAAAGAAAATAACAATCATCCATATTCCCACCATTCGGAATTAAACACAGTTAACATTTTAGCACACACCCTCAACCTTAACCATTCATGATGCCATGTAAACTCTGGTCTCAGCTCTAGTTTCTTTCCTAAGAAAAGCAGACTGACTCATAGTCCTAGGAGATCCCTATAGTGCAAAGTGTAGGCCCTGGGTGCCCCAACTACAGCAAGGAATGACGGCTGCCAGTGAACAGATGTGCCTGTCCTTTCTTCATTTCCAAAATTCTCACCGAGCACCCCCTGTGTGCAGTGCTCTGGTGAAGGCTGGCCTTTACAGAACAGACCCCGGTCTTCTCCCTGGAGAAGCTCACCTCTAGTGCAATGGAGGAGAAAGACATTTTCAAAACAATGTAAGAAGTGCAGAGACTCAGACAAATCAGGTATCACAGAAGAACTAAGAACAAGCACCTCAGTGGACCTTGGCCTAGGACTCCAGCCACCAAACTTTCTTTGGTCTCTCTGAGTCTCTGCTTGCTTCCAAAAGGAGAACCAATGAGGAGCCTATTAACACAACCAACATTAAGTATGAATATGGGTCAGTGGCAATAAAAGGGCTCTTACTCTTCTTACACCATCTAAATATAAACAGGAAGCTTTGACTAGCAACCTGAGATGAGTGGCTGCACAGCATGTGGCCTCCCACCAGTGGCAGCCTGGTTCCATCTAGCTGGGAGGAGGCCTGAGATCACCAGTGGAAAGGCTTATGTTGCACAACGCCCCCCCCTCCCCCCCGCCGCCACCATGCCCTGGCCTCAAAGCTCCTCCCACTCTTGCACCCCCACAGCCACTTTTTCTGTGTTTGGCACACTAGCAAAAGCAGGCACTCAGCAAGGACTCCCCCGGCCCCCCCCTCTATCACCTTATTCCCTCCACCCTTCCACTTTTCTATGCAACTGCTTTTTTCACGGTACCCAAAGGGATCTAAAGGCAAGAAGGAAAGGAAAGGAAAGGAAAGGAGAAAGGAAAGAGGAAAGGAAAGGAAAGGAAAGAAGAAAGGAAAGAGGAAAGGAAAGGAGAAAGCAAAGAGGAAAGGAAAGGAGAAAGGAAAGAGGAAAGGAAAGGAGAAAGGAAAGAGGAAAGGAAAGGAAAGGAGAAAGGAAAGAGGAAAGGAAAGAGGAAAGGAAAGGAACTTCTCCAGGAAAAAAACTGGATCCCCTATCTTCTCTGCTCACTCTGCAGATGAAGAAATCCAAGCTCAGAGAGGGTTTCTGACCTGCCCAAGGTCACACAGAGGGTACTGGTCCCGGCAGAGTCAGCGCTGAGCCCTGATCCCACGAGCTAACTACCAGAGCAGGTGAACAGTAGTTGGAGCACGGCCCCCAGCGGACGGGGGACTTCCTCCGCCAGGGAAACGGCACTGTTGGTGGCTACTCGTCGGTGCTGTGCCTCCGGGATACCCACAGGCTCACTAGCAAATATCCAGTCGTAAAGGTCAGGCCTAGACACTCACTTCAAGCTTGGTGCATTAATCTACCAAGTAATACTCCAGGGAAATCTTCCTTGGGCTTCTACAGTCCTCACTACCGGGGGTTTTTCGGTGCGTGATCAAAGGGAGCCGTGTCAACTCCTGCGAAACCTCAGGAGCAGCCCACAGACTGGCACTGCTTTCCCCTTCCGGGGGATGCCTGCACGGAATGTTTCAGGTACTGAGCGCCGCGGACGCCTGCGGGAGAGCAGCAGAGGCTCCGCGGGGTCTGCACGGGCCGGCGAGGGGAGGGGAGGAGGCTGCCCGAGGCGGGCGGCGGCGGGCGACACCCGCGGGGAGCTGGGGCGCTGGGGCTCCGGGGCGGGCTCGGCGCATGCGCGGCCCCGGGCGCCCGGCGAGGACGCGGTTCCCGCGCCCCCTGGCGGCGGCGGCCGGCTCGGCCTTGGACGCCCTGGAGCGGCTGCTGGCCGCGGTCCACGTTGGTGTGGCCCGCGACGGAGCCTTGAGCAGATGGCCTCGCTCGAGGCCTTCTGTGGAATTCCGGTTCTGGAACGTGCCCACAGTGCCAAAGAACTCTACTGCTTAAATAGGAACCCCGAGTGCTGTCTGTGCTGCTCAGGGAGATGGAAGTTCTCCAAGAGGTCCTGGGAGCCGCTCGGGGCAACCCAAGGCACGGGGACGACACGGCCTCTGAGTCCGGCTCGGGCGGTCTCTGGAGGTCACCTAGGGGTTCCTACCCACACGATACGCCAGCCGCAGTCTAGGAAGCAAGCCCTTGACAGCAAAGGAGGAAAAAGGGCCAGGGGCTGGCACAGGGGACCCAGCCCTCACGCCTCGTAAATGGGGACCCTACCCGCTTCTGTCTAACAGGGTTGTTGTGAGGATTAAGGGCGCTAGGCCCACAGTAGGGGCTCACCAAAGCCGAGGCCCCCTCCCTGTCTTGTGAGGCTGCAGTGTACCCTGCGGGGCAGCTGCAGACCTCTGCCTGGTTGCTGCGTCAAGGCCCTGCCGGAGGAGGCCCAGCCCGGGGAGGCCCAGCCCGGGCCCCCCCATAGCTTCCCGCTCTTCTGCACCAGTCCCAGCGTGAGGGAGAGAACAAGAGCCAGCTCTGACACCCTCCTTCTCCACAAAACAGTCTGTGCTCTGCTCCCGCCCCCAGAAAGCTCTGAGCTTTCCAAATATGGATGCTTTTTTCTTTCCCGAAGCATCAGGAACATTTGGGGGAAGAAAATGAACACCAGACATGGTTTGGAAATGATGGAAGCCAAGTGATGGGTGTTGGTGGAGGGAGCACTGTCTGAGGAGTCAGGAGTCCTGGTTTTTAAAATATTAAACAGGAGTATGAATTAAATGATCTTTTAAAAACCTGGCCAGCTTTGTATGAGTCTAGGCCCCAAGGAGATCCTAGTAGTAAGGACCCAGATCTTAAGAGTGAAAAATACAGCAGCTAGCCCACAATGCAGGGGAGAAAAACGGCATCAAGGATACCCAAAGAGTCACTGGCTTTCAAAGAAAAGGTGCCACGGGAGACGGGCTCTCTAGAGCCCCACAATCTGAAAGATAGTCCACAGACTGGGATGATCTAACCTGAAGCTGAATGTGGTAGGAGTGAGAGACAAGATTATTTTGTTTCATATCAGGCCCAAATCAAAATCTATTTTTATCTAAAATGGAAAGGATTTCAGAATACACTGAAAACACTGCACTTTTGCTTAAGCAAGCAGTGTGTTACTTGGGTAGAGTTTATCTTCAACAACGTACCCCGGAGGTTGCCAGCGAAAAATGTTTAAAGACCCATGCCATCCCAAGTAGCCCTGTGTGGCAAGCATTGTCCCTGGTGCAAATATGGAGCCACCAAACAGAAAATTTAGACATGAACAGCCTCAGAGTCCAGCCCGGAGTAGGCACCCACATATCTGCCAGTTTAATGAATTAATTAAACATACAATCTAGTTTGAGAGAGGCAAGTGACAGATTTGAAATAATTAAACAAAAACCGAATGCCAAATTGCATGGTACTAACTATAAATAGAGCGGAAGAGGAAGGAGAGACTGAAGTGGACAAGAGAACTGGAGAGGCTGTCACTGACACGTCACCGAGGGTGGACTCCTCACAGGGAGGAGGAGGAGATCCTGGTTGGAGGGAGAAGACAAGCAGAGGTGGGGAGGGGGCCTGGGAGACGTGAGGGCCGGTAGGTGGGCACCGGCAAGCAACCTGGAGCAGAGCACGGGTGGGACAGAGCAGGCCATGGGGTCGCCCTGGCAAGACCAGGGCATAGCCTCCAGAGTCTGAAAAAATGCTCGGCCATGCCTAGACCTGCTTTGATCAGCAGGAGCACTCATCAAGAACCTGAGCTTCAGGGATAAGGGAAAAGATGGCTTTGGGGGGAGGCAGAGGGCTGCACTCTTGATTACCTGAGCATGGAATTTTCCACGGAACATTAAAACTTGTCCTGATACTCAGGCCACTGTCTACTTACTGCTTTCACCACATTTTCACTCAACCTACTTAAGAATATAAATCTGCCACAAGGGTACAAATGCTCCTGTGTTTTAGGCCCTGTAAAGCCCAGGGAAAAGCTCTGTGTCATCTGCGTCTGTCCCCTGCCTGTTCAGTATCCCCGAGCCCTGCTGGGTGCTCTGCCGATAGGAGAGCCCCCCTGGTACATCCTGGGGCCTCCAGGGCTCGGGGTTCACTTCTTGCCTTCCTCAGTCTCTGTGTTCCTCTGAGTGAGCTTCAGCCACTGCTGGGTTGTGACCAAATCTATACACAACCAATTCCTAAATCCTGACCAACAAACCCATCGCCTGGCGACCGGTGTGCTGAGCAAAGGCCCTAGAATTAGAGTGATTCCCTGCACAGCACCCCCTTGCGGTCACAGAGGTGTCACCACGTCCCCCTCCACCCCAGTATCTTCCCCCACCCTCCAAGGGAAGCTGGCTCCTCCTCCTATAATCCTTAACCTGGTTTAACATCCTTCCCTGCCCAGTGAGTGAAGCTAAAAATCTCAGTCATCTTGATTCCTCCCTCAACCACCCTCCCACTGAAGCTCCCCAGCACATACACTGTCTCCTTGGCCTGCTGGAAACCGGGCTTTTGCAATATCTGTCAGGATCCAGCTAGGACAAAAGTATCGCTCTAGTTCTTTCAAATAAAGGAGATTTAAGGGGATGAAACCGATGAGACACCAAACAGGATGGTATGGCATCCCAGAATTCTGAAGCAGCAGGAGGCCACTAACTTTCCTAGGGCTAGAAAGGACAGAGGGAGGAGATGGGGTTACAAGAGCCCAGAAGCTGGGGCCAGTGCGTGGGAGACAGAACCCAGCAGAAGCTCCCTCCTGGGAGCAGAAAACTCTGGGGGGGGGGGGACGGGGGTGAGTCTGTCAGACCACCACAGCTGGGGCAACGAAGAGATGCAAGTGTTGTCAGAGGTGCTGCTGGAGGCATAGAGAAAGAGAGAGAGAGAAAGAGAAATACCCTGGCTGCTCTCTCCTCTTGCTCCCCAATTTCCTGCCGATGCTTCCTGTTGGCCAAATCCAGGCAGAAACCAACTGACTAGGGCATCTTGGAAACAGCTTGCAGAAGTCAGGCCCCCTGGAATGCAGAACAAGAGGGGAAGGGCCCAAAGCCAGTTCACCTCTCCGACACCTGTCTCCTTCCCTATCATCTCTCATTCCTTCTAACTGATTCTCCATTCTGTGCCAGAAAGATCATTCTGACTTAGAAGCTTAAGTCATTACTTCTGCTTAAAAGCTGGCCGGGGCTGGCAGTTTCCTGGCAGGGAAACCCAGGACTCCTCCACTGGGCTGACTTTGTCAATCAGTTGCAAATACAGGAAGTGCCGCTTCCCTTGAGGGCAACATGTACTGAGTTTACTGTAGGCCATGGGATGAGCTGCTGCTCAAAGTATGACTGTGCGAGAAAACAGAGACCAGTCCTCAAAGTCATCCTTTCTGAAACCGGTAACTAAGTAGATAAGCATCATTCCTTTCCCACCAGGGCTGTTTGCCAGGGCTCCAACGAAAAGATGCCATGTTGAAGAAAGTGAAGAACAAGTAAAGGCTACCAAAATCTATTAAAACAATAGAGTAACAAGAGATTGAATTGAGTAATGAAAAAAAAACATCCTAGAAAGAAAAGCCCAGGCTCAGAGGGCTTACTGGTGAATTCTACCAAATGTTTAAAGAATTAACACGATGCTTCACAAACTCTTCCAAAGAGTAAAAGAGGAGAAACACCTCAAAACTTACTCTATAACCCCCCCCCCCGCAGTCTTACCTTGATACTAAAACCAGACAAAGACATCACCAAAAAACTATACCAATAACCATTCTGATAGGGAAGTAAAAATCCTCAACAAAATATTAGTGCACCAAACCCAGCAACATATTAAAAAAAGAGTGTATACCATGACCACGTGGGATTTATCCCAGGAATGCAAGGCTGATTTAACATACGAAAATCAATTAATGTAATACACCATATTAGAAGGATAAGGCACAAAAATTATACGATTATCTCATTAGAAAAAAGCATTTGACAAAATCTAACATTCTTTCATGATAAAAACACTCAACAAACTAGACATAAAGGGAAACTTCTTCAATCTGATAAAGGGCATCTACGAAAAACCCACAGCTAACATCATACTTAATGATCAAAGACTGAAAGCTCTCCCCCTATCTTAGAAGATCTCTGCTCTGGTCATTTCTAGTAAACACTGTAATGGAGCCTGTAGCCAATGCAACTAGGCAACAGCAACAACAACAATAAAAAGGCATCAGATTGTAAAGGAAGAAGTAAAACTATCCTATTTACAGGTGACATGATCTTGTATAGAGAAAACCCTAAGGAATCCACACACAAAAAAATTATTAGAGCTAATAAGTGAGTTCAGCAAGGTTATAGGATAAGAGATCAATACACAAAAATCACTTGTATTTTCTATACACCAGCAATGAACAATCTGAAAATGAAATTAAGAAAACTATTCCATTTATGATAGCACCAAAAGAATAAAATACTTAGGAATAAATTTAACAAAAGGAATGCAAGACTTGCACACTGAAAATTACAAAACATTTTTGAAAGAAATTAAAGAAGACATTCTATGTTCATGGATTGGAAGACTTAATATTGACAAAATGGCAATACTCCCCCAAAATGATCTATAGATTGAACAGAATCCTTATCAAATTCCCAGTAAGTTTTTTTTTTTCCAGTAATTGACCACTTGATCCTAAAATTTACATAGAAATGTAAGGGACCCAGAAGAGCCAAAATAATCTTGAAACAGAACAAAGTTGGAAGACTCACACTCCCCCATCTCAAAATTTAATACAAAGCTACAGTAATAAAGACAGGTGTGATTATTGACATAAGGATAGACAGATAGACAAACAGGCTAGAATTAAGAATCCAGAAATAAACCCTTACATTCATGTTCAATTGATTTCCACAAAGACATCAAGACAATTCAGTGAGGGGAAAAACAGTCTTTTCAACAAAAGCTGCTGTGATCACTGGATATTCACATACAAAAGAATGAAGTTGGAACCTTACCTCATACCATATAGAAAAATTAATTCAAAGTAGATTTTAGACCTAAATGTAAGAGTTAAAACTATAAAACTCTTAGAAGAAAACATAGGAGTAAATCTTTGTGAACTCAATTAGGCAGTGGTTTCTAGCTACAACACCAAAAGCACAAAAGCAACCAAAAGAAGAAGAACAAGAAGAACCAGAACAAGAAGAAGAAGAAGAAAAACTGAACTTAATCAAAATTTAAAACATTTTTGTTTCCAAGGATATCCCACATAGAATGAAATGAATGAAAATACAACCCATAGAATGGCAGCAAATATTTTAAAACTAAATATCCATAAATGACATATCTATAAACCATGTCTCCTATATCCATATCTAGCATATATAAAGAACTATTACAACTCAATAATAAAAAGACAAATAACCCAAGGTAAAACGGGGCACAAGATCTGACTACCCATTTCTCCAAAGAAGATACACAAATGGCCCATAAGCACATAAAATATTGCTCAACATCATTAGTCATTAGGGTCAAACCCACAATGAAATATTGCTCAACATCATTAGTCATTAGGGTCAAACCCACAATGAGATACCACTTCACACCCACTAGGATGGCTAGAATCAAGAGGACGGATAATAAAGTGCTGACAAGCTGTGAAGCAACTGGAAGCTTTAGAGCAGGGCAGCCACTTTGGAAAACAGTTGTGGTTCCTTAAAACGTTAAACATAGAGTAGTCACATGACCCAGCCATTGCACTCCCAAGTGTATGTCCAAGAGAAATGAAAACATACATGCACCCCAAATGTTATACACAGATGTTCACAGCAGCATTACTGATGACAACCCAGATGAGGAAACAATCCCATGTCCATCAACTGATGCATATGGATTAATAAAATGTGCAAAATGTGGGATATCCATACAAGGGAATATTATCTGGTCAAAAAAAGGAATGAACCACGCATTCATGCTACAACATGGACAAACCTTGAAAACATACGAAGTGAAAGAAGTCAGACACAAGACATCACATATTATGTGATCCTGTTTATATAAAATGCCTAGAATAGGCAAATCTACAGAGACACAAAGTAGACCAGTGGTTGACTAGGGCTGGGCTGACGTAAATTAGATAATGGGAAGTGCCCACTGATGAGTACAGGTTTCTTCTGGGGTGATGAAAACATTCTAAAATTGATTGTGGTGATCACTGCACAACTCTTAATATACTGAAAACCACTGAACTATATACTTTAAAAGGCTGTATTTTATGGCATCTGAATTATATCTCAATAAATCTGTTTTTTTTTTATAGAGCTATAGACCATGTTTGTAATACGAAGAACTGAATACAGACATTCCATAGGCAACTGTTCAAAAATATCCATAAGGGGGGCACCTGGGTGGCTCAGTCGTTAAGCGTCTGCCTTCGGCTCAGGTCATGATCCCAGGGTCCTGGGATCAAGCCCCACATCGGGCTCTCTGCTCAGCGGGAAGCCTGCTTCTCCCTCTCCCACTCCCCCTGCTTGTGTTCCCTCTCTCGCTGTGTCTCTCTCTGTCAAATAAATAAATAAAATCTTTAAAAAAAAAAAAA
>NC_058411.1:12710489-12750302 GCF_002201575.2 Neomonachus schauinslandi | reverse complement strand
GTCTCTCTCTGTCAAATAAATAAATAAAATCTTTAAAAAAAAAAAAATAGGGCGCCTGGGTGGCTCAGTCGTTAAGTGTCTGCCTTCGGCTCAGGTCGTGATCCCAGGGTCCTGGGATCGAGTCCCACGTCGGGCTCCCTGCTCGGCGGGAAGCCTGCTTCTCCCTCTCCCACTCCCCCTGCTTGTGTTCCTGCTCTCGCTATCTCTCTCTCTGTCAAATAAATAAATAAAAATCTTTAAAAAAATAAAAATAAAAATAAAAAATAAAAAAAAATAAAATAAAATAAAATAAAAATATCCATAAGGCACACCACGGTGCAGTCATTAAAAACTTTTTTCAGAAATATTTAATGACATGGAAAAATAATTGTACACACACATACATACATATAGTGAAAAATAGGCCATAAAATAATATATATAGCATAATCCTAATTGTGTACAAAATATTGTATAAATATATATCTTTATACATTTAAATATTTTATATATGATATATTCACAAGCTCAAGTGGTCGTATGGTGACTGATTTTATTTTCTGCTTTATATTTTTCTTTATTTTCCAAATAGGCTACACCCAACACACAACCAAAGACTCAAAGTTCACTTTCAGATCAAAGGGATTCTATCCAGTTTCAGCCAGAAGGAGAGGCAACTGGTCCCACACCCTGTGGGCAGGAAAGCACAAAGGTACAGCCATTCTGCAGAGCAGTCTGGAAATACTTCTCTTTTGACCCAGAAATTCTACTTCTGGAAATCTGTCCTAGGGAAAGCATTAAGGACAAGCACAGAGATCAGGCTGAGAGAGCGTTCGTCACAGCTTTACTTGTAACAGTAAAAAGCTGCAAACAACCTACGTGTCCAAAAATAGAGGCTTTTTAGTTAAATATATTATAGCTTATCCATGTAATGAAATGCTGTACAGCTGCTAAAAGTGTTTATGATCTGTAGTGAAGTGGAAAAAGCAGGTCATAAAGCGGTATATGTGGTATAATCTCATTTTTATATTAAAAAAAAAAACCCACATGATAATTATAGAGATCTAAAAGTAAATGCACTAAAATGTTAACAGAGATTGGCTCTGGGTAGACCAGGTGATGGATATTTTTATGTTCTCTTGACCGGTCTGTATTTCTGATTTTTATATAATGCATACGTATGTTGTCTGTATCAAGAAGAACAGTAAGATAAAATTATAGGGGAAAGGGCAAGCGATCAACCCCAGTGATAGCTAGAAGCCCCACTGGCTGCCCAAGGAAAGGAGCAGGCTAGACAGGACCCTGGGGCTGGGGCGGGGCGGGGCGGGGCGGGGGGGGGGGGAGGACCGTGGGGAGAGCGAGAACATCACAGCCACCGGCTGCTCCCAAACGCAGGTGTACATGAGGACAGACGACACAAATCCCCTACTGTTGACCTCAGATTTATATATTTCAAAGCACTTTCCCATTTTGTTTCATTCAGCCTTCTCAGTACTCTCATCTGAGTATTACTATCCCCATTTTGCAGATAGGAAAAGTGAGACGTAGAGACTTAGATCAAATGGCTTAAGAATCACAGAACAGAATCAAGGGCTTGCAGGTTATCTGACACCAGCCCTTCAGCCCCTTGTCAACAGCATCCACTCCAAATGAGAGTTTATGCTCCAGCTGAAAGGCAGCTCAACAAAGCAGATAGAGTAGGGATTCTGGAGTCCACAGACCTTGATGTGAATCCCACCTCACCTCTGAAATTCAGCCTCTCAGCTCCTCGCAGGGACTACTGCCAGAATGAGGTGCCATCACACAGGTCAATCAGCAAGCACCGCACGTGACTCAGGGCAGGGCTTGATATGTGCTAATCCACTGGGACTCCCACCTCCCAGGGCAGCCGAACCCTGAGACGGCTGTCGCAATCAGAAAGACTTCCAGATACAGGCCTAACGTTGGACTTTGTGTAGCTTCCGCTGCCCAGCTCTGGCCCCATCCCCAAGGCCAGAACAGGGAAGTCTTTCTTCCCCCAAGGGCCCTCCACCCCTGGAGACAACTCTTCTCCAAAAAGCCCCATTCCTTCAGCGCTGACCCACCTGATGTGGTCTGGGCGCCAGGCATCTTCAGTCCAGTCCACAGTGACTCCGTCACAGAGCAGTCACCTGGCTCCTCCCCAACTGTCCCTTCTCCTTCTCCCCTGCAAGGACCACCTCCAAGGAGACAAGGGCATACAGGGCCCTGGGCCTCTTTGATGAGAGGGCTCCTATTCAGAAGAGCTGTGCTGTGGACATCTATCGTGGACCCTCCCTCTAATTCTGCTGGTGGGACCACCCCCCTTCATCACAGCCTTCACGCCAGACCGAAGCCAGTCCCGGGGCATGATGCTAGCTGCTGGAACTAGATCAAGAGTGGGAATCCACCAGGGCCATTGAGACACAGTGAGGATGTGGCCCAGGTTAAGAAAATCAAGTCTGGAGCTGCTCCAGCCAGCCACCTGGAGTCTGAAATGGGAACCAACACGGAGAGAAATGGGGAGAAAGAATCCATCTTTGAGCCCTGAATCCAGCTATCACTGAAGTCAGACCAGGTGGGGTTTTCTTTCCCCTGCAGTGAAAAGGGCCCTAACCCACAGAGCTTGGCAGAACTTCAAAATGGGTCTTCAGCTTGGCTCGGAACCTCGAAAGTCTCCATACACTGCTTCCCCCCGCCCCCCTGCACCTACCCAGGACAGTGGCTCTGGTCCCACCAGCAGAAACCTTGCAGGATGGACCTGGATTTGCACTGCCACCTCCATCCTCCCTACGAACACAACACATTCGTGTCCTGCGTCTGCCGAGCGGCTGGCTGGGGCTGAGCAGAGCAGATGACACAGACACTCGGCCACTGGTCCGCCCCCTCCCTACTCTGGGGTCTCCAGCAACCGTCACATCTCTCTCCCACCAGCACACAAGCGGCCTCACATCCCCTCAGCCGCGCCTCCACCACCCCCGGCAGCTTCTGCCTCTGTGTGAGCCGGCTGGAGAGCTAAGCGCTGGTCTCCATGTCTGTTCCTGCAGCCAGCCTGCAGCCAGCCCACCACACCCAGGCTCCCCTGGAAGCAGCACACTAACCTCTCCAAGGATGGAGCCCGCATCTGTGACAGCCTGAGAACCCCCCAATAAACGTTTCCACTTTCCTGGGGGAAACTGGGGCTGCTCCTGGGAGCCAATATTCCAGGATGGAAAAAGAAGCTTTGAAGCAGGAAAGTAAAGCATCCTTGTAGGAAACACATCCCTCAAGTCACCATGTCGGGGGTCTGGCCTCACCTTGACATACAGTGCTGGTAGAATCAGCCCCTAAGGGAAAGAACAGATACGGCTTCATTCTCTTTTCTATTTCATAGAGGGAACCCCTGATTAAAGATAGTTGCTTCCTCTGGGGTCTACATGCCTGGCAGCCTTTGGGGAGGATGACAATCCTCAAGTCATAACCACCCACTATCTGAGGAATTTCCAACTCAACTTGTTCCAAGCCTTTTTCCATGGCACCCAGACGCCCAGGACCGGGCAGAGTGTGGTGAACACACACATGAGCGACACCTGATAAGAGCCCCTCATCGATGGACTGCTTCCCTTGTGCTGATGTATCTGAAGTTTGCTCTGGTGGGAGGCCCCCAGAAGACAGCGAGCAATCGCCAGGTGCATCTTCCAAAAATATTTGTCGGTGAATGTGGTAAGTCTCCTGGTCTAACAACTGCTTATGCTAAGCTGAAGTCGGTGGATGTGTGAAGACACTCAGTTTCAAACTGGGGAGAGCAAGGCTGGGATCCAAAGCTTTTGGAGATGGGTTCTCTATTTAAAGACTAGTGCTTATCAGCTTCGGGGAAAAGGCAGCACTTCTGAAAAGCCTCCCTTGCGAGCTCCTTTGCCCCTTCACCCTGCCCACTGCAGAAGCCAGGGGTCTTCATTCCTTCCCTGACACCGTGTCCTGAGACGGGATGCTCAGAACGCATACAGTGGGCAGTCCAAAGAGAGCCCCAGGGCCAGCTTTATATGAGGCAGGCAAAAGAGGCTGTCACATTTTCCAAGGGGAGATCATTATGTAATTCAAATGCTATCCTTCATCACACCTGCACTTCTGGGAAGAGCAAGAGGTCCATGAGCTCTGCAGACTCTAGAGAAGGGGATGTCTTTAGGGAGTGGCCCCCGGCCTCTGGCCAGGAAGGAGAGTCCAACCAAGAGATGGTTTCTCCTCCGCGGCTCTCTCTCCTGCGTATTTAGCATGTTCCTTATGAAGACAGCTATCTGAGAACCGTGTGAATGGTTCTCCCCTCTTAAAGGACCACTACTTGAATCAACCAATCCATTCCAATGTGAATGGCCTTTTGTGAAAAAACCACTAATGTGGGCCCAATTCCAAAGACCTCTAACCTTCTGGATCAGCCTTGGGCAAGACTGGTGAAGTGCAGAGGGAGTGTGTCTTGGGCCTCATCCTCAAGCAAAACTCTCCATCTGCCCCTGGCCACTGGGTGCTGCCCATCCTCCAACACCATCAACACCTCTTCCTCCCCAAGTGGCACTCCAGACCTCAGATCTTTGCTTGATCTGCCGCTAAAGATTTCCCTCTAAACGTACTGTTCCTGGGTCCCACTCCTGGGACCATACCCTCTGCCAGACAAGGCAGATATGCTACGGCAACTCTGCCCTCTTCCCCATAACTGGATGTTACCTGGGGCTCCCTAAGAGGTCTAGCCATTTGGGGTCACACCCAAGAACAAAAATAGCTAAACTCTGTTGATCCGCCAGGCACTATGCTAAGAGCTTTACCCATACTCCCTCATTCCCTACAATAACCCTATAATGTAGATACTATAATTACCTCTGTTTTATAGATAAAAAAAACCTGAGCCCCAGGGAGACGAAAGTAACTTGCCCAAGATCTTATAGCTAATAAGTGACAAAGCTAGAGATCAAACCTGGGCAGCCTGGCTCCAAAACCCCAGGCTCTTAACCAGCGCATCAAAGGAGCAATTTCAAACCTGGGAGCAAAGGAGGAAAGAGAAAAAGGGAGGCTCCATAGAGCTCCCCATCACCGTGCTGCCTTCTCCACCTGGGAACGGAGGTCATGCAGTTTGACAGGAAGGTTTCCTACCTCATCCTGGCCCTGCCTCCAGCTCACTGGGTGTCATCAGGCAAGTCCCTTAGCCTCTCTGGCAGTCTCCTCCATCGGTCCTCCTCTGCTTGGTACTGTGCAATCTAGAAAGGAAGCTTAATACCACGCCATTGTTTCCAGGTTCATAATCTCCCTCCTCTTGGGCACCAGGGCCTCAGGGCCTCCCCGTCCCCTTTCATTCACCTGGCTGCAGGCTACTTCCTTCTCCCTGCCCCTCCTACAGGTGCTAGCTGGGAGAGAGACCAAGCTCTGCTGGACATGTCAAATCAGAGGCTTACGTGAGCCCCCAGACCTCTTTTTCCCAGGTCCCTGGTGGCTAAGGTGCTACAGCAACCTCTCCCCAGCAGGCTGTCAGCAGAACCGACCCGTGCTCACCCTAGACGTCTCCCTCTTTGCCCCCTTCCACGAGCTGCATCACGCAGGCACGCCAGCTTCAATCACACAGGTGAGGACCACACCCTAGTGGATGGGGAGGAACAGGAACCTCCGAGAACACAGCTGCCCCACCAGCTGTGACAGGCGGACTGTTCCAGGACTCCCTCATCCTGGAGCCCGGGCATTTTCAGTCCCTGCGAGACAACAGAGTACATACCAAGGCTGTTTACAGAGGCCGTATCTGGGAAGGCAAGCCACTTCCAGCTCCCACTGGCCGATCTGCAGAAAGTCACCCCGTGTCCAGCAGATCTAAGTCCCAAAATAGACAGTGGCCATGTGTCCACTATTCCCCAGCCTTTCCACATTTGTGAAAAGAACATCTGTGGCCACTTGGTGTCCTGGAGATTTCATTTGCTACCTCAATCTGTATCCCAGAGCAAAGATGTCTACTTGCTTGATTAAACCAGTACTACCAGAAGCTAGAGTTTCTCCATTTCCTCGATTCCCACTCTCTGTCTGCTTAGGTTTATGAAATGGAAGGAAGGAGTTGGGGGGATAGTGGGGGGGAGTTGAGATCTATGTCGGAAGTCCCTGATCATGGAAATGAACGGAAATGTACAACCTTTCAGAAAGAGATCCATGTCAGGCTCTGTTATGGTGTGACGTCAGCATGCTCTCGGAGGTATTGCCCATAATCGGCAGGGAAGGACTCTGAATCATTGAAATATGCCCAATATGTCATCTACAAAGAAAACGCATCTCACCATGCTAGGCTAGGAGCGAAGGCACCCAGATCACCTGAATGACATGATGGGCATCTCAGTAAAAATGCAAGCACGGGAATTTGTACAAATTTCACTCAATAACTGAGCACCAATGACGTGCCAAATCCTGTGCCGAGTTCTGAGGATGGCAAACAGAACAAACAGCTCCTCCTTTAGAGGAACTCACAGACCCGCAGGGGCGTCTGATACCAGGACAACTGATTCTAGTATGACTTTCATGTCACCTACTAATCTACTGAGCAAAGAGAGCAGTGAATATGGTTGACTCTGAACAGGTGAGTCCCAGAGGCCGTCAGAGAAGACAGGATGTATGAGCTGGAGGAACAGAATTTACAGGAAGAAATCTGGGCAAGAAGCAGGAATTATAGTGGAGGAACAATGAAGGTGAGGCTGCCAAGAGGGGTCTATGTGCAAATCAAGGGTATCCTCTAGTGATCTGAGTGTTTTCTACATGAGGAAACCTTACCTGGCCCAAGCATGCTCTGATCCACATGCCAACAGGGCAGAATGGTTAAGAACGTGGGCTCCAGACTGAGGCCCCTTCTGCCTCTCACTAGGAGAGCATGGGCTCTGGCTCGAGTCCTGGTTTGTCCACTTCCTGGCTTCAGGACCCTGGGCAGCTTATCTAACCCCCCTGTGCCTCAGTTTTCTCATCTGTAAAATGGAAAGAATAATAGAGTCTACCTCATAGGGTGGTGGTAAAGACTGGCTGAGATACTCAAATAAAGGGCACACAGTGGGCATTCCAATCACCTTGCCCAGTCTCATCTCCTTTGTCTGTAAATTACAGGTTTGGAGGATTTAAGAGACAGTAGAGCCCTAACTGGTATCTGAATGATGTTGGCTGCAGATTCCCAATAAGCCAAGGCTAATAATACCTGGCCAGGGGACGAGCTCGCAGCCACGGCTGGAAGAGCAGATGAGGGAAGTTCAGGTGACCCGTAAAAGGCCAACTCCAAGCCTACAGCAGCACGCGGTGGTCAGGGGAGGGGTGTGCGCTGGGCACTCAGCTCCAGCCAGGGCTTGCCCGGGGGGCCTGAGGGGACAGCCCTTCCCTTCTTCCCGAAGAAGCCAGAAAGCCAAATTTTTAACTGGATGGTCTCAATTTGGAAACGTCAGCAACTACTTCAAAAGCGCTGGAAACGCTGAGCTGAGGACACCAACCCTGCTTCAGGCCCCTGCAGGCTCGTGGTTCGCAATGGAGAGAAGAGAACCCCATACACTAGCATCCGTCGAATATTTGTCCACAGTCTCTCCTGAAAACTTCTCAAGGACCTTGAAGAAGAAAGAAGAACCAAAGAGTGCTGCTACCCAGAGTTAGGACCAAGAGCCTCTTGAACTCCTCAGAGAACTGGCCTGTCTTTGGGCATCTCCACAAATTAAAGGGACAATTTTTCAGTTACTGTAAGTCACTTCTTATAGTGCCCCAACAAACACTCAGCTTTTACGCTACTATTTAGATCATGTTCACTATGTGCTGGGCATTTGATACAGACGATCTCGTGTAATCCTCATGACAACCCAAGGAGAGCTGGACAGATGAAGAAAGCGAGGCGTGCAGAGCCAGCACATGATGGTGGTGGGAGCTGGACCAGGCGGACGGCTAAGCACTGGTGCTCAGAAACCCCCTCCGCACTGCCTCTCACCTGGCCACCTGGGCTGCAGGCCACTTCCTCTGGCACAAGCGACACTTCCCTCTGCTGCACGCGTGTGACGCTCCGTGTGCACACAGGAGCCAGCTGGGGCCAGGTCTCCCAGGAGCCTCCCACCACAGCGGGGGGCGCACTGCTAACCACGTATGACGCAGGCCCAGACCCAGGGACCACGTCTCCCGTCCTCCTCGCCCTCTCCCGTCCTCCTTCAGCCACGACGCTGAGCAGGCGGTGTCCCCTGCAGATGGCTGCCACCACCAGTCTGTCTTAGAGCCGATACGAGGACCTGAGCTCTTGCTGCGAACAGGCCCCAGAGCCATCCCCCCGCTGCAACTAGCAGAACACCCCTGGAGACAATCCACCGGGCCCCGGGTGACCGGCAACTGCCCGATGAAGCGTTGCTGTCCTTGCAGGAGATTGTTTCTGGCCCCAAATCACACACAAACTCCCCCAAGCCCAAGGCATGTGAGGTGACGGAGCAGGCACCACGAAGAAGGGGGCAGCTGCGTGTCACACACCCTAGCACGCCCCATGGCGCCCCCAGCCTCACAGGACGGTGCCTGCCAAAGTGCCAGAGCGCCCGGCCAAGAGTGACAGTATCCTTCCCCGGCCTGCAGGGAGGTCTAGAAGATTAATTAGATGAACCCGGCAGCACTTGAGGTTCCCCAGGGAACAGGTTGAATATGTCACCCCTGACACAAAGCTCTTAAGTGTGCCTCAGGCTGGGTCTTTGCTCACCGTTGCGCAGGACAGCCGAAGCCGACAGCCGACAGCACACGAGTGACCAGGGCCCCGGCCTCCGTGCTGGCCACAGTCAGTCACAATGCATGGTTTGGACAGTAGGTGGCAGGAGGGAGAGGAGCTGCTTCAGATGCCCCCTCTCTTACGATGGCCTTTCCAATTCAAAGTGTCCCTTCTCCTCCGGGAAGCCTTCCTGGCCCTGTGGGCCTGTGTGACCTCTCTTGTCTCTAAAAAGCTGCTAGCCATGCCTGACTTTGACCATCTGCTGCCTTGTTTGGGGCTGATATTTTAAAATATTATTTGATGAGCATTTAGTATGTACCAGGTAGTGTGGTCAGTGCTTTACATACATTATTTGACTGATCCTAAGACTAAATCTATGAAGTGAATGTGGTTATACCCATTTCACAGATGAGGAAGTGGCAGCTTGGAAAGGTCAAACAATGTGTGTGTCCTGCAGCTGTCATTTTCCTCTCTGTGGGACTGCATCCTCTCCCATGGGATTGCAAGCTCCTTCTTGGCAACCGGGCTGACGTTTACACTTCCGTCCAGCCCCCGAGCCCCCACGCACACAGCCAAACACTGGATGACCGGCTGTTATAGTGACGGCCATTTGCAGGGACCAATCAGCCTTAATTAAATTAGCCCAGAGGCGGCATTGTTGAATAAAACTGGTCAGCCATGTGGCCAAGTGGCCATATGACAAGAATCCTGGCATGTGCTATGCATTATCTTAATTACCAAAAAAAAAAAAATCCCTATTTCATTGCATATTAATTATCAGGACCCTTTACTGAAATGTTTGCCCCTCATTTATTTCAGGGGTAACTGAAGAACTGAGGGTCTGAGGGAACAGGGTGTGGCAGGGCCCACACCATGCGGAGGTGCTGGCCCAGGGTACAGGCTCGGCCTGTGGGCTCCACGCAGCGTGGCCCCGGGGGACAGCCTCCCGGGAGGGAAGGCGCGGGCTCACCTTTGGTGGCGTAGGCTTCCGCAATCATGCGCAGCCTGTAGGGAGGGACGGCTGTCAGCGGCAGGTCATCGAGGCCCACCCGGGCATAGATGTTGAGAGCCTCCTTATAATCTCCTTCCACATAATTCAACTTGGCCATGATCAGATTGGATTCTTGTAGGAACTCTGACTAGAAGGAAAAGGAGAGAGAAAAACATTTTCCTACGATGCTAGGAGTAATGCTCCCTCGGGGACCCGACACCTGCTGCCACAAAGCCTCGGGGCTCTCCACACAAAGATGCGCACACGAATGTTCACAGCAGTACCGTTTGCCATGGCCCTGTGAGTGCCAACAACCTGAATGCCCATCGACTGAGGAATGGATAAGGAAAATGTGGTCTGGCCCCACCGTGGAATATTACCCAGCCACGGTGAGGAAGGAAGCAGTGCCCCATGCTTACCACAGGGATGACCCTCAGAAACACCATGGCAGGTGAAAAAGCCAATCACAAGAGGCTACATGTTGCATGCTTCCATTTATATGAAATGGCCCAAGTGGTCAAATCTATAGAGGCAGAAAGTAGATTAGTGTGTTTGCCTAGGGCTGGAGGGTGGGGGGATGGCAAGTGACTGCTAATGGATACGGGTTTATTTTGGGGGCGATGAAAATTTTCTAAATTAGGGGTAATGACTGCACGAGTCTGTAAATATACTAAAAACCACTGAACTGTACGTTCTAAATGGGTGAGTTGGCATATGAACTCCACCTCAAGAAAGTGGCTGTAAGGGGCGCCTGGGTGGCTCAGTGGTTAAGCGTCTGCCTTCGGCTCAGATCATGATCCCAGGGTCCTGGGATCGAGCCCCGCATCGGGCTCCCTGCTCTGCAGGAAGCCTGCTTCTCCCTCTTCTACTCCCCCTGCTTGTGTTCCCTCTCTCTGTGTGTCTCTCTCTGTCAAATAAATAAATAAAATCTTAAAAAAAAAAAAGTGGCTGTAAGACAAAACAAAACAGAACACTGAGGCTCCCCACAGGTCCCCGTGCTTGGCTGTGCTGGGCCAAGGATGGAGGGATGCTTTACGAACAAAACATACAAGCACCTGTCTCAGAAAAGGACATCCTGGTGCATCCTGCCCGCTGCACTGGGGGTGTGCTACAAGACTATAACCCGAATAACCCAAAGAGAGAGGTTTTCTAAATTGGTGCAAAACCCAGGACTTGCTTTCTTTCCAGGGGCAAACTTTTCCCACTGAGCCATTCTCGCTCGGTGAGGTGACTGAGCCCTGGTCCTCCCCACCCCCCACAGAGGCTGCGACCTCTAGCCCTCGTCCTCTGATGGGTCCTCATTCCTCTCCAGGCAGGAGAGGTTGGCTTCCCCAGTCCATACCCACTGGCCTCATCCTCTGCCCTTCTCCCTGGCCAGCACTCATCAGCAGGAAAAGAGGAGACAGCCTAGCCTGCTATATAAGGAAACCGATTTATCACCCTCTTGCAGGCCTGCTCCTTGGAACCCAAGCTATGCAAGGCTAGATTTTCCTGCTTACAGGAGCACGCCAGGAAGCTGCACTGTTCTGTACCCTGTAACCGTGACGGGGTGGGCCATGCCAGGTAACCAGCCAGAGCATGGCAAAGCAGCTGTCCGCCAGGATCGCCAGCTTCCGGGCATTTCTTTCTTTCCTTTTTTTCTTTATTTGAGTACAGTTGACACACAATGTTACATACTTTTCAGGTGTACGACATAGTGACTGGACAACCCCCTAAGCTATGCTGTGCTCACCGTAAGTGTAGCCACCATCGGTCACCATACCGTGCTGTTACAATATCATCGACCATATTCCCTATGCTGTGCCTTTTATTCCTGTGGCTCATTCAGTCCATAACTATCTCCTGCTCCCCTTCACCTACTGTGTCCACCCCCAGCCCCCCTCCCTTCTGGCAACCATCACTTTGTTCTCTGTATTTATGGGTCTGTTTCTGCTTTTTGTTTGTCTGTTTATTCATTTGTTGTTTTTTTTTTTTTTAGATTCCACATATAAGTGAAATCATAAAGTATTTCTTGAAAGGAAGCAGGGGTTGGGGCGCCTGGGTGGCTCAGATGGTTGAGCGTCTGCTTTCGGCTCAGGTCATGATCCCGGGGTCCTGGAATTGAGCCCCACATCAGGCTCCCGGCTCAGCAGGGAGCCTGTTTCTCCCTCTCCTTCTGCCTCTCTCCCTGCTCATGCTCTCTCTCTCTCTCTCTGTATCTCTGTGTCTCAAATGAATAAATAAAATCTTAAAAAAAAAAATTTAAAAAAAAAAAAGGAAGGAAGCAGGGGCAACGGGCAGCATTGGAGAGATGGGAACAAAAGGGGTCTTTTTAAATTAAATTAAATTTTATTATTATTTTTTAAGTAGGTTCCACACCCAACGTGGGGCTTGAACTCATGACCCTGAGATTAAGAGTGGCATGCTCTACTGACTAAGCCAGCCAGGCACCCTGAAAGGAACAAAAAAAGGGGGGTTTTGAGTGGCCAGAGAGAGAGAGAGAGAGAAAGAAAGAAAATCAGAATGCAAGAAATTAGAATTATCTTTGCAAACAGAGAAATCAAAGCAGACTTAAGAGAAGAGGAAAAGAGCTATGAAAAAAAGACCTACCACAGGGGTTCTCCACCCAGAGAAAAAGCTTCCTGGCAGACAAGGCTGTCTTCCTTCCTCCCTTAGGCCTTCCAGCCCTGGGACCACTGGTTTAAAAGCAAACGGAAGGGGGAGGGGAGCAGAGGTTGGTGTTTACCAGGCCCAGAGCTTCAATCTGGGGATGGACGGTGGTGGAGGCTGCACGACAGTGCAGACGTACTTAATGCCACAGAACTGTACACTTCAAGATGGTTATGATGGCAAAGTTTGTGTTAGATAATATTTTACCAAAAGAAAAAGATGTTTAATTCAACTTGAAAAAAAATTTTTAAGTTTTTTTTTTTTTTTTTTTTTTTTAAAGAAAAGTAAACTACAAGGCCAGATGTAAAAGATGCAGGAGCCTGAACAAAATTCCAAGTGCAAAGGCACAGTGTGGACGCACTGGGAGAGCCTTGCCGGAGCGAGTCTAGTCGGCAACCCCACACGGAGGCCGCCCGCTGCAGGGTGAGGGAGACTGGCCCCAGCACAGAGCTGTGCTGCCCTGCCCAGAAGAAACACAGTTTTCTTGCCTTGACTCAGAAGCAGGTCTCCTGATTCCCAGGCCAGGCTCCTTCTGCCTCACCACATTGCTACCTTGCTCTGGCCCTGCCTGTTTCAGTCCATGCGTATTTTGTGGGCACCTTGTCTGCACTGGGCTTGAGCAAGCGCCCCACCAGGAGACGCACTGATTTAAGGTCAAGAAGAGAACAAGTTTCACAGTAGCCAGCTACTGGGGCAACACACCCATGCAAAAGCTGGGCAACTTTGGAACATTCTTTATAGGATAGAGGAAGCTTAAAAATGGCCGCAGGAGAAAAATAACATGGCAGTAAATGACATGTCTCTGGTGCTCGCTGTGAAAGAGCTTCCACATCTGAGCCTCAAGACAACCCCCAGCTAACTATGCTTACGGATGAGAAATGTGAAGCTCAGAGAGGGTACGTAACTTCGCCGAATCACACAGCTTATAAAGCTAGAACTGGAACACAAACTCAGGAATTCTAACTTGAAATTCCACATTCTTAATACTGCACTGGGTGGAGAGCAAAAAAAACCATCAGCACCTGGTAAACCAGAAGGTTAATTTTTCGCAGTGAAGTTAGGGATCTGGAAGGAGGAAACAAACTAGCCAGATGTCAGGCCTGGAGCATGATCCTCAACCTTTCTCCCCTAGCACACAGCCACACCCTCTGGCCTCTTGAAGGGATGCTTGAGTCTGATGGCCGTCCCTGGGAAGCATGGCCCACGTGTCCACTGTCCCTCTACCCTTTCTCACTGATGAGGACCGACGAGTATCATGAACTGACTCTGAAGAGAAGTGTGGCATGGCCCTTTAAAAGAAACAGGGAAAGAGAGAATACGCGTTTTTAAAGGCCCAAATGCAGCACCAAGTGCTTAGTAAACTGAGCTTCCTATATTCAAGTGATGCTCGGGGCGCCTGGGTGGCTCAGTCAGTCAAGCATCTGACTCTTGATTTGGCTCAGGTCATGATCTTGGGTCCTGGGATCGAGCCCCACGCTGGGCTCCCCGCTCAGCACGGAGCCTGCTTGTCCCTCTCCCTCTCCCTCTGCTCCTCCCTCCACTCCCACTCACTCTACCTCTAAAATAAATAAATAAAATCTGTAAAAAAATAAAATAAAATAATTAACTGATGCTCTCAAGCCAGCCTGAGGGGACTGGAGCTGTGTCCAGTGGAGACAGACATACACAGAGGCCATTTGAATGGAGGCTTTCTGCCCGCATTTCCAGAAGCCTGCAGCCACATAACTGACAAACACTAACACTCACTTATACAAATGTTGCCCAAGCCCCCAACTGCTCCAGGGCCAAGGAGGTGACCAGATGACAAGGACGAAGGACATCTCTGAATGAAAGCTCACAGGCTTGGAATATCTAAGAGCTGGGAGGGTCCAAGCTCACCCCTCCAACAGCCCACCCTATTCAAACTGACAGAAACTAAACCCCAGAGAGGGAGATGGCCTCCTTGGGGGTCACACAACAATTTGGGAATAGGCACAAGTTTCCAAAACAGATACAAAAAGTAAAGCTAAGGAAAACATGGCTTCTTGCGGGGGAGGGGTGGGATGTACACAAACATGAGAATAAAGTCCAGAGAAGTAGCCCTGGAGGGTTCTGAGATGGGAAGTGAAGAAAAAGGAAAGAGAAATCATCAAGGTTAAAGGCAAAGAGCTACAAATGAAAAACAGCAAAAAAACCCAACCCAAATAAAAAATGGGCAAAGCACCTGAATAGATATTTCTCCGAAGAAGACATACAAATGGCCAATAAGTACATGAAAAGATGCTCAACATTCCTGATCATCAGGGAAACGCAAATCAAAACCACAATGAGATATCACCTCAAAACTATTAGGATGGCTACTATCCAAAACCAAAACAATACCAAAAAACAGAAAATAAAAAATGCTGACATGGATGTGGTGAAATTGGAACTCAGTGTTGGTAAGAATGTAAAATGGTGCAGCTGCTATGGAAAATAGTATGGAGATTCCTTAAAAAATTAACCATAGAATTACCATATGATTCAGCAATTCCACTTTTTGGTATATGCCCAAAAGAACTGAAAGCAAGATCTGGAAGAGATAATGTAAACCCACATTCATAGCAGCTATTCGGGGCACCTGTGTGGCTCAGTCGGTTAAGCATCCAGCTCTCGATTTCGGCTCAGGTCATGATCTCAGAGTTATGAGTTCGAGCCCCACATCAGGCTCTGCACCGGGCATGGAGCCTGCTTAAGATTCTCCCTCTCCCTCTGCCCTTCCTCTCTCTCTCCCCACCCTCTTAAAAAAAAAAAAGTCTGTATTATAGCAGCATTATTCAAAGTACCAAAAGGCAGAAGCAATCTCAGTGCCCACTCACAGATGGATAAACAAAACGCTGTATAAACCTACAATGGAGTATTATTCAGCCTTAAAAAGGAAGGGAATTCTGACACATGCTACAATATGGATGAACCTTGAGGACATTATGTTAATGAAATAAACCAGTCATAAAAAGACAAATACTCTACAATTCCGCTTATATGAGGGACCTGGAACAGTCAGAATCATAGAGACAGAAAGTAGATTGGGGGTTGCCAGGGGCGGAGGGGGGGGATAGAGAGTCATGCAGAGACGGAAGCTCATGCATAGACAGTTTCAGTCTGGGATGATAAAAAAGTTCTGGAGATGAGATAACGGTGAGGGGTGCACAACAGCACAACGGCAGCTGAAGACGCTGACGGGCCTGGGGCTGAGAGCAGGCAGCTACCTGGAGGAGCGTGACCTCTGAAGAGCAGGAAGAACCAGCCTTCAGGGCGGGGAAGAACTCAGAGCCCCGTAAGTGAGCTAATGGGTGTGGGGGGCGGCGGGGACAGGGGGAGCAAAACCTAAAGGAAAGGAGATTCAAAGGAAGCAAGAAAAGAATATGTGATGAGAGGGAAAGCTGAGTCTAGAGACAGGAAGACAGGGCAGGGAAGGAGCAGAGCAGAAGGGTAGCGCTTAAGGTCTCCTGGGCCCTGAGGGTTAGGGCCATTGCTCAGGCAGAGGGACGGTTCCATCCTGGCTGCCTCCCCCACCAAAGTACCAGGCTTGTGCTCGCCAGGAGGAGCCCGACACGGTTCTGGGCCACAGCAGCCTGGGGACGTTCAGGAGCTGCATATTTCAGGCAGGAATTGTGCGGTAAATGGCACTCCTGATTAACTCCTCTCTTTCCTAGAGTGGGCCAAGGCGTCAGGTTGAGCTCTGGTCCATATACAACAGCTCTCTTCCAAGCACCTGGAGAAGATTTTTCAGAATAACGTGTCACTGAAGACTCACCAGAGAGACCCTAGTGAGCTGGAAGCCCCCATAAGGTGGTCAGCCGGACAGGGGGCCGACACGCCGATCCCACGGTGAGCAGGCCTGCTTCTGAGACGCCGCGCTGTGGCAGTGTGCTCGTGCGCTCTGACCACTGCCTGGTCCATTGCAGGCCATCCTTCCCCATGGCTCACTGCCCTGAGGAGGCCGAACAAGCATCACCCCACTGCCCCCTCAGCTCGGAGACCCACAGTACCTTTAGGTTCCCACGGTCCAGGGCGGCGGTCAGATGCTTGCGGACCTCGGTCAGCTGGGGCCTGGGGCCTCGGGGACTGGCCCCCTGCCGCAGGGGGTATTCCTTCAGGGACTGCTCCAGCTTCGACTCCCCGAGGAGGAGCTCTGCCATGTCATCTACAAAGAACAAAATGAGAAGCTAAATGGGAGCCGGGAATGGTCTGTGTGCTGGGAAGCTCCGCCCGGGGACCTCAGGACCACCACACCCTTGCTCCATGCCCCCAGCAAGGCCCTTCTGGAACTTCATAGCCTTACAGGGAGTCCAAGTGGGCACCAGCTTACAGTGAATTCTGTTCATTAATAAGAATGTTCCAGAATGTGGGCGCCTAGGTGGCTCGGTTGGTTAAGCGACTGCCTTCGGCTCAGGTCGTGATCCTGGAGTCCCAGGATTGAGTCCCGCATCGGGCTCCCCGCTCAGCGGGGAGTCTGCTTCTCCCTCTGACCTTCCCCCCTCTCATGTGCTCTCTCCCTCTCAAATAAATAAATAAAATCTTTAAAAAAAAAGAATGTTCCAGAATGTGTACACAGACAGGAGGTAGCTCAATCCTTTGTCACACATTTATTGAATCTAGAAAGACTAGATACGTATTAACATGGAGAGAGCACAAGCTCAGTAGGAAAACACAGCTGTCTGTCTTATGCTATTTTTCGGCATGATCTGTACAAAATAATACTATGCATTTTCCAAAACTGATGCAGTGAAATCTCCTAGCTCTTTTGTGTTCTGTGGTCTTACACATGGATGTGAGCTGGAGCAACGTCTCTACAGATTCTTAAAATGAGTTTGTGTCAAAATGACCTGAATGCACGCAGTCTGTTTCTGCCTAAAAGTCGAAGCTATACAGACACTGACAACTAGGAATGTCTAGATGAAGGCTTTATTCCTAAGACTACACTACTTAGAGTTACAATTCTGTTACTGTCCACGTTGGCTTGTTAATTAGAATGAAGAGCTCACTCCAGAAGTAGCTCTTGGGAATCCGCACATCTAGATGTTCTGAATAAACCCAGCACAATTCATACACCAGCGTGAGCACAACCTATTTATTCTGTGACGGGACAGGACCGAACTGTATTAAAATATAAGCGCAGTGTAAAAGGTCTGGAAGGATGTACCTCAAATCCACAATTGTAGCTATCACTGGGGTGCAGAGCGAGGAGGACCTCAACTGGAGTTAGGGGCCAAAATGGACTCTAGTTTTATCTTTAACATTCCGGTCCCAGAAAGAACAGATTGGCCTATTATTTAGGTAATCTAAAATTAAGTCAAGAAACAGTCATGAGCACCCACTGAGATTCTGAGTGGTAGGTCCACTAAGGCAGTGAGCTATAAGGAGAGCCTTCCCAGTCCTCTGGTCAGTGACCCAAATCTGCCAAATCTAAAGTTCTCAGCAGTGCCTCTGTCTGTGTACTGGGAAGCCCGAAGTAGTCTCTTAGAGATGAGACCTGGGGTCCTGGGATGGGCCAAGCCACAGTAAACCAGGGCTGAGTTAAGTTACTGAACTCAAGAATTCTCTAAGTTGTCCAAGAAGGAAAAGCAAATTGCCTACAAGCTGAGGGAACATCAGGCAGGACCACAGCAGCGTCCTACAGCAGAAGACAAGGACACAACGTCTGCAGAGGACACAGGGACACAGAGCTTAACCCAAGAGGCCTGGAGCCGGCTGTAACACCGGTCAGGTGCAAGAGCAGCAAGCGGCCTCCTCCCAGAAGCATGAGACCTTCCTGAGACTGAAATGCAGCTAATAAAGAAATCCAGGGCTCAGGGATGAAGGATGTGTGGGCAGAGGCCTAACAGTGAGGATCAGAGCATTGACATAGAGAATACTGAATGCCTACAAGAATTAGTTAGGGAACAGAAGGGGACTGCTATAAACCAACCCAATGCAAAAATGACAATGTATCAAAATTGGGAAGTGCTTCAGAGTACCATCTTTCAAAACAAGGTAATACATGCTCAAAGAAAAAAACATGACACCAATCTTTTCAAAACTTTACTGCACTCTTTCGGGAAACAATGCCACATGGTAAAGCATTTATCTAGAGCTCAACAATTCCCTGAGATTCACTTTCCTTTCCTTCTTCCCGTCAGTACTTATTAATACTTTATTTTTAAAATAGCTGCTGCCCGGGGCGCCTGGGTGGCTCAGTCGTTAAGCATCTGCCCTCAGCTCAGGTCATGATCCCAGGGTCCTGGGATCGAGCCCCGCATCCGGCTCCTCGCTCAGCGGGAAGCCTGCTTCTCCCTCTCCCACTCCCCCTGCTTGTGTTCCCTCTCCTGCTGTCTATCTCTCTCTCCATCAAATAAATAAAATCTTAAAAATAAAATAAAATAATAAAATAAAATAGCTGCTGCCCAACAGATATGGATGCAAGCCACATGTTATTTTAAAAGTTGCAGTAGTTATGTTAAAAAAGGAAAAAGAAACAAGTGAAGTTAATTTTGATAATATCTTTTATTTAACTCAATATATCCAAAATATTGTTAGTTGAACAAGCAATCCACATTTTTTAATTATCAACATGTTTTATATTCCTGTTCATACTAAGTTTTCCAAATCTAAGGGCACCTGGCTGGCTCCATCAGTAGAGCATGTGACTTGATCTTGGGGTCATGAGTTTGAGCCCCAGGTTGGGCATAGAGATGACTTAAAAAAAAAAAAAGTTTTCCAAATCTAGGGTGTACTTTACACTTATGACACATCTCAATTCGAACCAGCCACATTTCAAGTGGTCAGCAGCTACCCATGGCTAATGGCTGTGGTATCAGATGGGAGTGTGATCACCATTTATAAAAGTATGCCTGTTTATCTTTATTCTGTCTGTTTCCCTAAAAAGATGTCTAGAATGAGTATCACTTAAGAATGAGTAATAAAAATTTCCAAATGATAGGATTTGGGATAATTTTTTCACTCTCATCTTTGCAGTTTGAATTATTTTTATTGAGCAGAATCATTTTATATTGCTTTTAGGAAAAACTGTGACTCTTCTTTAAAAACTGGAAGTATATATCTTGGGACCTTAATGGTGGTTATTTGAGTGGTGAGACTATCAGTATACATTGACTTTCTTTTTTGTAGATTTTAAATTTCCAAAAAATAAAATAACATGAGATTCAGAGTCATAGATATAAATCCCAGTTTGTCACACTGTCTGTGGCCCTAGGATTTAGCCTCGGTGTTTTGGGGGGCAATTCTAAGAAAGCCCCTCTGTATATCTGAGCTGAAGATTCCTATCTCCGCATACCCCTCATTTCCACCCCCTGATCACCTCCCTGCTTCGGCTCCTTTGACCTTGCAGCTGGAAATGGCTGCCCCGAGCAGACTCCCCAGGCCAACAAGCAGAAAGGACAGCAGATCGGGCCCTCTGCTGTCTGCCACCTCTTTCTAGCTGTGGGACCGGGGGCACATCGCTTACCCTCTTGAAGCAGCAGCCTGCATTTATGAAAGGGGAATAATACCACGACCATAGCAAGACTGTGGATGAGAGCTAATGAGTTCTCAGTGAGGGAAACACTGTGGCCTGGCCTGCCACACCTCTCAACTAGACCGGACAGGCTGAGTAGGATGTGGACTGGCTAACAGTACAGGGAAAGGCAAACCAGGCTGAGGGAACAGCAGAACATAAGAAAAGTGTGAAGGTGAAAGCACATTGGACCAAGTGGCCAGAGAAGAGGGTGTGGGTGAGTGAGGGGACAAGAATGGAGACTTAAGTGGGGAGCAGAACATGGGACTAACGGTTCCCTTCTCCCCGCTCAGCCCCATCCCCACGGAAAACAGGACCTGGAAGTTTCCACAGGCAGTTCTCCACACGCAGGCCCCGTGAACCTCCTCCTCCATGCCTTTGGGACGACTTAGAATACTAGGAACACCATCCACCATTACTTGATAAGGACCTATTAATCTTTCAAGCACTGTTCACATCTCTCCCCACACATGCCCTATCCCAAGCCAGCCCCAGCTGCCCCAGGAACCTCAAGCACCCCAACCTAGGTGTTTACCTATCTGTCTGCCCCTTCCAGACTGTAATGAGAGGCCTGAAGGAAGAATCTGTGTGTTACTTAGTTTTTAGTCTCAGAGCCGAGCACAATGTCTGGCACAGAGTCTGTGCTCAATAAATGGTGAATTAATTGAATGATGGGCCAAGGCACTTGGACAATACCCTCCTGTGTTAGGCCTGGTCCTGGTGGCACAATCGGTCAGTTGTCCCCAAATATTCATTCTCCCCTTCTTCCTTTAGTATTAGAGTCCCTGAGTTTTATCAGTGCACATAGCTGCCAACGTAAAGACTACTTCCCAGGCTCTCCGGGAGCTGGAGGCTGCCACGTGACTAAGTTATGGCCAATGGGATGTGAGCAGAAATACTGTATGCAGCTTCTCTGCTGGGCCCTTCCAGGGAATGAGCTTACCCTCCAGTTTTTCTTCACCCTACCCCATTAGCTGGAGTGAGTCTTGGCTGGTGGAAAATGGTGCATCCATTCCGGTCCTCAAGATGGAAGCCATCTACTTTGGAGCACAACATTAGGAGCCTTGGTCTCCAACACCCAGGAGCTGTCACTGAGCCCTGGACTATTTATGATCAATTATTACATGAGAAAGAAACATTAACTTCTACCTTGCTCTTGCTTTAGTCACTGTTACTCTGATCTTAGTTACAGGGGCCAAACTGTTATCCTAGCTAGATCCCCCCACCACCAAACAGGCTTTAAGTTGAGAACTGCTATCTGAGAACACCTTACCAATCAATACTCATTCCCAGAGTCTCTCATGTCTAGAAGGAATCCCACAGAACCCAATTAAGGGTTTTGATAGAACACCCTGACATCACCTCTCCTGTTTCACTGGCTTTATAGCCTAGGCTTGCGAAAATATTTAAACAAAGGACTACATATAAGGAGAAGTATAAAACTACCACCTTAGTGCTTTGTAGGATTTATAGCCTTTTAGTTTCTTGATCTCCTGATACGGGGGGTCACACCAGAGCCTTGCTGCTAAGATGTGCAGAGAGCCCAGCTCTATCAGAACAACTGGGTGGACCCTTGGAAAGGTTCGGCTGAGAGGAAGAGGCTTTGCACAGAATGAGGAGACACAGTCCCTCCCCTCATGGAAGTTCTAGTCCCTCAGCACCACTCCACACACTGCAGCTCTACTGGAGACGTGTATAGTCCTGGGTGGCGGAGGACGAGACAAAGCCTTCACCAAGAATATTACAGGTACATGTTTACAAAATGGAAAATGTGCGGAAAGGTCTTTCAAGCAGCAGAGACAGAATATGCAAAGGCACGACACAGCCTAGCTGTCTGGGGAACTCCAAGTAATTTGTTAGAGCTGAACCATGAAGGGCAGAGAGAGGAAGATGGCCAGAGTTGCGAGTTTCCTGCCAGGTAGGCAAGGATCAACTCCTCAGGTCTGGAAGGAGCTGTGCACTCTGAGCAAAGAGCTTACATTCCAATTTGAAATTAGCATGGTGGTTGCAAAATCGTTTGTGCAACTGTAAACATTTTCAGGCTCCAATGAATCTCCCAAGCAAACCACATTTTCTTTGCTCTCCTTTGAAAAAGGTGACTTCCCTACCACTCACTCTCCCAACCAGGAGGGCAAAGATCTGAAAAATATCCATGAACTCAGGCCAGAGAAATCATACAGAGACGGCAAGACTCCGTCCTCATGAGGCAGGAGTTCAGCAGCCTGACCAACACTCCACCGCACCGGGTGCTCCTGTCAAGGACCTGCGGGTTCCCGATTCACAGCCTGCGAGTGACAAAAGAAACAGAGGTTACCAAGCCAGCTGTTACTGCCCATAGTGTGTCCACTGCCCACGCTAGGACAGTGAGGTACAAGGAAAACAAAGGCCCCTCGGGCATACAAGAAAATTAATTCCAGCTGGATTAAAGAATTAAGTATGAAATAGAAGAGGATAAAAAGATAAAAATAGAACTTTCACTTCCAGCCAAGATGGAACAAATTTACCCTCCTGTATAAAATAACCACAAACACAGGATAGACTATATGGAAAAACAATTCTCATGACTCTGGACATGGGACCACAGAGAAAAGTGATCCCTGAGAAGTGCGTAGCAAACAACGTGAGCTCTGGGATTTGCCTTGAGAGTTTCCGGCTACCCCACAGGAACAGGGAGCCCTTACATCAGGATTCTGCCACATGAAAGACTTAAATCTGAGTATCTCTCCCCCACTCATTTGCCTACTCACACTCGCCAGGCACAGGGTAGGGCGCAGCCAGGCAAGCCACACTGCAGGTGGAGAAGCAGGACTGCCCGGTGGGGCCAGGCATGTACTTTCCAGAATGCAAAAGCCCAGCATTACAACGTGGAGGACAGAGCTCTGGCCTCAGGCAGCCCCAGGCTTAATACCAGCTCTCCTGCTTACTAGCTGTGTGGCCCTGGGCAAGTTACTTAACCTCTCTGAACCTTAGTTTCCTCACCTGGCTACTGTGAGGCTAAGACATCATGTATGTAATGCACAGGGTACAAAGCAGGTGCTGAGTAGACGTGCATTACTGTTCCTGTTACTGCCATTCGTTTTGGACTTGCTATTTCCCAGAATGGTTATGTTGGATCTAATGAGGTCAGAAAGCTCTGTGAGACACAAGCCCTGTGCTCAAGAGGCCTGCAATCCAGTGGGAAGATAAGAACATTGCGCAACATTTATTACTAGACAAGCCATGCTGGGCGCTTACTAAATGCCGTGCAGTGGGCTAAGCCATTTACACGACCGCATTAGTCCTCCTGACCTCGCTAGGGCCTGTTAGCATCTCCATCTCACAAATGGAGAGCCGGGCACAAGAGGTGAAGCGACATGCCAAAGGTCGCACAGCCAGTCCGTCCCGGAGCAGGGATTTTGAACCCAGGCCGTCTCCCTGCCCTGTGGCCCCAGCATGTGGACATCAGCCTCCAGAAAAGGGGCCCAGCTTCCCTCCCAACCAGCTGTGTGAGCAGGCCGTTCCTAAGTCCCTTTCCTGCTCCACCTGCTAGGACTCTCAGGGGACAGGAGTGAGGAGGGACTCAGGGGAGCCCAGGGCTCGTTCCACGTTTCCTTCAGGCATTTTTCGGGGTGTAAGTGAGGCTGCAGAAACCAGCTCCCCAGGAACTTACGTGGAGCCAAAGCCTGAAGCCGAACAGAGACCACTCCTGGGGACCGTCACTGAGAAGAATAAGGGGAATTAGCCCCCCAGGGGAGGGGCACTCTGGTGCCATGCTTCATCTCCAAACAGTCCCCTGAGCCCCAAGCTGGCCCAGCTCCACACCCAGCAGCCTCAGCCTCCCTGATCCCCCCACCGAGGGGGGTGGGAGGGTGGGGGCTGTGGCCTTTGCCCCCTGAGGTCACTGCCCCTTCCTCCCAGCCTTCTCCCTCGAGGGATAAACAGCTGACACCCAGAGATTTGATCAGATGGGGAAGAAAAAGCTTAGGGTTTCTACTCTATTCCAGGGAGTACTTGATATCAAGACCAAAAAAAAAAAAAAAAAAATCTCAACAACTGGGATTTGTCAATCGAGAAGCATTTAGGTCTATTCAAACCATTCCTGTCGTGGCTGTGATCCAAGAGGAAAAACAAATCCCCGTTCAGGCAGGAGCCGGTTCTTCAGCTCTCCTCTGTCACCCAGCAGAGACAGCCAGCTTCTCCGTCTCTTGGTCTCAGCACGACCTCAGTGAATTTCGTCCCCTCACTGACCCGGCTTCTTGTAAGTCACAGGTGTCTCTCTCAGCACTCGCAATACCTGTCATCCCCCTCCCCACCAAAAAGTGACAGAAACACAGACACTGTTGGACTGTGTTGGTAGAAGCATCATGGAATGAGTGTCTGCAGAGGGCAACTGAGCAACATCTATAAAATGACTTATGTACCTACATCTCCTGACCCAGAAAGCCCAGTTTTAGTAACTTCTCCCCTACATACATGCGCTCTCGGGCACCAGGAGGTACATACAGGAATGCTGGTAACGTACAGCCCTCGTGGTAAGAGCACAGGACAGAACACAGCCGTACGGTCCTCACCTGGGACGTGTTAAATGAATTATGCTACACCCCATGTGATGGGACATGATGTGCCCACTACACGAAGGAAACGGATCTCCATACAGCCCCGTGGTAGGCTGACTGCACACACTACCCCAGGGCTTCACACCTCCCTGAATCCACATGCTCTGTGGCCGCTCACGCTGACCCTGGGCTGGGCCACGTGATTTGCTCTGATTGATAGGACAGTAGTGCATCCGACACACACAGAAGCTGGGAAACGGACTTACACATCGGCTTCCCGCTTGCTTCTCTGTGACCACCTTGAGCCCGTGACCGGGCTGGCCTGGATCTAAGAAAGGCCACGGGGAACAGAGCTGAGTCGTCTCAGCCAGGCCCCACCACGTGAGCGAGCCAGCCAAGGGCAGCCATGTCACGGAGCCAACCCGCAGCTGGCTACAGACGCAGGAGCGAGCCCGGGCAAGCCCAGGATGGTGACAAATAATAAAAGGTGGCTGTTTTAAGACACTGAGTTTGGGATGGTCTGTTACACAGCAGTAGGTAACAACGTCAGAGAGAGATACAAATAGGGTGTGCCGTCTGTTACTATTGTGTGTAAAAAAAAACAAAACCAACAACACACTTTCTAATAAATCTACATATATGCTGAATATTTCTGAAAGGACCCCCCCCAGGAAAGGCCTAAGAGTGGCTACGTCTGTGGAAAGGGGCAGGAGGGCACAGAGATGATGTAGGAAGGAAGTTACTTTTCTCTCTTGTATTATTTGATTTTTAGTACCATGTACCTTCATTACCCGCACAAAACATTAAGTAGTTAATTTAAAAGGAAAAGAAGATGGCCTGTATTGGAGTGTGCTCTGACTCTGGAATGCCTAGTCTGGTCACCCACAAGGGGTTCACACGACCTGGCCCATCATCTCGGAGCCAGGTGGAGGAGGTCTGCATCTGCGGTTATGACTGAGAGCTTGTCACCCGCTCTCCCTGGGCCACCAGCCTCCCGTATGCACACTCCCCAGGCCCCCCGCATCCTTCCGAGGCCGTGGCAATCTGTCTCACCTGAGGGTGCCTGGACACGTTGTATCTCCCTCCCTTCTTCTGCCAAAATCCAGGCATCATGTGAGATGCATTTCAGGGTCACCTTGGAGAAGCCTTCCTGCTCCCTCGGCCTGAGCTCCCCATGCTTCTCACATTCACACACCAGCCAGCATTTACTTAGCACCTGCCAGCATCTGGCATGGACAGCAGTGAAGGAGACAGAGGGGTCTCTGCCCTTGTGCTGCTTACATTCCAGAAGGGGAGACAAACCAGAAAAAGGCCAGCTAGTGGTAAGAGATCAGCGGAGAGTTAAAACGGGGACGTGACAGGGAGTGACCGGGTGGCTATTTGAGACCTGGCAGTCGGATCGGGGCCAGAGTCTCCAAGGAGTCTGAGTTTGAGACTTGCATGACGAGACAGAGTCTGCCAGGCAAAGATCCGCGGGAAGAGCACCCTGCAGCCCGTGGAAGGGCCCTGGGGTGGGAACATGGCTGGCACGTTCGAGGAACAGCAAGAGGGCCGTGTGGCTGGGACGGTGGGGACGGATCAGGGTAGTCAGAGAGGCTTAGGGTAAGGGCAGCCATGAGCACGCTTGTAGACTGTGGTCAGCAGTGTGGCTTTCCTCTGAAGTACACCTGGAAGCCTCTGGAGGGAGTGGAGAGTGTGCAAGCAGGGGTGAAGGGATCTGGTTTAGGTTCACTGTGTGGAGAACGAAATTGGGGCTGGAGCAGTCGAGGCGATGGAAGGGACGGTCAGAAGGTCACTGCGGGAGTCTGGCGGGGGGGTGACAGACGCTGGGACAAGGGGGCAGAGGTAAGAAAGAGTGCAGAAAGGGAGAGACAAGCAGAGGGAGGACACAATTTGGAGGTAAGATATACAAGACTTACTAATGGGTTGGATTGGAGGTGTAGCAGACCTAATAATACCCCCCACACCCCAGAGATGACTGTGTCCTAGTTGCTGGAACCTGTGAATATGTCACCTTACATGGCAAAAGGGACTTTGGGGGTGTGATTAAGTTGCGGACCTTAAGACGGGATTATCCTAGATTATGTGGGTGGGCACGCCGGGTCATGGGAGGGGGAAGTAGGCGGGTCAGAGTCAGAGGAGACGTGGTGGCAGAAGCAGGTATAGTCACAGAGGAAGCTAAACTGCGGGCTCTAGAGATGGAGGAGGGGCCGAGAGCCAAGGAATGTGGGCAGCCGTGGAGACCGGGAAAGACAAGGGCACGGATTCTTCCCCAGAGCCTCCAGAAGGAAGACAGCCCTGCGGACACCTGAGTTTAGCTGAATGAGACCCATGTCCAACTTCTGACCTCCAGAACTGCCAGAGAACACATCTGCATTATTTTAAGCCAGTAGATGTGTGATCATTAGTGACAGCAGTGATGGGAATGGAGAGGGATTAAAAGAAATTCTTTACTTTTAGCTTTGAGACTGCACACTGGACTAGAAAATGGTACCATCTTGCCATTTACTGAGGTGAGCAGAAATAAAACCAAGAGTTCTGTTCTAACTTAAATAACATTTGATACCCAAGTAGAGAAATCAAGTCAGTGGATGGAGGTTGGTGTCAAAGCTGGAGGAGAGTGAATGGAAGGACCCAGTTAAAGAAACCAGGACCGGGGCCCCTGGGTGGCTCAGTCATTAAGCGTCTGCCTTCGGCTCAGGTCATGATCCCAGGTCCTGGGATTGAGCCCCGCATCGGGCTCCCTGCTCCATGGGAAGCCTGCTTCTCCCTCTCCCTCTCCCTCTGCTTGTGTTCCCTCTCTCGCTGTCTTTCTGTCAAATAAATAAAAATTAAAAAAAAGAAAAAGAAAAAGAAACCAGGACCGTGTTTGTTACAGAAACAGATTTGAAGTTTTCAGAAAGAAGGAGTGGGGGTGCCTGGTGGCTCAGTCGTTAAGCATCTGCCTTCGGCTCAGCTGATGATCCTACTACGGTCCTGGGATCGAGCCCCGCATCGGGCTCCCTGCTCGGCAGGAAGCCTGCTTCTCCCTCTCCCACTCCCCCTGCTTGTGTTCCCTCTCTCGCTGTGTCTCTCTCTGTCAAATCAATAAATAAAATCTTTAAAAAAAAAAAAGGAAGAAAGAAGGAGTGGCCAAGTGGGTTAAAGGCAGCTGGAATATGGAGGAAGATAAGAACACAAACATAACCATTAGATTTGGCAACAGGGAGGCCACATCAGAGGGTGACCTTGACATGGGAGGTCTCGGGGTGTGCAGGGTGGGGGGTACAAGCTCAGAGGAGCAGGCTGAGGAGACAGTGGTTCTTTGAAGAGGCTTTGCTGAGACGGAGCAGAGAGGCGGGCAGTAAGTCACAGAGATGTGGGCTTAGGGAAGGTTTTTACAGGAGAGTCTAGGGTGTCTGTGAATCCTCGAGGGAATGACCCGGGAAAGAAGACAGAGACAGAGAACTGATCCAGAAGAGAGGAGAAATGTCAGCAGCTGTGAAGTCCTGAGGAGGCGCGAACAGAGGGATTCTGAGCAAAGGTGCAGGAGCTGCAGGCCTTGGAAAGGAGCTGGAGCCTCCGCACAGTGACAGGAGGGGGAGAAGGCCGACTCAGTGGTGGGAAACGAGGGGCTTTCCTAACTGCTCCTATATCCTCAGTAAAGTTCATACCAGGTCATGAGCTAGGAGTGACAGGATGGCATTCCGATAAAAGGCCTGAGAAGGGGAAAGAAGTGCGTGAAAGCAGGGCTACGAACGTGCCAGAAGCGTGGCAGGGCCTCTGAGGTCACTGGTCATCAAGTGCAGATGACCAGTGAGGCTGAGGGCTTCCTCCCACGACGTGTAGCTGCTCAGCAGCACGTACGAGCAGGCAGAGAGCTGGGCTTCACCTGGGTAGGGCCACTGTCAAGCAGCTGGCTGGAGAAGGCAAGGTCATGCTACCCCACTTCTCAAAGCCCTCCCGTGGCTCCCCTCTCACCCAAAGGGAGAGCCAAAATCCTTGTACCTTACTCCCTGGGCTCTGACCTCCACCCTGTCCCTCTCACATTCATGCCCCGTCTCCAGGACTCAGCACGTGGTAGGTGTGTTCTCTAAATATTTCTGAAATGAGTGGATCAATCCATGGGTCTCCCTTTCGTGGACAGGACCTACTCAAGTACCTTAGTCTCTGGCGACTCAGCTACCCGCCCTCCCGGGGTGCCTGGTACGTAGGGGGGGTATGACTGTTGACCAAGACCCAGGCCTTCGCGCGTCTACCTCCGGGCCCCGTTGTCCCTCCTCCACTATCTTTGCTCAAATTATGACCCAGTTCCGAGGACCTGCTATTTAGATCTTGACTGAAAGGCAAAGATGCCAAAAGTCAAAGATTAAGGAACTCAAAGAAATTGGCAGAAATGATATTCTGGGAAAATCTTGGTAGTTGGGAGTCCAGGCTTCATGCCAAAGCCTCCTCCCCGTGTTCACACACAATGCAGAGGCTGGAAGGACAGGATGAGAGAGTAAAACGTGGGAACAGAAGACACTATTTCCACTGCGCTGGGAGAACAGACAAGCGTACTGGTTTAACGCGCGCACGCGCAGAGGCACGCGCACGCGCACGCGCGCGCACACACACACACACACACACACACACACTTCCCCTCGAAAAACCTCGTTTAATAAGAGAGAAGGTAACTTGAAAGTCATCTTGGAGTTGGTCTGGCCTGTCCCTAGGGCTCAGCAGGGCAGGAAATGACTCCAGCAGGGCAGGGGGATGTTATCAGGCCAGCCCAGAAGGCTTGGAAATGGCTCTCTCAGGAAGCCAGCTCCACACAGAGAAGTTAAATGCACACTCACACAGAGTCAGCAAGCATCTCTTGAAGAGTCAAAGCCCTAATCCACGCCCTGCCCTCAAAGACCATGGTCTAGAGGGAGCCAGGGGCCACGGAGTCCTGGCATGGTGGGGTGGAAAGACCATCAGGCACACTAAGAAGACTGTCAGAAGTAAGTAAGTGAGGTCCGAGCTGGCTGGGCCTCAGGAATTTGTCCAAGTGAGATAGGATTTCTCCAAGTGAGCATCTAGGCAGAAGGGAGATGGCACAGCTGGTGCGTGGGGTCGGGCAGAGGCAGGAAGGAGGCTACCATAGGCCTTGGGGCAGCTGCAGAGGGCCTGAGGGACCCACGTTCCCAGGCCGCTAGCCCAGGACTCAGTGGAGAGCTGACTCCCTTGGCCTGGTGGGCCAGAGAAAGGAAAAACATTTACTGCAGGTCCCCGCGCTTGGCATGCCCAGCAATATCACCTCATCAACTCAACACTTCTTACTTGAGAATAAAAAGCTGCTTCTCATTAGACTTTGAAACTGCAAGGGCCAGAAAAGGCAGTTAGTCAAGGGAGGCAGGTCTCACCGCCAAGGGGCTGAGCCAGCCCAAAGTGAGGAGATTGGAGGGAGAGGGAGAGGCAGCAGAGAGACCCAGAACCCCTCCCTGGGAAGGGCCACTCGGCAAGCATGGACCCTTCAGTTGTACAAGAGACACAGGAAGAGAAGGTCATGGACATCCAGTCAGCCTGAACAGCACTCCAACAGCCAGAACTCACCCAGAGCCCCAGGCGGGCAGGGCCATCCAGTCACCGGAGGGACAGCACCAGAAGTCTCGGTGTCTCAGGCGGACATTCCCTCCCATGGACCTCCACCGCCCTCGTCCTCTACCATTCCCAGCCCCAAGCACATACATGCCGGGTCTCCACGTACTAGACTTGAGCATAAGCATGGTCTCAGTGGTCACCATACTCCAGGTCGTCAGGCAGGGCTGGCACCCAGTACGTGGTCAGTAGGTGTTTGATGAGCAAACGAATCCAAGTTAACTCCTCAAGGGCAACAGCCAAGTTGTTCTTTGAACAATTAACTGAGCACCTGCTGTATGTCAGACAGGCTATTGGTGCTGGAGATACAGCAATGGACAAAAGAGCAAAAAAGCCCTGCCCTCATGGGGCCAACGGTCCAGCAGTCACATTCATGGTTGTGTCCCCAGTACACCTCACAGCACCCCCACACTAAAGTGCAGAATGAACGGCTGCAGGAGGAGGACTGAGCTGAGGCCCTAGGTCTGCACAGACTAGTTCTGGGACCCGGCTAATGGCGACTGCCATCAGCTTTGGGCCTCCGTCACAATTCAGTACCACGGGAGCCCACCCCAACCCCCACTGCACGGCTGCTATCATTGCTGTTACCGTTACCCCTGCCTGCTTCCTCCCCCCTACCAAGGGCTGAGCATCCGGACCTTCCTCCCCTCTTTCCACACACAGTACTCCTGACTCGGGCAGGCTGTCTGAGATGACCGCTCGTGCCTCAAACCAACTGCGTTACCCCTCGTACTCCTCAGAACAACCTTGGAGCTAAAGAGGGAAGCTCGGGGAAGCTGAGTAACGCACCCACGGCCAGACAAGCAGTTAAGTGCCAGACCCGGGATCTAATCCCACATCTCACAGGACAGAGCCCACTGCTTTCTCCGCACCAGGTTCCTTTCCTCGTTGCGAAAATACTTCCATCTGCCCAACAGAGTAAACAACCGTCCTGCTTGCCCAGGGCTGAGGGAGTTCCCGGGACATGGGATTTTCAGTGCTTCAAACCAAGAAAGTCTCAGGCCAACTGGGACAAAGCCACAGCTCTGCCCCAGATCCTCCTCCTGGCGCTCTGCCAGGCCTTACCCACCTAAGCACTCCCTGCCCTCAGGCCCCAGTAACCCAGCAGCACCCTGGAGCCTTGTAAGTAACACTGTCATTGTTCCGCTCAAGCTACGGGGTGACACTCTGTCCCACCACTTGGACAATCGTGTCTAAAATCTGGTCCTGGAACTTCCTGTGCTACAAACCACCTATGCTAATTAACAACCCTGCTTCCTGAACCCCGACCCCACTAAGACCTCCTAAAGCAGGACTCGGGTCCAGCCTGGGAATCTGAGCTGCTAACCAGCCCCCAGGTGACTCAGCGGCCCAGGGACTGTGTGACTGTGTGACTGCTCTGAGCTGTAAACTTCTTGTGGCTGGTGACCCACTCAGTCTTTTTCTTCTGGTACAGGTCCCATACATAGGAGGTACGCATTAAATGCTCAAGATTATAGTTGAAGGCAACAGCTTCAGACCTGCCCGACCATAAAACTCACCTAAGGCTCTATTTTAAAATGCAGATTTCCAGCCCCCATCTTGGACCAGGGAAATCACTACCCCATAGGAGTGGTCTGGGAATCCATAATGTCCAGGCTCCCTTAGTTCAGTGCTACTCAGAGCGGATCCACGGACAGGCAGGATTGGCATCACATGGGAGCTTTGTTAAGCCTGTAGGAGCTCAGGCCCTGCCCCAGACCTGCTGCATCAGAATCCCTAGGAATGGGGCCCCACAAGTCAACTTGGTGATTCCTTGATCTGACGAGCTTAGAAAACCATTCGTTGGTGTAAAGAATAATGGAACTAGAGTTACAAGTGGGTTAGAATCCAGCTCAATGAACATCTCCCAACCTCAGTCTACTTACCCCTGAATAAGAATTATGACCCTCGACCCCATTCCTCGTGCGGCTGTTGTGATTAACTGGGATCTGTGTAAAAGTTCATGCCCAGAACATGGCACACAGCAAAAGCTCAAGCAAGGCTTGTTCATTCCCTACTAGCACTGTTTCAACACCCGTGAAGTCCGGAAAACTAAGGTTTCAGAGAATCAAGTGAGGTGCCCAAGGTCACTTGGAGGGCAAATGCAGGGAGATTCTGACTCCAGGTCTGGCAGGCCTCTGAAAGGACCAAAAAACATCTGTTCTGCCTCGCTCTGGCACTTCCATCCCTCCACCACCCCTGACGGACACGGGCAGACAAACAGGGGCTGCAGCCACACTGTTAGGTTTCCTGTGGCTTGTGGCTGCCCTTTATATGGTATGTGGCACTCCTCCGACCCATCTGCCAAACTCTGCTCCTTCTTGTCTTGGTAGCTGATGGGGATGGTTTTGAGAGATCTCAGAAAACCTCTTCCCTTTTTTTGGCTGCTCAGATGGGAAACACCGGCTTTCACAGAAAGGCCCGCAACCCTCCGCCACCTGCCACGCATGAAGTCACCCAGAGGGGCAGGAATCTACCCAAGTGAGGTCGGTGTGAACCAGGGGCGAAGGCCATTCCTGATGGTGCACCCGGTGCAAAGCTGGTGGGGCAGCTGGGGGTGCTCCGAGTAAGCGAGGGGGTGCATCAGAGGGAATGCCTGCAGCAGCACGGACCCACCGCACACCCAATTCAGTGCGGCTTCAACAAGAAGGCATTTACTACTCCACATAAATGACACCGAGACAAGGGCCACCGCAGGCGTGGAGCCACATCCTTCTTTGTGTCTCTGCGCGGCCGCCCTCTGAGGGTCAGCCTCACGGCCACCAGATGGCTGCAGCTCCGAGCCTCGGAAGCGCGAGCGACGATTTCCAGGGGGACAAGACCACTCCCGTCACCTCAAAAGCATCTACGTCACTCCCGAGCAAGAGGAAATCTTTTCCAGAAGCCCCCCTCCCACAGCTAATGCTCCTGATGTCTCATTGGCTAGAACTAAGTCACATGCTCAGGCCTCAACCAATCACAGGCAGGGAGTGGCCCCATCAGGGCCCGCCCCCCCCAGTGAAGCACATGGCACACGGAGGGGCTGACAGTTGGACAAAATTGGGGCTCAGTCAGGAAGGAGGAAAAGGAGCTCAGGTGGAGCATGCTGGGTTGACAACCGGGGAGCCTCTGGCCGGCCCCAAGTCACGTGACACCGCCAGCCCCGCAGGTGAACAGCCCTGGCCCGGGCCAGAGTCATCGCTTGCCCTGTGGCCTTCGCTTCCACTTCCGAAGGCGCCGGCCCCTACTTCCTTAGGCCGCTTCCAGTTGCTCAGAGGCCTCCCCTCGTGAAAGTCTGGGGCCGGTTCAACACAGCACAGCAAGTACACACTAGGAGCCTAAAGCTCCCCCGAGCAGAGCCTCTAGACGCTGGCCACCTGGGGGAGGAGACAAGGCACGAGCCATGACAGACCACGTGGGGGAGGAGAAACAGCCCTGAACCGGGAGATGATAAACCCACCGCCATGACCCAGCAGCGCATACCTCCTGAGGGCTTACTCTGTGCAGGCACCAAGCGGAGGACTGTTAGGTGCGGTTTTTGTTTCTCGCTTTCACCTCCGGTCCTTACAACTGCCCTGTGAGTTTGGCACTATGACTACACGTTCATAATCCCTTATCCATAATTTCCCAAATCTAAACTCTCTGAAAACCAAAAGCTGGTTTTGTTTTTGTTAACTTATTGGGCAACAAAACCTCAACTGAACCAACACGAGGCTGTTTTTTAATCTATCTATCCCTTCGCAAGGACTGTTTGCATGTTTTGGTGCAGAAATAGTGACGTGTTTCATTCTGAAGTGCTGCTCCTGGAGCCACTGAGAGTGTCACGTATTGGCCAGGATAGGTACCATATTTTGGAAAATTCTGCACTCAGAAACACAGCTGGCACCAAGAGTTTCAGAAGAGGGATTCTGGATGCACATCACCACTTTACACACGGGGCTTCACCAGGTGAAGGAACTCTCTTAGTTAGGAAGCCGCGGAAGCTCACTTGGAACTAAGCGACTGCTCTCACAGGCCAGAGCTGGACCCACCCTGCCTGCTTCTGCCACCCGCCAGCTGGTGGCTTTAAGGAAGACACTTCCGTGAGCCTATTTTTTTCATCTGTAAAATGGGGAGCCTACAACCAGATCAGTGGCTTTAAAAATTTAAAGAATTTAATTTATTATTTATTATTATTTATATTATTTATTATTTATATTATTATTATTTTATTTATTTAAAAAATGTGTTTTTAAAAGCATATTAGGCCTTCCTTCAAAGGAAACCTTAGGCAAAAGTATCACTGCTCCAGGGAGTGAGGCCTGCCCACCCAGCCACCAGGCCCCTAAAGCATGTTCCCAGAGGGGTTCCTCAACAACACAGTTTGGAAACTGCTCTACAGTGTGATCTCTCAGGACCCATCTGGTTCTAACACTGTATGGTTGTTTGTCTGAGGCAAACATCCTTTTTTGTGAAGGAAGGACAGCTGGGAGGAACTTGAACCAGACCTTGACAGACGGGTAGGCTTCTGGCCTACAGAGAGGACTTCGGAGCAAATGACATGAGCACAGGTGGAAAGACAATGAGCAAGGTGAGTGAGAGGGTCCAAAAGGCCAAAGCAGCCAGTGGGGGCAGGGTGGGGGCAGGGATGGGGAAGCCCAGGTAATGGGAGGCCACGCTGGACAGGCTCGCTTACCGAGCAGATCAATGTCAGGAATCCTCAGACCCTGACATCCCTCCAGGCAGGCGGCCAGAGAAAAGCTGAGCAGTCCTGGCCCCACTGTATGCAGCCACAAGGTCGTGGTCCTTCCGTCCTGACTACAGTGACCATGAGCCCCAGTGCTTAGGTCAAGAGCTATCAATATGTTATTGTCAAATAAGTGACTCTTTTGAATCCAAAAATCAGGACATATGGTCTGCCACAAAGGTGTGTCCTTCAGAGGACAACAAGACAGAGTATTTGAAAACAGGACGGCTGCCCTGGGAAGGCTAGGGTGGAGTGTCATCAAGGTCTCAGTGTCCTTCCCCACTGTCTGGGGAGAGTCTGACTCCCAGGAGTCTGCAGCACCCTGGGAACGTCCAAAGAAGCCATTCTAAACAACAGTGCCACTTTCCTACCCCACAGCCGACTCTCTGGTAAACATCAGCCTTGTTTCCAAAGAAGCCCCTAAATGGGCCGGAAAGGCTCCAGAGGCCTGAGACCAGGGAGCTGTCCAGGAACTCAGCCCACTTCCAGAGGGGGATGCCACCAGGCTGGAGGCACCAAGGCCACTGGGAATATCAGCTAGTGGCAAATGCAAGAACTTCACTCCCACTCAGTGGTCTGCATACATTTTGTAACCAAACTCTGCCCCACAATATTCTTTGTTTCAGGCACCATTTCCCTACCTGCCCATCACCAAGAGGTAATTAACATGTCTCAAAATCATACCCAATCAGAACGGTGATAATCCCTTAAAGGAGAAACCACCATTTAGGGCCTAATTGTTCTAAGTAAGCTCAGTAAGTGAGCTTACCTAAGATTAACAGACAGGGAAAGGAAGGAGAAGCAGACACGGCCTCAGAAAGGGAGTGGCTGTCTGTTGGGGCTGGTGCAGGCTCCTGTTTCTGCTATTGAAAAACGTGGGAGTCTTGACCAGGCACAAGCTCAGGTGTGTCATTTCTAGGGCTCCCACTCTTCGTCCCAGCCAGGTGTTATCCAGGACGTGGCCTGCCTTGTCCAGGGTTACACTGAGTCAGCTGGAGGGAGTCAATATCAGCATTTTGCATGAAGCAAGGTTTGCATGTATCAACCCATTTCTTCCTCACAGCCACCTTAATGGAGGACGATTATTAACCCTATCACAGCAATGAAGAACACAGGCTCTGAGAGGTTAACTGACTGGCTCAGGGTCACCCAGCTACAGGTAGATTGTGGATTGAAGCCCAGGTGCCAGGCCATGCACTTTGTCACACAGCAGTGAACCTCACCATTGGGAGGCTAAAGGGTGACACTCTGGGGAGAGAGGGCAGCTGGGACTGCCCTCCTAGGGCCAGAACTGACTTGTGAGCCAACAGGGAGCTGATGTGCTGTTGTTCTCCATCTTAATCCCCAACCCCCTCAGGCTGCCACCTCAGTTCCAGGCCAGGGCACCTCAGAATTCCCTGTGCCCACAAATCTGCCGGATGCCTGGTTAAGATGCAGGTGCTGACCCCAGGGTGGGGCCCGAGAGTCTGCATTCCTCACACGCTCCCACGTGATGCCCAAGCTGCTGCTTCGCTGACCACACTTCAGGCAGTGAGAATCTAGACTTGAGTCAAATTTTCTCCCACCTCACCCCTCCCTTCTTAACTTGTGTGATCACTGTCTTGCCGGAACTCACAGGGGCCTGGCATGTAGCTGCCACACATTTTGGGGGGGTGGGGAGCTGTGTTTGTTTTTTGTTTTTTTTTTTTTGAGATGGGAGTGATTAAAATGGTACTCACAGTGGAGTATGAGGCAGAAAATGGATTTCCGAGGTCTGTTTTCAGCTTGGCATTTGCCCTTTTCTTCCTTATTCACCTCTTGGCCAAACTGTTTAAACTAATTTATCTCAAAGGACTCAGGCTGGAGCAGCACGCTCCGAAAGTGTCCACTGTTTCAAGCCCTTACTGGGAGGGGCTGCCATGCTCCCGTCCCAGAAGAAGCAAATGCTGCTGAGCAGGGAGGCCTCTGCCAGCAGGAGCACTGGGAACGCGTGACTCCTCCGCTCAGACCCCTCCCTGGGCTCCCACCTCATTCAGAGAAAAGCCAAAGCCTTAACCATGACCTCCAAGGTCCCAAGTGATCTGGCCCTGCCACCCTTCTGCCCTCATCAGGCCTCTACCCTTGACGTCCCCTCCACGGCCTCGGGGCCTATCTTAAATGTTGCCTTCCCGGGGAGGCCCTCCCTGGCCACATATTAAACTAGTAACTTTTGTGCCCCCCCCCCCCCCGCCCACTCCCAAAGCACTGCTGCCTCTCCCCCTCTTGATTCCCTTCTGATACTACTTACCACCATCTGGCATCCTATAAATTTTACTTAGTGATTTTTATTTATGTCCCCCTGCCCCTTCCCGCTGGAGTGTGGACTTCATAAAGGCAGGGACGTTTGTCATTTTTGTCTGTTTTGTTCAGTGGTATATCCCCAGTGCCTACAACAGTGCCTAGCCCGTAGCAAGTACTCGGTATCTGCGGAATGAATGAAGGAGCTGCATACTAACGGGTCAGACTGATGAGCCCTGGGAGTCATTAGTGATTCTCATAACAACCCCTGCAAACTCAGTCTTTTCCTCCCCATTCCAAGATGAGGAGACTGAAGCTCTGAGTGGTTAGTTAAGGGATCTGGCCAAGGACATAGAGTTAGGCTCCGGCACCGGTCTGCCCCGTTCCAAAGACCACTGTGTTCTTTTCGGCCTGTGGCTGCCTTCAAACTGTCTTATTATGACAAACATGACAGTAACCCGCTTTCCTGATTGTAAGCAGCAAATGCTTTTGCTTAAGGATTTTGCCAAATCTGCCCAGAATTCGAGGTCCAGTTCACCCAAAAGGGTCTAGGGGGAGCTGGTGCCCTCAAGGCCAGGAGGAAATCCTACCACCAGCCCAAGGAAGCCCCCACCAGCCAAAGGAAGGGAAGGACCCTCCTTCAAACATTTCCCTGAACCCCAAAGAAGAGCCCCAATAATTCTGGTTTTGTTTCGTCTTTTTCTTTGCTTTATCTTGTTATGTTCCTGAGCAATCTCTCTGACCTTTTCAAGTCCAGGTGACCTTTTGCCATCAATGACTGCTACAAACCATGTGGGTTCTAGGGCAGAATCTATCTCTCATGAGTTTCCCAAAACCAAACCTGCACCCGGACCCATGGACCACTGTGCCCCACATAACCCACTCTCCCAGGCTCAGGCCCTGGGAAGGGAGCCGAGTCTTGTGGGGCTGTGAAGGTAAGATGGGCCTATGCCACCAAAAGCCCATCTACCCTCTTATTCCAGAGACCACCCCAGTGTGAGTCACCCCTCCTCCCCTACTCATCACTCTCAATCCCATTACCTCGTCTGTTTTCTTCAAATCACTTCTCACTATGAAGCTATCCCATTTATTGATTTCTGTATTTGCCATTGCCTGTCTCCTCAGAAGAGGTTCAGTACGTGAGGGTTGGAGCTTGGTCAGTGCTGCTTACCTCTATTCTATTCCTGGAACAGGTAGGCATGCAAATATTGGTTGAATAAATGAGTAAATAAAGCAGAAAATAAGTGGGTTCTGAAGGAAAGAACCAGGAGGCTCACAAATGAACCCATTTAACTCTAACGTCAACCTGTGCTAAAGGTATTTTATGCCTACACAGCTGGGAAGTGACAAAGTAGACCCAGGACTGTCCAATGCCAAGAAGAAATGAGAAAATGCTGCAAGTAAGGAGAGAAGAAGCAAGAGGACAAGCTGGTGAGCCTTCCAGGAAGGGCAAGGTCAAGCTGCCATCGGGGCCCATGAGACTGAACACCATTTTCCTCGAATGCTTACTTAGAGAAGAGGCAACATTTTCCACTGAGCTGAGCCCAGGTAGGTCTATGCTTCCCTCCATGCTCCAGGACAGTCATGGCGCCTGCATCCCCCCGGGGAAATCTCTCTGCCCAAAGCAAGGTACCATAGTTGAGAGTGTGCAAAACCAAGTTCCTATTTCAAGGCACTAACACCATAAAAGACACAATCATAAACCACTCTTGACCAAGACACTTGACATTCCTCTCCATTTCTGAGTAGCTTGAGGTTAAAAGGTTGAAAATAGCCCGATGTCCTTTCGTAGAGCAGTGTCTTTCATTCATTCATCCTTTCATTCATTTGTTCAGCCAACATTTGCTCACCCAGCCTCAAGCTGCCAGGGATGAAATAACATAAAACCTCTGCCCTCTCACCAGTCCATTGGTGCCCGCAGTTTTGGCGGGTACTAAAAGACCAGCAAATATTAAGGATACTTGCTTCCAAAACAAATAAGGCCACGTGGAGCTGCGCTCTGAAATGGGATTTTGGATGCAATTTTGATTTGACTGGGTACAAGAACCAATTCAGTCAACGGGGCCATAGACTAACTCCAAGCACCAGACTCCCACTCAGACCCCTTCCTCCTCTGGGCACCAAGCCCCTAGGCCCCCCCAACCCCATTCGTCAACTACATTCCCACGTCTCTCTACCATATGCTCTCTCTGACTCTCCTGACTCTATTTCCCCTATATTCCCAAACCCGACCTCCCTAGGTCCACAGCTTTGACATCCTACTCTCTGAACCCCAGGACACACATTCACCTGCCTCCCACCACCACCCCCTACACACACCCCAAGTCTGAGCTTCCTCCTGGAGCCCCTTGAACGTCACGTGTTTACAAACCATATTTCCCGGGGGTTTCTGTTCGACAACCCCCCCCCCCCCCACCAGCATACGCACACCCTGTAATCCCCAGCACACTTCACGGCCGTGCCCGGGGGAGCGCCCTCCCCCATCGCCTCCAACTTCTTAGGACCCGAAGGCCGCCCGGGCCCCTGGGACCCCGCTCGGGCAGCCGGCTCCTTGAGCCCCCAGACGCGCTGACCCTACAGAAGCCCGCCCGCACGCCGGAACTCTGGGACGCGGGGCACGGCCCTGGCCCGCTGGACGCCCCGACCGCGTGACGTCCGGGACCCCGGGGCTCCCAGGCCCCGGCCCCACGCACCTCCCCGGCGCGGAGCCCGCGAATCCCCGCCGCGCCCCTGCCCGCGCCCCGCCGCGCCTCCGGGGCCTGGCCCGGCCCGGAGGAGAGCGCGGCGCCCCCCTACCTCCCCGCCCCGCAGCCCAGGCCGGCGCGCCGGCGGGGTGGGGCGGGCCGGCGCCGGCGGGGCGCCCCGGGGCCCCGGACGCCACGCGGGCGG
>NC_058411.1:12622721-12710089 GCF_002201575.2 Neomonachus schauinslandi | reverse complement strand
AGGCTCAGGAGGGGCGAGGTGCGGCGGAGGCCGGGGAAGGGAGGGAGGCCCGGGAGAGGGACTTGCAGTGGGACGGGGGCGGGGGCTCGGGAGGTGGAAGGGCTGGGGGCAGCGGCAGTGGTGCAGGCAGGTGAGGAAAGGGGGTGGTGAGGGGTGGGGGTCCGACAGGATGGGGATCTGGGAGAAACTGCGAGGGGGCAGATGGGAATGAGGCCTAAAAGGGGCAGCGACCCTGGGGAAGGTCACCCGCCAGGCAGGACTAAGAGGGCCCAGGGCCTGGTGCAAGGCGGGTGTGAGGGGGAGGCCTGCCTGAGCTTGTCCTGCCCTCTCAGATTTCAAGTAGATCCCTCTGGGCCTGGGTTGGCCTGTCCCCCTTCGCAGCGCCCCCTCTGCTCCTGGCAGCCTTAGCCCCCACCCAGATGAGGTGGGCAGAGAGGCCTTTATCTCAGGCCCGCACAGCACCTGCCCAGGGGCACCATAAATGTCTGTTGAGTTGCACTGAGCCTGGCAAGGACGGCTACCAGCTGAGATGCAGCTCCCTTGCCCTCTGAGGAGGATGCAAAGTACCAGTGGGCTTTCTTTGCCTTGGCTCTGCAGACTGAGAGCTGGGGCAGGTGTCCAAGGTGTGCATTCTTTCAGTTATTTGATAACTATGTAGTGATCACCTGCTATGTGCTAGGTGCTGTTTTAGATGCTGGGAATACAGTGCAGACCTAAACAGACAAAATGTCTGCCTTGGTAGAGCTTTCACTGCAGTCAGAGAAATAAATAAGCAAAATAAAGTAGTAAGTTAGAAAGTAAAGATGGCTACTTGAAGAAACAGAGCAGGGCCAAGTGAGGAGAATAAAGAGTTGGGGGCAAGGGGTGTAGAAGATGTTGCAGTTTTCAATGGGATGTTAGCAACGGCCTCATGGAAGTGACATCTGATGAAGACTCAAAGAAGGTGAGAGAGAGAGCCATGAGGATATCTCTGGGGGAAGAGCATTCTTGGCAGAGGAAACAGCAGTACAAAGGCCCTGGGGTGAGAGCATATTTCGTGAGTTGGAGCGAGACCAAAGAGACCAGTGTGGCTGGAGTGGAATGAGGGAGGTGAGGTGAAGCAGGAGAGCTCAGAGGGAGGAGGAGGCGTTTCAGTCCTTGGCGGGCCTTGTGGGCCATTATGAAGACCTTGGCTTTGACTCTGGTGAAGTGGGAGGTCCGTGCAAGATTTTCTGACCTCTATTTTAGGACTCTGACTGGCTGCTGTGCTGAGAACACTGCCAGTAGTTCAGGAGAGAGATGGTTGTGGGTACACCAGGGTGATAGCTGGGGCTGGGCTGAGGATGTTGGATTCCAGACACTGCATTTGAGGAGGGAGCTGACCTTCTGGAACGCCAGGGGTGAGGAAGCGCTGTCATCATCCGCATCGCCCCTTCCGGGTGCCTCACGCCAGCTTTCCAAGAGTTTCACACAGGTTCATCCGTCTCTTACCTCCTCAGCAGCCCCAGAAGAACAGACCTTGTGGACGGCACTTCACCACGAGGAAGCTGAACTGAGACACTGGATGTGAGGAGGGAAGGTTAGGAGATAACTTCAGCCATGACCAGCATGGCCTTCAGGCACCCCCAAGGACTATGTCGAAGGTGGACCTGAAAGGTCTCAGATGCTGGGGACAGCCCCAGGAAAGGGATGTGTTAAAGTTTTAGCAGGGGACCCTTTAGCACCTGGTCCCTTTGATTCCACCAAGAGGGAAGAGGAAGAAGAGGAGAAGGAATCTCCGCAGATCTCCACACCTCCCCCTCAGACCCTCGTGTTCTCCTCTCAGCTCTAGCCTGGAGACCTGTCTCTCCAGACATTTGCCTGGAATGTTTGCTCCCCTCTGGTCCAGGAGGGACGTTCCTGCGCATTCTTGGAGACCCAGGCCAAGGAGCTCTGCTCCACGGCTGACTGGTCCTATGTAAGCTCACAGCAGTGCTATCTCCCTCTGTGACAGGGCTTTGTAGTGACAAGTGTTCGGACCTGCCTCAGCTGCCATGCTGTAATGTGAACCATCTCTGTTCCATCTGTGCCCCCCCAGCTGGTAGGTTCCAAGACAGGGCCTATGTCTTTAGGAGCCTGAACCCTAACTCGCCAGGGGCTGCCTGGCCAGTGGCGTTTAACCTCTCCAACCTTCATGTGCTTACAGCTCCTCAGGTAGAATACTCTCCCCCACCACCACCCCCCCCATAGAGCTGGTTGAGAATTCAGTGAGAAAATACAAGCAAAGCACTTAACATTGTGCTGGTACACCGTAAGAACCCAAAAACCGTGAGCTGTCATTCTGCGTCTCTGTCCCCCTTGTACCCACAATGTAGGAGCTCGAATGAAAGAGTGAACCAATGAGGCGGGAGATATTCAACGTGTGGAATCAGCCTGGAGGTGTTTTCCTTTAGGACTTCACAGAACAATCAGTATTTGTGACGACTATGTCTGAGGCTCCCACCTTCACTGCAGGCCACCCTGGGAGTGGCAGACACCCAACAGAGTACTCCCGGCCGTTTGCTTGGGGCCTGAGGTCGCTGGCGTAGAGGGCTCAGGAGGAGATGCCAACAAACATTGTCAGCCTGACCTGCACAGAGAAGGACCCTGCTGGGCCCTCACTGTGCAGAGCCCCAGATGGGCCCCAGTTCTCTGGACTCAGTGTCACCTCTGCGATGTTTTGGTCCTCACCCACTGCCCGAGCTGCTCTGCCATGGCGACCCTGGGGGCATGCAAGCGTTGGCATGTGGAGAAGTTCCCCCAGACTGTTCTCTAGGTAAGTTTACCTGCAGGTGGCACTCAGGGAAATTCAGGAGTAGGAAGTCGTTGGTGCTCCTAATAGTAATTAAGCCAACATCTTTTTTCCAGGCACTGGTATTACAGGTTTGACAAGGATGGGAGAAATCACAGCCTGTAGGCCAAACCCAGCCCTGAGGCCTGGTGATGCCCAGAGGAAAGAAGCTAAGTGGCAGATGGCTCAGGAAATATGACTCCTGGCTAATCCCTCAAGCAAATCTGCCTTCCCAGGAGCAGTGGGGACAGGCTAAGGGCTCAGAGCAAAGGTCAGTGCAAATGGAGGTGCCTCTGTGGCCTGGAAACCTCCCAGTCCCCTTCCCCCTGAAATCCTGGGTCCCTTTTACAACTAGAATAGGGCATGAGGTGAGTAGCAGGTCAGGGTGCCTGAGAGAGGTCTGGGCTGCGGTGGGGTGGGGGAAGCTCCAGGAGGAGGAGGAGAAGGCGAGAGGAGGGGCAGGGGCCCTTGCCCTTTACCTCCGTCAGGCAGGAAGCCTCTTCCACAGATATCCATGTGGTCCCCCTCCCTTCCTCATGTCTCTGCGCCAGGTCACGTCTGTCCCAGTGTCACCTCCTCGGGGAGGCCTTCCCCACCCACCTTACGCAAACCCACTCCCTGCCATTCCGTTCACTCCCTATCCTTCGGCTCTGCTGTGGCTTTTGCTTGCTTTCTTCTTGATTTCTAGGTATTAATTCAGTGTTCATTGCCAGTCTCCCCCCACTCAAATGTAAGCTCCATGAGGGCAGAGGGTTTTGTGGGATTTTATTCCCGGCTGCATCCCCAGCACTGAGCACGGTGCCTGGCACATAGCAGGTGCTCCACACGTATTCGCTGAATGGATGAATGAGGAGAAGGAAGGTGGTGGGGCCGCACTGGATGGTACCCGAGGCCTGCGCATCCCAGGGGACAGGCCCACAGAGGTGCGAATCAGCTTGCTGAAGCCAATGGGTCAGGCTGAAAGGGGAGATGGAGATCCAGAAGGAGCAAAGGACAGTGGGCTCAGCGTGCTGTCATCTGGCCGCCTGCGCCCCGGGAGGCGTGAGCCATGAGCAGCCACGGCCAGCAGGAGCCTGGAAGGCACGCCAGAGCCTGCAGGCTTGGGGCTTGAGTAATGACCGCTGCTCTGCCTGGGGAGGGTTTGTAATTATGAAATATTTAATACATACAAAACATATAATCAGGGGGCATCTGTGTAATAAAATAATACGATGAATACCAGGGCACCGACTGACGGTCCCAGGGTTAACCACCATCTTGCTCTTTGTGCTTATTATCCCCTTGCTTTGTTTCGTAAGCAGCTTTCTGCTGCCCCTTGCGCTGTGAGTACTGTATGTGGCCCCAGCGTATGACGTTGTTTGGTTTCACGCTCTGTAAAGATGGTGTCATGTTCTGTAACTTGCTTTTTCACTCATTGTGTTCTGGGATCTGTCCTTGTTGTGGCCTTTGTTGAAGGCTGTGGTTCCTCCCTTTTCTCTGGTGTGGTGATACTCTGGGGTGTGACAGCCAGGCCGGCCGGCCTCCGTGTAGCACACCTCCAGCGCCCACACTTTGATGAACAAGGCCGCTGTTGAAAAGCTGCATCCGTGCTGTTGTGATGAGTTTCTGAGGATGACTCAAGATGGCTCTATGCCCCTCCCCCTTGAAGTGTCCTGAGGGCCCCCTGAGTTTCTTCCCAAAGGCCACCTGCTGCTGGGCAGCCCCACTGCAGACACCGAAGTGGGTGTGTCTAGTTGACCATCTGTCGCCATCTGACAGGGCTAGCCAGGTCACCAGGGATGGGAGGCTGGCTGGCGGCTCAAGGAGGGCCTGGGCCTGGCATGACCTGCATGTGGAAACCATGTTCCTAGGCTGGCCTTCAGCTTTGCCAAGTCCAGAAACACGTGGGTGCTCCGGGTGCTTTTGCTCTACCCACTCCCACTAATGAAGCTCACCACAGATCAATGTGTACCCCCCATGGCAACTTTCATTTATGATGGAAGCCATTCCTACCCAGTATCCTATCCCTGGAGACCCCATTCCCAGTGTCAGGATGCATGCAAAGCTGAAACTGTTTTAAGAGGTTGCTTGGTGAGCATGGATTTGGAACTAGAGAAAGGGAAGTCTTTTAAAAGGCCATCCTTCAGGCCCTGGAAAAGTGCTGAGAACTGTCTTGGTCCCATTCTTGAGCCGACTTCTCCAAGGTTGAGAATATCCACATGTCTCAGGTCTCTGTACCCTGCCCAGGATGAGGCTGGACCAGTTCTGTGAATGTCCACCGCCCGTCTCCATCCATGATGACCTTGCATAGGCTTTGGACACCATAATAACAACCAAGTTGGTTTGGGTTTAAGCCTGTGTGATAGGAATCCCTTATCTTCATGAGTGTTTTTCACACTCAGAGTTCGGGGAACACTTTCCTGGTACTTTGTATATGACCTGTCCTACCTTTTTCCAGAAAGGCAAAGAGTGGGTTTATGATAAAACACCCACCTGTATGTATGAATGAACAGCAACGTAAAGATCAAAAACTACATGGATACAGGGGAGAACATTGTACCTGTCAGCTAGTCAAGAGTATAACTAGAATGATTTTTAAGCTTCCCGGCAGACTTTGCACAGAGGAAAATACATGGGCTGGTTTGATTTGAAAAATGGTTGATTCACACATCTGGAGTTTGAAAGGGCAATCAGGAGCCCGATGAGCACAAAGGATCTGGTTGTCCCTACAGAGTTGTATTGGCAAACAGTTGTGACATTTTCATTTCAAACACTTTACTAGTAAAAAGAAGCTAATTCTCAGTCTGTGTGAAAGAGCCTCAAAAACACAGAATCTGCTTTTGTAAGGAATTGCGAGTGATCTTTCCCTGGACAACACCACTACCATGCAAAGTTTCCACAGTCTAACTCAACAAGCATTGATTAAGCATCTGTTGTGTGCCAGTGTTAGGTTCTGAGGATACAAAATTGTATAAAATGTGATGCCATCCCTCAAGGAACTTACAGTCCAATTGGGCAAAGGGAAAAAGAAATCAAGGAGAGCTCTGTAGTTGGGACTCAGAGGAGCACCAGGGACTGGGGAAGCCCTTGGCCCACTTCGAGGCTTCAGGATAGGAAGTCTTCCTACAGGCGGTAACCCCTGAGCCAAGCCTTGAAAAATGATTTCAGGTCTGGTCTGCTTGCCAAAGTGGCGAATGTGTGACACCGAAGTTGGAGTTAGAAGCCCTGGATCTGATTTTCATCTCTGTAATTAACCTGATTGTGTGACCTTGTGAAAGTCCTATTCCCTCTCTGGACGTCAGTCAATTCCCGGTTAAATGTGAGAGAGAAGACCACTAGCATTCCACAGTAAGATCGGGCTTGAGAAAGTCATCCACTGGGAAGGAAGACAAAGCTCGTCAGAATACACGATTTAAGTAAGTGGGAAGTAAGTGTGATGTGTCAGGTACTTAGGAAAGGATGCGAGCACCAGCCAAACCCCAGTAACATCAGTGAAAAGTCAGCGCAGAAAACCAGTGCTTTGGCAGGTTGAAAGGAACACTCAAGTCTTTCTCAGGAAGCAGAAGTTTTCTTCTGGGGAATCTGAAGAGAAGCCTGCCAAGCTTGCAGACCCGGTTAGGAACCCAAGGGGCCTTCACTCTAGGGGGCGGGGCCCACGCAGAAATCCCCAGCTCTAATGGAAGGGGCGGGCCCGGCGCGGCGGCGGCAGCCAGTGACAGAGCCTCCCGATGAGGTCATGGAGTTCCTCGGCGCTTCATTGGCGGACCCCCCGCGAGGCCTCGGCGCCCCCCCTCTCGGCAGGCGGCGGGTCGCTGGCGCCACCCCGGGAGCCAGGGCTCGGAGGGCACGTCCCCAAACTTTCTCCCTGTATTTATGGACGCTGAGCAGCGAGCGAGCCCCGCCAGGAGTGGGACCCGGTCTCCTCCTGCATGGGGAAATGAAAATGCCCAGAGAAAAGGGTTCTTACCCACCCAGACGCAGGATTCTGAGAAAATCCTCATCTCCTCTGCTGAAAGTGGAGGGCTTGTTTTGTCTTGTTCCAATCCAAACACACTGATTAATTAACCATTTTAACCATTTAAGGACACTGAGCAAACTTCCAGTGGCTGGTCACCTTTTATTTCCCCATGGTGTTCTGAAACATTTTAAAACCATGATTCTCAAACCCTGGTATCCAGAGGGATCCAGAACGCTGGTTGCACACGCCAGGCCCTACCCCTGACTCCAGTCCTTCCCGCTCCAAAACCTGCAGTTTGAAGAAACTGACAGGGCCAGGGAGCTGGACCCGGCTTTGGGAACAAAAGCATTTAAAGCATCATCAGAACTTGTTAGAAAATGCACATTTTCAGGCCACAACCTAGACCTACTGAATCAGAAACTCTGAGGTTGGGGCCGGGGGGAGGGGGTCCAACCATCTGTGTTCTACCAAACCCTTCAGGTAGCTCTGGTGCTCACTTAGGTGTGAGAACTGATTTAAATCAACTCCTCCTGAACGTTGAGACTGCTTCAGAACAATGTGGATTCTGCACTCTCAGAATCGTCGGGCTGGGAGAGGGGGCCCTAGTCCAGTCGCATCTGGGGGAGGTAATTTTGGAGTGCTTGCCCTGTTCTCATCACGGAACTCCTGGGGCCCAGCTCAGCTGCTGGCATCTGCCATGGTTTGGGCTACAGGTAATTGGACCAGTGCTGCCCATGTGACCAGCGCTTTCCTGGAAAATGATTGAGACAGTCCCTGTGAGTGAGTCCACTAAGGGTGAACTTGGTACCTGAGGGCAGTCCTGTTCTGCTGTGTGGCGGGGGCAGCAGGGGAAATCAGTCTGCAGAAGGAACAACTGTGAAGCAGACACGTCGGGAGGGGAAGTGGAAAGAGAATCGGTGCTAAGATGCCCTCCAGGCCCCGAACTACCAGGCCCCTGCCTCCCTCTCACACTTCATGCAGACCACCGGCTCTGGCTGATGGAACTCGGGGCACCCTGGGCACAAGCAAGCATAACCTGTTCCCAACTGGGTTTTGCACATGTTGTTCTCTCCGATCAGAACGCTTAACCCCATCTTTCTCATGCTGCCTCATTCCTGACAATCGGGAATGTTCTTAAATGACACCTCCTCCAGGAGTGACATTCTAAAAGGGCCCCTCCTGCAGCCATACTCTATCACATTAGCCTGCTTTCGTGTCTTCATCACATGTGACTTCTTGACTGCCATCACAAGTATTCGTGTGCTTACTAGCTCACCATAAGCTCCTTGAGAGCAGAGATCCTGGGGGTTTGTTCATCACTGGATCCCAGGGCCTTGAAATGGCCCAGCACCTAGTGTGGTAAATGTTAGTTGAAGAAAAGATCACTTTCCTAACCTTCCAGAGTCCCAGCTGCTTCCAGCCCTCAGGTTGCAGGAGATCCCCACCCCTCAGCCTGGTTCTCCGATCACAAACACCCCTCCACGTGGATTCCTGATGTTCACCACCCAAGGACTCCAGAGGGGTTCAACTTTGTTTTGCAGACAAGAAAACTGAGGCCCAAGTGACTTGCCCAGGTGTATGTGGCCAGTTAGTGGGACAGCGGGGACAAGAGAACTAAACTTTCAGGCCACTGCTGGGTCCCCAGGGTACTCCCCCTCATGATCTTGGGTCGCTCCCCACAGCAAAGCAGTCAAATCAACCTCAGGCCTTTTTGCCTCCTTGTGTAAGCTTTTAATAAATCGGTTTCATTTTCAAAATACTGCCCAGAATAGTCTGCGGTCAGCAGAAGGATGCTGTCAGTACTGTCTGCTGTAGGAAGTTATTTTCTGATGAACTCTAGCGGGATGGGTGGTTTGAACGTCTCTGTTGCTACAGGAGCATGACAGATGTCACACTGGTCCTCCCTCCACCCAGATTTCCTTTTTTAGGATGTAAAAAGATATGATCCAAGATTCCACTTCTGGATTTGCACATGTTTGGATTTATCCAAAGAAAACAAAAACACTAATTTGAAAAGATATCTGCCCCCCCCCCATGTTCCTTACAGAATTATTTACAGGAGCCAAGAAATGGAATCAACCTAAGTGTCCACAGACGGATGAATAGATGAAGAAGATGTGGTGTATGTATACAATGGAAGGTTATTCAGCCATAAAAAAGAATGAAATCTTGCCATATGTCACAACTTAGATGGACCTGGATGGCATTATGCTAAGGAAAGTAAGTCAGACAGGGAAAGACAAGTACTGTATGATTGCCACTTATATGTGGAATCTAAAACAAAACAAAACAAAAACAAGCTCATAGTTACAGAGAACAGATGGGTGGTTGTCAGAGGCTAGGGGTGGGGGATGAGCAAAATGGGTGAAAGGTACAAATTTCCAGTTGTAAAATAAAGGCATGGGGATGTAGTATACAGCATGGTGACTATAATTAATAATACTGTATTGAATATTGGAAATTTTTCAAGAGAGTAAATCTTAAAGGTTCTCATCTTAAGAAAAAAAATGTGCAACTATGTGCGATGGTGGAGGTTGGCTAGACTTACTGTGCTCACTTCACAACGTATACAAATATACCTGAAACTGTATGATGTTATATGTCAATTATACCTTAATTAAAAAAAAAAAACATAAGAGGACATCTTTTTAGAGATAGCCTTGTGCTCCAGGCTACAGTTTACTGCAGTCCAGGGAAGCAGGGCCTTTGGCCCAGAGAAAATACTGTGACTGCTGTGTGCAGAACAGGCTTCTAGGGAGCTTTCCCAAGTAACGGGACCTTTGCACTTGGCCTGGGACCTCAACAAGTATGTGTTGAATAGCTGACTCAGCCATGACGGCCTGAGTGGCTGTTGTCAAACTCAAGAGATCACACTGGCTGGGGAAGGCAGGGAGCAGGAAGAGTAGGGTGGGATGCCCTTACTCTGGGTATTTATCCAAAGATAAATGGTCATCTCTCATGCCTTGTGGCCTTTATCTCCTTCCTGTATTTGGGGAATCCCCCACCTGATGAGGCAGAACCCACCGGGGAAGTTGAGAATGCCAGGCACTCACTGTGCCGGGCTCCCTTGTGGCCACAGTGAGGGTGGGTAACCCCAGCTCTGGTGGGCAGACACCTCTCAGAACCTGGGGGCAGCTTCATCCCGATCTGGTCGACATTGCTGTGGCAGCTGTGGGTGGAGTTGGCCCAGGTGCACCCATGTGTCCACGCCCAGCAATGGCGGCCATGCTCCTTCCTCTCCAGACCAGTCCTGAGGAGGATTTCCAACCTCTGCAGAGGGCTATCCAGCAGCTTCCAACCTGGTCACCGTCATCCCAGAGATTGTGAGCCATCTGAGATTAATTCCGTTAATGCCGAAACCAGCCCGAGCTGGTTTCTGGGGAGAGCAGGACTGAGGGAGGAGGCTTCCAGAAGGAGGGCCAGGTGCGGGCAGGGAAGAAGAGGATGCGGGCACCCAGGTAGAGCAGGTGGCATTGGAGCAGGGAGGTACGGCAGCACTGTTGTCCTTGAGACCCGGTCACAGGTTGTGCGGAGGGAAGTAAGTCACCCGGGGGGTGGGGTGTCCTCTGGCTCCTCACTCAGGTTACAGAGGGTCATGGGCTGGCGCGTTTTCCTGTGAGTCAGGCTTCTTTTCCTTTGCCGCTTTCTGAGCCTTTCACTCAAGAACGTTGGTTGGGCTACCTCATTCTCATCACCGGCGGCCTCTCAGGTTTGACTGGCGAGCCTCAGCGTGCGCCCCCACCTGGAGCCCAGAAAGCCAGTCCTTCACCTAAGGTCCTATTTTAACTTGGGGTGGACTTTCTTTTCACAGGGGAAAGCATAGCTTAAAATACTCCTCCCCGCCCCCACCTCCCCGAAATCCCCAGCACAGCTCTTGCATCCCCGCCTTTGATGGGAGCAACTAATCTGAGCGGGTTGGGCCCTTGCAACTCTACGTGCATTAGAATGGGCTCCTGGGTCTAAGCCTGTGGGGTGAGGGCAGGAAGGCCTTGGGGACCCCACTCCTGGGCGGCTGAGGGGTCCCTCTAGTGGGGCTTCACCCTACGTGGGGAGGCGCTGATGCACACTGCAGGCCCGGGGATCACATCCTTTCTTGGGAGCAGGGTTTGAATGAGCAAGGTGCAGCTGGGGCACTTGGACATGGAGGATGAGGAGGAAGAGGAGGAGGAGGAGGATAAGGCCCCTAAAATGTGGGAACAGTCAGGTGCTCCATAGACCACCTCCCTCTCCTGCTCTCATCTCACTCCTAACTCCGATTTAAACCACCTGGCACACAGCCCTTTATGCAAGTCCAAGTCCACATGGACAGGCGGAGGAGGCCACTGCCCACACAGGGGGACTTAAGGAGCACAATCTGGAAAGAGCCGAAGCAGGACATGGGCACTCCTGCAGTGCTTACCATCCTGGGCACCCAAACCAGCATCTGTCACATGCTGCCTCCTACAGGACATGGGCTCTGTTCGTCAACTTCTCCCAGTGTCCCTGCCTTGGGGGGGCTGTGGACTCCGGGCACTACGGGCCATGCCTTAGTCCTCCATGCGTCCCCCAGGACACCCAGCTCAACAGGTACTCATCAGTTCACCCGTCCATCCAGCGGGAGTGGCTTGGAGAGGCCCCACGGGAAGGAGAAGGGAAATTTCTGTGGATCCCTGCCTCCCTCTGCACCAGGCCCATCTTTTTCCCCAAGAGGAGGGAAGAGTTGGGATTTCCAGTTCTTTCCTTTGTCACTGTTTCTTACACTTTGTGCTTTTACCATAACAGACACACACAGTCCCTCTCCTGTTGGAGGCATTCGGGTGTGCATCGCTCCTCTGGGAGACTGTGAGTGTCAGAGAGGCCGGGACTGGGTCTTGGTCACCTCAGCCACCCTGACATCATCCGGCACATGGTCGGCATGCTATAATTTTTGAATGAAGGAACATTCGTTGAATGGAATTGTCATGCAAGAGGCCACCTACCCCCATAACAGCTGTGTAGTGTGTTAGAATGTGTCATTAAAAAAAAAAGTTTTAGGGGTGCCTGGGTGGCTCAGTTGGTTAAGCGACTGCCTTCGGCTCAGGTCATGATCCTGGAGTCCCGGGATCGAGTCCCACATCGGGCTCCCTGCTTGGCGAGGAGTCTGCTTCGCCCTCTGACCCTCCCCCTCTTGTGCTCTCTGTCTCCCATTCTCTCTCTCAGATAAATAAATAAAACCTTAAAAAAATAAAAAATAAAGTTTTAGATGTAAATCAGCATACAGTCTCAATTTAAAGTGTATAATTTAATAGTTATCAATATATTGACAGAGTTGTGCCACCATCACCAAAATTAATTTTAGAACATTCTATCATCCCCCCAAAACAAATCTGGGATGCCTTAGCTGGCATTCTTAGCCCCTCTCTCCCAACACTTGTCAAACACTAATTGATTTTCTGTCTTTATGGATTTGCCTACTTTGGCCATTTCATATAAAGGGAATCACACAATATATACATATTTTTTTTAAACTGGCTTCTTTGACTTAGCATAATGTTTTCAAGAATTCTCCACACTGTACATTTATCAGCCTTTCATTTAATTTTATGGTCAAATAACGTTCTGTTGTGTGGATACCACATTTTATTCATCCATTTATCAGTTGTGGATACTGGTTTGTTTCCATTTTTTGACCATTGTGAATGAGGCTGCTGTGTACATTTGTGTGCAGAGTTTGGTGTAGACACACATTTTCATTTTGCTTATGTATACGTTGGGTCATGTGTTAACTCTGTATTTAACCTTTGGAGGAATTATCAAACTGATTTCCAAAATAGCTTCACCATTTTACATTCTCACCAACAATATATAAGGGCTCCAATTTTTCTACACTCTTGCAACACTTGTTGTTATCTGTCTTTTTGATTCTAGCTATCCTAGTGGATGTGAAGTGTATCTCATTGTGGTTTTGATTTGCACTTCCTTAATGAATAATGTTGTTGACCAACTTTTTGTGTGCTTATTGGCTCTTTGTCTTCTATGAAAAATTCAAATCCCTTGCCTATTTTTAGTTTTTAAAATTTTATTTTTTTATTTTATTTTTTTAAAGATTTTATTAGTTTTTAAAATTTTTTAGTTGAAGTATAGTTGACATATAACATTATATTAGTTTCAGGTGTATGACATAGTGATTCGACAATTATATACATTATAAGATGTTCACCATGATAAGTATAGTTACCCTCTCTGTCATCACACAAAGTTATTACAATATTATTGACTATATTTCTTATGCTGGACTTTTCTTCCTTGTGACTTATTTATTTTATAACTGAAGGTTTGCACTTTTTAATCCCCTTCACCTATTTCTTCTATCTCCCCAACCCCACCCCGTTGGCAACCACTAGTTTGTTTTCCGTATTTATGAGTCTGTTTCTCTCTTCTTTTTGTCATTGTTGTTTGTTTGTTCATTTGTTCTGTTTTTTAGATTCTACATTTAAGTGAAATCATATGGTATTTTTATTTCTCTGATTTATTTCACATAATGTGACACCCTTTAGGTCCATCCATATTGTCACAAATGGCAAGGTCTCATTCTTTTTTTTATGGCTGAGGAATAGTCCATCGTATATATATGCCACATCTTCTAAACCATTCATTTATCGATGGACACTTGGGTTACTTCTATACCTTGGTTATTGTAAATAATGCTGCAGTAAACATAGAGGTGCATGTATCTTTTCGAATTAGTGTTTTCATTTTCTTTGGGTAAATACCCAGTAGTGGAATTATTGGATCCTATAGTAGTTCTATTTTTAGTTTTTTGAGGAGCCGCCATACTGTTTTCCATAGGGACTGCACCAGTTTACATTCCCACCAACAGTGCATGAGGTTCCTTTTTCTCCATTTCATGGCCAACACTTGTTATAACTTGTCTTTTTGATTTTAGCCATTCTGACAAGTGTGAGGTGATTACCTTGTTGTGGGTTTGATTGGCATTTCCCTGATGATGAGTGATGTTGAACATCTTTTCATGTGTCCGTTGGCCATCTGCTTTGGAAAGTGTCTATTCAGTTCCTCTGCCCATTTTCAATCCTTTGCCCATTTTAAAATTAGATTATTTGTCTTTTTATTATTGAGTCATGATAGTTTTTTATATATTCTAAATATAAGTCTCATCAGATATATGATTTGCAAACATTTCTCCCATTCTGTGGGTTCTTTTTTCACTCTCTTGTTAGTGTCCTTTGAAGGGCAAATATTTTTAATTTTGATGAAATCCAATTTGTCAATTTTTTCTTTTGTCATCTGTGCTTTTGGTATTGTTTTTAAGACACAGATGCCTAACCTAAGGTCGTGAAGATTTGCACCTATGTTTTCTTCAAGAATTTTGTAGTTTCAGTTCTTATGCTTAAGTCTATGATCCATTTTTGAATTAATTTCTATATATGGTGTGAGGTAGGGGGTTCAAATTCATTCTTTTGCATGTGGATGTCCAGTTGTTCCAGCACGCTTTATTGAAAAGGCAATTCTTTTCCCCATTGAATGGTATTGGCACTCTTAGAAAAGATCAGCTGACCATAAATTGACCATAACGGGTTTACTTCTGAACTCTGATGTTTATTCCATAGAAAATAGGAAAGCTGCCTATTTCACGTGTGGACCACAAGAAGCAGACCAGCTTGCTCCTGTGACGGTGGGTCCCTTCCTCGGAGAAATCACAGTGGCTAAGTCATCCAACTCTGAAAGGAAGGTGCACTAGTTATTGGGAAAACGTAGGCGACCTGCATTTGAGGTGACGAGCAAAGGGAAAGACAGTAGCCCTGTCATCAGTGGACTGATGAAATCAACACAACTTTGCTGTAATTTGCATTCCTTTCTTTCTCAAGAATGGAAATGAATATTTGGCATCTAATGAGCCTTCTTTCATACTTTAAGAATAAAACCCTCCTTTTTGGATGCAATGTCTTGACAGTAAAAGGCAAAATTATTCTAGTATTCTGCAATACCACAGAGAAAGACCCAGCCCAGGGTGGGTGAAGAGGTGGGGCAAAAGGGGCTTCTAGGGTACGGAGGCCTCAGAAACACAAAGCCAGTTTGATATATTTAATCTTTGCCACTTTACCTGAGAGTGCAAAGACGTTTTGAACTGCCAGAAAGTAGGTTAAAAAGATCCACGGGGTGCCTGGGTGGCTCAGTCGGTTAAGTGTCTGCCTTCAGCTCAGGTCATGATCTCGGGTCCTGGGATCAGAGTTCCGCATCAGGCTCTCCCTGCTTCTCCCTATGTTTCTCCCTCTCCCCCTCCCCTGCTCACTCTCTCTCTCCGTCTCTCTCTCTGTCAAATAAATAAAATCTTTATATCTTTCATTTCTCTTCTCTTTGATTTGATTGAACTCATTCCCATCAGTAGTGATTAGGTGGCTACATAGTGATGAGGCGGGTGCCGAATTCCCTCCCACCCCCGACCCCTCGCAGGGAAATACAAGTGCAGAAAATGTCCCTGTCCTGGACTTTGGGCTCTGCTGGGGAGACGGATGGATTGTTAAAAATCCTGGACAAAAACCACAAGGCAGAGCAGACATGGGGTGGGGGTGGGGCTGCTAATGTTGTTTCTACCCTGAGTCCAGACTCCTGTCTTCTGGTTATGCTCCCATTTGGCTTTTGCGGAATGACCTCAAACTAACACCTATTCAGTCAGAGAAAATGCCGGCCCTCCTCAAGCCAGGGCAGTAGAACCCTCCCTCCTAGGTGGTTCAGTCTTGCCTGGAGGGACATAAGGATGAAGGAAAAAAGACAGACTGACCCACGTACACACACACACACACACACACACACACGCAGTCACACGCTGCCCACCCCTCCACATTGGCTCAGACTCTGCTCAGCACCAGGGCCCAGATGAAGCAACCCATTAGTGTTTGTTTCTCAGGCTCCAGGGCCAGTACAAGTCCCAGCCCCTGCCAAGCCCGGCTCTTTGCTCCTTTGGTCCAACGGGCTCTCCCATTTCCTGTCATCCGTTCCCTTTTTGCTTAAGTTATTCAGAGGTATTTTTGTTGCTTTCACACACAGAACCCAAGTGGGACGCTGGGAAATTATTTTTACATCCCTCAGGGGTTGGGAAAGATTAGAGAACATGCCCAGGCCTCAGGAAGACTGACAGAACTGTCCAGAGCCCAGACTCAGGCGGAGAATGGCTGACCCTGGGGGCTGTGAGCTCCGAGAATGAAAGCAAGATACACCTTGACTATGGGGAGGAAAGCCTCCTGTGTTGGTCAGATGAACAGAGATCTTAACATCTACTCCCTGCTCTTCCCCCTACCCCCTGCACGCTCAATATAGGGTGTCCCACATAGTGAGGCCTGTGATGGGTTCAGTTCCATGGGTGACCTGTTCTGCCAGGCCCGTGGCCCCAAGGCCTGAGGGCCCACCTGAGTGAGCACACACAGCTTCCCAGACTGAACTTTGTATATCATCTGCTCAGTCACCCTGGGAATCATCTGGGTTAAAATTTTATTTTACCTTTTTAAAAACTTATTTATTTATTTAAGAGAGAGCGATAGAGAGCGCTCAAGCAAGAGGGGCAGAGGCAGAGGGACAGAGAATCTCAGGCAGACTCCACGGTGAGGGTGGAACCCCATGGGGGGCTTGATCCCACGACCCTGAGTTCATGACCTGAGCTGAAACCAAGAGTCAGACGCTCAATGGACTGAGCCCCCCAGGGCCCCTGGGTGAAAATTTTAGTCCCTGGGTGGTCTCCTCTCACAATCCAACATGCTCAGGGCGGACTGTCTTCCTTAGCAGTTGTTCAGGGAAATGTTCTGTAACTGGTGGGAGCCACGGCCCGGGGAGCGTGTGTGGCTCTCCTCCACGGTCTGAAATCCAGAACTGACGGCTCCTTGCTGGAGGCGCGAGGCCTACGTTGTCCTTCCAGCAGTCCTTACAAACTATTCCGGACTGCGAAAGGGCGTAAGGAACGCGACAGTGAGCACCTGGGCGCTGGCCCTGAGTGCAGGAAATAAGACATCAGCCGGGCCTTTGGAGCCTCCCAAGCAAATGCCCGCCTGGAGGGCCGCCAACTCGGGAGCCGAGCTTCGTGAGCGACCTGCTCTTGTGCTTCGGGCCGGCGGCCGTTCAGGGTGGGCCGCAAGGAAGCGGGGCTTCGGCCTCTGATCTGGGAAGGCACGGGGGAGCTGCCCTGGGTCTAGAAGATCGCCAGCACGATTATCCCCATCGCTAGAGTTTTCGGCCTCCAGAGTGGATGAGTTGAAATTTTGACTCCAGCGCTCCGTGGCCCCTTCTCATCTTAGTAATAACCCCAGTGTGTGTGGGGAGGGGGAGGGGGTTGTTGGTCAGACGCCCATGCCCAGACCTTCAGGTGGAGCTGGCTCCCCCGCCAGGAGGCTCCCCCCTCGGGCTGGTGGTGCGTTACTGGCCTTGGACCCTCCGTCGGTATTTGTAATCCTTCCTAACTACTATAATTTTTGAGCAGTCGGGAAGTATCAAGACACTTCTGACAGACTTGACAGTACCAAGAAATACTCCAGAGAATGTTCAGCTGCCTGAGATGGAAGGATGACAATAACGTCACCCCTGTTTTGCAGGTGAGGAAACTGAGGCCCAGAGGGCGGTTTGCCCTCTCCGGGGGTGGGAACTCAGGCGGTGCCGAGTGGAGGGGGGGACCACGCCTGCCAAGGAGGCAGGGTTTTGAGGCAGAGGTCTTCCCTGGCCTCCCACCGCGGGCTGATTCTGGGTTTTGCTGGCCTGGTCCATCCACTCTTCGGGATAAACCAGCCACTTGTGCTCAGGCCACAGTGTTCTGTGGACAGAGCCAGGGTGGCCTTCATCTGTGTTTCCTGGGGGGTCCTCATCGATTCCAGCCACAGCCATCCTAGCACAGGGCACAGTGTGCGAAGTCCTGACTGGTGGCTTTGTTTGACATACATTATCATCTCCCAAAAATGAGATTCTTGCCTAGGTCTCGTGGCTCGGCGTCCCGTGCAGCTGGGCCCTCTGCAGACCGGGCACTTACGGGGTACCTGTGGGCCACCCGTGGTCCCACGCCAACCCTTCACCCCACACCTCCCTGTGGCAGCTTAGTCCATGGCCCTTGGTGTCACCTGGTGTTACCCTTGGGGATTATTTCTTCTTTGTCTTATAAATAGCCGAGCACATGCCTGGGCTGGCTGTTAATCCAGGGCACTGGCTGGAGACTGGGCAATCACGTCCACCTCAGGTCGGGCCAAGAGCTGCACACAGCATCCCTGACCCAAGTTACAGAAGCACAGCCCGTGAAGCACCAGCCTGCAGTTCTGAGGCTGTGGCTGGATCCCAGAATGGATCAGAGGGAGACCCACGAAGGACGTGGTCCTCACAAAGCCATCCTGCTGACCTCATCCCACCTCACTCCCCCGTGGCCATGAGCCTCAAACCCCGTGGGAGCCCCCCCCCCCACCGGAATCCCTTGTGGCGAAAGTGAACTTCTCCCCCTTGGTCAGGAGGTTTTGGGCCCAGAGAGAGGGAGGGGAGGGGGATAGGAATAGAGAATGAGGGCTCTGGAAGCAGGAGGCCGGCTCATCATTGCCAAGAAATATAAAAAAAGTGCAAAAAGAGCGAGGCTGCAGAGTCATGAACAATTGACAAGCAGCCTTTCATTTCAGCAAATAAAAAAAAATCTAAAAAATTGCTCTTCTTTATGCCTCCCGTTTAAAAACAAAGCCTTAGGAAAGACACCCTGAGGTTTTAAGCTGGGGGCAGCAGGGGAACAGTGTCCCGGATGTCCCGGAGGCAGCCCGGCCGTGGGGACTCCAGGGTCAGCAGAAGGCAACGAAGCTTTACTCTCGGGCCAGATAATGAACTAAGCATCTAAGTTGAAGGTGTTTATTTCACTCCCAATGTTTTGTTCTAGCTGAACTCTGGAGGAAAATGTCTTGAGAAAAGCTCTCGGGGTGTTGGTCCCAAGCAGGGCCAGGAGGCAGGTGCTCCTCGAGGGGGCGCTGGGGGATGGCAGTCTTGTGTCCTTGAGGTTAGAGGTCTCTCTGGTGTTATGTCTGCATTGGTGTGAGGTTTAAATGTTGCCTCCCCCAGGGTAAGTAAAAAATACACCTTCCCCAAATGCTCTGCACTGCTAAAAGGAAACCCTGACCCCCTGTTAGCCATCAGCCCCTGATGTTACCCCTAACACCCCCTCCCCCCACCTCCCAGGGTCTGTGTGGGGCTGGAGATGGCAGCGTGCTTCCCTCTGAGTGACACTGGGTCTTAGATGCTGAGTGCTCGGTGGGTCTGGGGCTGGGCCGCAGCCTCAGGTCTTCTAGGCTTGCCTCCCCTGGCATGGAACGCCTGCCCCAGATGCCAGCGCCGCTGGGGCCTGGAGTTCTTGGTGCATGGTGCCCACGGTGGAGCCTCCATCCCGCAAGCAGGGCCCGGGCAGAGGAAGGGAGCCCCCAGCTCCCACCTGCACTTGCCCAGGACTTGGTCTGAGCCACAGGTAGCTGGATCAGGTTGAGAAATGCTGACAGCCTGCCTCTCCTGGGAGAGCCCCCACCTGCATGCTGGGGGACCAGAACCAAATCAAGGTGTCAGCAGGGCTGGCTCTTTGCCCTTGCAGAGACCACCCACAGCTTCAGGCTTGTGGGGCCCTTCCTCCACCTTCAAAGCCAGCAGCCTTCTTTGTGTGGGCAAAATCTCCCTCTGCCTCCCTTTTATAAGAATATAGGTGATTGCACTTAGGGCCCCACACCCCAGATAATCCAGGAATATCGATCTAAAAATCCTTAACTTGGGACACCTGGGTGGCTCAGTGGGGTAAGCATCTGCCTTAGGCTCAAGGTCCTGCATCAGGCTCCTTGCTCATCAGGGAGTCTGCCTCTCCCTCAGCCTGCCGCTCCCCCTATTTGTGCAGGCATGCTCTCTCTCTCTCTCTCTCTCTCTGACAAATAAAAATCTTAAAAAAAAAAAAGAAAAGAAAAAGAAAAATCTGCAATCAGTTAGCTCCACACAGTTTTAGTATGAGTTAACGTGAGTCATTCTTTGAAGAATTACTGATATATACTGTTGTGTTTCTTTAAGAATCTTATGTAATTCCAATCCTCTTTCCCCCCACAAATCCAAATCAGGTGTCAGGTGTTTGTACATCGACAGGTTTATTCTTTTCTTAAAGCTTAAACAAATACATCTTTACGCACACAAAAGTTGGTAAAAAGTAAGCCCTTACTGCTTTGTTAAAAATAAAACCCATACACAAACCTTTCTGGCCAAACCCCAAAGCAAGAAAACATCACATTTCTACAATACATCCGCATACGGTTACGTGTATGTTTTCCAGTCGATACAACTCATTCAGACCTGCCTCAACAAAGGGAAGACTAACTTTAAGACCATGAAGGGGAAAAAATGCATGCCTCTTACAAGTGTTCAAGAAAAGTAGGTATGGAATTCTGAAAATTCTCAATAAATAGTTCATAGTATAAAAATTCTTAACTCTATTGTTTATCTTTAATCAATGGCAGTACCAGTTATCGCTACCAATTATCGCTGTAAGAAAGCATTCAAAGGACATTAAAATAACTATGCATATTTACAGCAACAAAACAAACATTTGTAACCTTTAGCTCTTCTACATAAATCCCAGAAGAGGGAAAGTTCACTATAAATTAATACTCGATGCTTCTAGCCCAGCTAGAATTAATCAATTTTTAAAAATCAACCATAAGATATTATAAATATGGGATTCAAGAAAGCAGCTAAGAAAAAGTACTACTTACTAAATGCAGGAGGCATCAAGCAAAAAAAGAAGAAAAAAATGTTACTCCCTTTGGGGAGAATTACTGCTAGAATAATATTAATAAAAATGATAAAAGATGGCATAAAAGGCAGATATAAAATAAAGTTGATTCTTGATGTGAGAATAATTTTATTTCTTGCATTTAAGAAGGTCTTATGTTCTTCTAGAGAGACTTAGAAAAAAAGCCATGCATATAAAATTCTAATTACATGCCAATTGAGTGACTTTGTCAAAGGTTTGCCCCAGAAGGGCTTTTTCAAAGAGGTTAAAAACTTGTCCTAATTGCCATCCAAATTGATGTTTACAACCAACATAAGCCATCATCTACTTCCAAAGCAAACCCTATCTAGAGACTTCACTTAAGAGCACTTTTTGCTTCTTGTTTGAATAAAAAAGGAATTTCCCATATTGGAAAACCCGGAGTAAGAGCGGGAGAGAAAGAGACAAGCCACGGGAGTCAAGGACCTCATGAAGCCAGGCGAATATGGAAAGATCAGAAAAAGGAAAAGGCAAGCAAGTTTCTGCAAATAGGGTAGGTCCCCCCTGGAAGGCGGATGAGTACTTGGTCATAGGCAGGAAACCAGAGGGGTGGTGGGGTCGGGATGCAACAGAGGTTCCTCTCCCATTCAGGCAATGAGGGCTTAGCTAACTGTTTCTCAGGCAACTAACAGAGCCAGAAACAAAAAAGTTACAAAGACACCCTGAGAACCTGCCCTTTGAAACTGGAAACAAGTACCAGAGAAAACGTGCACCCACCCACATGTCTCAAAAGAGATTTTCAAAGGGGGCATTGAAGAGAGGTCTTTTATTTTAGAAACATACCCGCTCTGGTTGGCGATTCTCCTGCCCCACAGGCCACCTTGGACGCTACCTAGCTGGTGGGACCACACGGCAGGCAGCTGTGGAACAGGCTCAAGTTATTTGGTGGCTACACACAGATAAGCACAGTTACAGGGGTTAGAGTCTAAGGCTGACTCATCTTAACGTGGTAACCGGGACTGAGCAAGATCAAGCACAGCTTTCCCTAGAAAGGTGGGAGAAAGCTGAAGGAACGGGCAGAGAGAGAGAAATGAAAACCAAAAGAGATATGAGTCAAGTGATTTACTTTGTTGATGCAAATTTGGGTGAGTTAGCAAAATTGAGGTACCCTCATTTCCCAAAGATGAACGAAGATGGAGTTGAACGTCAAGGCTGGATGATGCCCCCACACCTGACTGCTAAAGGAAAGTCGACAAACTGTCTCACATCCTTCCTACCCAGCAGCTGGTTCCACTGGGATGCCGTGTCTCCAGGAAATGTGCTCCTAGAAGGAAATACAGCCTTGGGGCATTGGGACACTCTCCTCTACTCTGGGCCCCATGGCTTCTCCTTCCTCACAGTGCCCCATGCCACTTACCAGGCATTTACCGGAAAAGAACGGCTTCTAGTTTTGAAAGACCTTTAAATAAGAGATTAGTAATCAGTCCAGTTGCTGCATAAGACAAGAACAAAAATCATGATTTCAGTCTATTTAAAAAAAAACAACAACTCGGCTGGCTGGCTCGGTTGGTGGAGTGTGCAACTCTAGATCTCAGGGTCGTGAGTTCGAGGCCCACATTAGGTGGAGAGATTACTTAAATAAGCGTAAAAAAATAAAATAAACAAACAGCCCTTTCCTTCTTGCTACCATAAATGCTAAATGGAAGAAGGTACAAATAAAAAAGGAAGAGAATATTTTCAAATTATTAAGAAAATGGAGAAAACAACCAATCAATGGGAGAAACCATGAAAAGAACTCCAGAAAATATTACAAACCTGGGCCCTTTGAAAGGATGGTATTCCATTAAAAATTAAAAATGCTTGCATGTTCTAATGTGACACATGACTACTTCCAAGTTTTAGAACATTCTTGAACAAAATGTACACAGCAAACAAGCAAGGTAGCAGCCCATTCCCTGCCCCAGAGTCCTCAGCAAGAGGCCCCACAAGCACCCACCAGTGATGGCAACAGATGGAAACTTGTGTCTGGTAGGAAATGCACTAGGTGAGCTCTAAGACGCCTAAACTCTTAAGATTCTAGAGATGCTAAAAATCCTGCTATGAGTATGGTTTGCTCCACTATATAGCCCTCTGAAATACACAAAGGTGGCTCAAATAACAAGCCTTCTACAAATGAGCTGAGCGCAATAATATACCTTAAACCCACACTCAGAACCATAATATACATTATAAACTTTTCCTAATACTATTTGATGGCTGAAAATATTAAACATCTATTTAATTTTAAACCTGCCTATTCTCAATTTCTATTTCAAAATACCAGTTATTATTCACTATACAGAACCTGGCAAAGACACTTTTAAAATTAAGTGGCTATATAAAAGAAAGTCTTCATTATTAATGAATAGCGACATCTATGTTCTGCCCATCTTTGGGATCAAGGCACCTTACAGACTTTTTCCTCTTCTTTACCTGACCTGTCAGTATGCTCATGAGGCAGGGAAGGACAGGGACAATTATTCCCATTTCATGGCTGAAGAAATGGAGGCAGAGAGAGGCGGAGTGACTCGCTCAGATTCACTAAGTCTGTGGCCAGCCTAGAAATGTAGGACCGACTGCCTCCCTACTTCCTTCCCTAAAATCATCAATAATACTCATGGGAAGTGTCACACATAGTACATATTACTCTTCAATGACAGCCAAGGGTGAAGGGAAGACAGGAGGAATCACGTGAGGGCTTTTTTCTTTTCCTTTTTTTCGGTAGCCCTGTTTTCCTCGAGAGGACAAATGCACTTTTCTCAAGATGCTGATAAGTACAATTGTTAAAAACAGAGCACTGAGAGGCAGAGCTGAGGCATGGACCACGCCAGACGTGAATGGTGGGCTCCAAGTTCACGGCCTAGCCTCCTGATGCCCTGGTTCTCGCCACAGGCTCGCTACACGGGTCACTTGGCCTCTAACTTCAGCACACAGTATCCTCCAGCATCTCAGGGCTCTTCTGAACACAAGGGAGCTAATTTAATAATATGTTGGTCGATATAAAGAAATAAATAGTATTTATTCAGTAAGAGTCCTAGAATATAGAAATAGAGCATCATGCCTAAGCAATCCGTTGACCAAAAAGAGTGGAAATTTCATCTAAAACTGTTCCTCAAGTCTGTGGTTCCTAAGCAAATAATTTATTTCCAATGTCTAAATGCCTCCAAAAGAGAAAATATTTATGTATTAGTCCAAACACAGGAAACCCACCTGACTAAAGATCTGATTTGAAAACACTTTCCATGTCAAGCGCCAAGTTTAATGGTTCGTATCTAATGCTGCAGTGGTGTGCTGCTCGTTTCTAGTTTGCCCTGTGAGGGGCATGCGTGCAACTTTTATTTTCTCTGTATTAAACATACTTATCTTTAAACAAAAATCAGTTCCAGTCAGGCTCTTATCAGGGAGGAACATTATTAAGTTTGCAAAGCAATCACAATGAAAAGAAGCCCAGTGTTAGCAAAACGTGCTAAATATGCTTGTCATTCTATATGTAAGATGAATTTACTATGGCAAAAAAGAATTTGCCATGATGCTTTGCTTATCGTCCCTATCTCCCAACATAAGCTTTGAAAAACTCCTGTAAATGTCACAACTATATAAGGAACATATATGGTTTCATGATATTTTCTACTGCAGAAACTTCTTAGGGTACCACCGCCCATCGCCCTAAAAAAACCCAAAACCAACCAAACAAAAGAATTTAAAAATCCAAAACCTAGCAGAAAGAATTGACTAATCAAACTAAAATTTCCCATTAAGACAGCAACAATGAAGTCGATAGTAAAAAAATAAGCATCACATTTATGTCTAGATGAAGTCAACCAAGTAAATGAAATGCATTCCTTACTTAAACTTTAAAAAAACATGGGGTGCCTGGGAGGCTCAGTCGTTAAGCGTCTGCCTTCAGCTCAGGTCATGATCCCGGGGTCCTGGGATCGAGCCCTGCATTGGGCTCCCTGCTCTGCGGGAAGCCTGCTTCTCCCTCTCCCGCTCCCCCTGCTTGTGTTCCCTCTCTCGCTGTGTCTCTGTCAAATAAATAAATAAAATCTTAAAAAAAACAAAAACAAATACCAACTTTCGATGGATGTTTTTAAACACACAAAAGTTAGCACTCTGAAGTCTTTCTATTAAATCAAAATTTAACCACCCTTAAATCTACATTAAAAGAATCCTGGAACCCTAGAATGTTATCACCTGTTACAGCTGAATTAATTCCTTAGGAGACCAATCTGGTGTTCCTAGTTTGAACTACTTGTATCCATAGCTTTTAATTTTTTTAAATATTTTATTTATTTACTTATTTGACAGAGAGTGAGAGCATGGGGTGGGGGTGGGGCAGATGGGGAGGGAGAGGGACAAGCAGACTCTGCCTTGAGCAGAGTCCCACATGGGGCTCCATCTCATCCTGAGATCATGACCTGAACTGAAATCAAGAGTTGATGCTCAACTGACTGAGCCACCCAGGCACCCCTGTAGCTTTCCTTTTAAAAGAAACTAACACAGCTATCTCACCCCCATTTGGTTGGTTGAGCATTCATACCAGAGAGTATTCCAATATAGGTAAGGATCACAGCAAGACAGATAGATGATTTTAAGTAGTTATGATGCAATTATGAAAATCTGACATTGTAAGTTATACTTTAATAATCCCTGAATATGCTACCATATTTAAAACAAAACCCTCTGTCTGCTAACATCTGAAAAACTTAACATGAAAACAGTGTAGAAAGCTACTAAAAGAAAAAGCCTACATAATGAAGACTATACATTAAAATAGTCACAAATACTTATCTTCTTAAGTTTCATAATATACATAGGGCACAAAGAAGTCAGTTTAAACTCTAATTAGAATTTCTAAATACTCAAGGTTTTCACGGAACGTATCATTAGATACACCAGTAGAACAAGTTTTCTGAATTTTTAGGTAAGTAGGGTTTGATTATTCTGACTTTAGAAAGCTAACACTAGACTCAAAAGCAACGACACTGAAATTAAAAGGTCAGAATACTTTGACCCCAGACTTTACTCCCATATCTAAAAGATTCATCAGAATTAGGGCACCTGGCTGGTTTGGTTGGTGGAGTGTGCGACTCTTGATCTCGTGGTTGTTAAGTTTGAGCCCCACACTGGATGTGGAGATTACTTAAAAATAAAATCTTAAGGGGCACCTGGGTGGCTCAGTCGTTAAGCATCTGCCTTCGGCTCAGGTCATGGTCCCAGGGTCCTGGGATCGAGCCCTGCATTGGGCTCCCTCCTCAGCAGGAGGCCTGCTTTTCCCTCTCCCCCTGCTTGTGTTCCCTCTCTTGCTGTCTCCCTCTGTCAAATAAATAAAATCTTTTAAGAAAAAGTATTGTGTTGTATCATTAGTGGTATATATGTCTTAAAACAAGAATGGACTGGGAAGATAAATATTTGTTTATAGTATTATTTTACTGAGTGATTCTGAAATGCCTTTTTAAAATTTTTTTAAAGATTTTATTTTTAAGTAATCTCTACACCCAATGTAGGGCTCAAACTCACAACCCTGAGATCAAAAGTCGTATACATTCCACCTACTGAGCCAGCCGAGTGACCCTTTAAGAAAGAATTTTCAATAGCTAGTTACTATTTAAAAATACCTTCAAAACATTTACCATTCAACATATATAAAAAGTACTGATTTTAGTGTATTACAACATATATTCTCCACATAAAGATTTTAGGTGAAATAATTCACAGTTTGAAACAACTTTATTTACATTGGCTATAAAAGCATCTTGAAAATTTCAAAGTCTAATTACTTTTCTTCAGTACAGTTCATTGTTGCCAGAAACAAAAGCAAAGTTTCATGTGATGTGTCAATCTGTGAATAAAAAAATTTATAAGCTCCTCCTCATATTGATAACACTTTTATGTTTAATGAGTGTACATAAATTACTGAGGATAAAGATATATCAACCATATACTGAGGAGTTAAGGGAGACAGTCCAGCCTCTGACTACTTAGTAAGATGGAAAAGTCATGAGTGGCATGACTTTCTGGGGTTTCGATGGTACCATCTTTGAGAAAAAGACAACTGCTCCAAATGATTTCATGAATAAGTAAAAGAATATTTCAGTCAACTGGACACATGAATCAGCTTCTGAGCAAAAGTTAATATTGATAAGAGAAGAAAGACTTGCAAAAAGTATTCACGAAAGAAAAATGTATGCACACCAAGAGCCCGGTGGTCCCATGAGGACAAAGAGGCCAAAAGCAACAGATTAACCTTTAGAGCAGAGATAAAAGTAACCATATACTGGATGAGACCAACGTTAAAACACACAGCACTTTGATATCTACCCAAATGTTACCCAGCACTGGGTATGATCCAGAGGAGATGCCCCCTCTGTTAGGTTGCAATTTTGGTGTTATCTATAAGACTCATATTCACTTTGTCCCCCAAAAGTTTGTAATTTCTGTAAGTGACGATTTTCCAACCATAATATTAATTATGCTTCAGAGTTGCTGCCAGATAAATAACAAGTGGGGATGGTATTCTCAGAATAGCAAGGTGTTAGAACTGGCTCCATCAAAATAACTCTATCTTTTATAGCTGGTAGTTTCTGTGTGTGTGTGCGATTTTTAAAAAATTAGGATAACATTTACATAAGAACATAACATTTTAAGTGTACAATTCAGTGGCTTTTAGTACACTTACAATGTTGTACAACCATTACCCTATTTAACTCCAGAACGTTTTCATCACCCCAAAACATCATCTACTTGCATCACCTACATGCATTAGCAGTCACTCACCATTTTTCCCTCCTACCATCCTCTGGAAACCTCTAATCTACTTTCTGTCACTATGGATATGTCAATTATGGACATCTCATATACATGAACTTATACAATAAAGTGGCCTTTTGTGTCTGGCTTTGTCTGTTTTAACTGGTAGTTCTTAAACCATTCTAAAAGGGTTGTAATTCCAAGGACACCAAACCACAAGTGCTCAAGATTCTTGATCTGTCCTCATCAGTGTACTCTAGCTTCTACAGAACTTCTATATATGATGTTCTAGTTCTTTGACGGCCTTTTAATCACATGAAAATGGATTAAAATTAGAACTACAAATTATCATTCCCCAGAATATGTGAAGTTTCTAAAGTGGGAAAGAGTAACAAAGAACAGAGGAGTAAAATTCTTGATTTGACCACAGTATCTTAACAGTAACATGTGGTTAGGTTATATTTTTCTCTTGGTACCAGTGACATTCAAGCTATTCTGGAAGACTGGGAAAACCAAGCCATTTTTTTCAGTATCTCAAAGCACTTAATAAGTAAGTGCTTTGTAGCATATAAAATGTTTTTTAAAAACTGAAGTTAAAATGAGAAACCACAGGTAGGCTGATTAGATCTCATGTTGATGCTCATAGAAAGATTTACTTTCAGAACTAAGTTTGTTCTCCATGAATTAGTTCTTGGGAGTTTAACTCAAATTGTAATATATTTCTGTTCCAAAGGAAGTCTTTCATGTGTTTGTCTTGTCTGCATGATGTAGAAACTCACAGATAGGGAATTAAGCATAACACCTTAGCTTTCAAAAGGTGGCCTCATATTGATGTACTATATGTGAATTGTGAACTGGGTTACTCTCGGCAGAATTTTTTAAAGGCTAAAAATATTTGTATAAAATAGGAAGGTGCTGTCATCCTAAAGGTCTTGAGCTCAGTCTGTCTCTCATTCACCCACACATAAGAAAAAGCCTTTAAATAATACAAGCATGACACAGAAACCCTTTAGTAACCAGTCCTTCTATGAAATAAAAGGCTCTACCTCGCAAAGTGGCAGCAATCTTATTTACTGCTGTAATACCTGTGTCTAGAACAATAGCTGGCCTGAGTAGGAGCTTGAAAACTGTGTGTGAAAGAGCAAATGAATAAACGGAATGCCCTCCTATGTGAACCCATGACAACCAAGTTCTCATTGCCAGAAGCCACTGTGGGGAAATGACTTTGGTGATTAAAAGTGATCACCACCAGATTCCTGCTTTGGGCCACAACAGAATAGCCTGTAATTGGAACTAATTTTCCCCCTGAAAACAACAGGAAAGCTAAATAAAATACGTAGCATCAGAGAGCAAACCCACACAGGAGCCCTAAGAAGCCCACTGGTGTGAGCTCCACATTCATTCTGACTTCTCAAAAGGTGCTGCAAATTCATGGCACAGTGAAATATATTCCTAGTGGAAAGCAGCAATCCTACTTGGCTGAGGAGACAAAGGTAGGAGTCTGGGCTGCTAAAGCAGCTAGGACTTGAAGGGCAAAATCCCAGAGAGGAGAAAACCTCAGGGAAGTGAGCCAGCAATGCTGTTACTTTATTTCCTTGAGGTGTTTACCATCCCTAAATCATGTGCACAAGGTGAAGCCTCCAGGAGCCCAGTAAACAGCAGCAGCTGTGAGGCTGAAGAGAGCAGAGCTTTTAGTAGCTCTTTGTGCTGAGCTCTTTGAGCAGGAGTAAGGGCAAAAACTGAAACCAGCCCTTACAAAGTCTAAAGTCCATCTTCAAGAGGATCATGGTAATCTGCGTATACTCTACCTACCTGCCAGAAGAAAGTATAACCATCTTAAAAGAAGATATCTCCATGTAGAGTCTCTGTAATCTTTAATACACAATGTATAGTATTCAGCCAAACTTATGAGAGATCCTAGAAAACAGGACTAAATGACTGAAAACCAGAAGAAAATATGTATGAATCATAGAACTAACCAATAGGGAGTAATTCAGACATTGGATTTATCAGACAAGAACTTCAAAATTCCTTTGATTAATATGTACAAGAATAGAGAGGAAAAGATTGAGAATTTCAGCAGAGACCTGGAATCTATAGAAGTCAATGAATATTTTAGATATGAAAATACAATATATGAAATTAAGATTAAAATTCATTAGATCTAGTAGGACAGAGGATAAATGAACTGGAAGACAGATCAGTAAAAATTACATAGATTGAAGAACAGGGAGAAAGAAACAGAAAAACACAGAAAGACTGTGAGATACATATGGAACACGGTGAAAGGTTTGGAAGAATCCTAGAAAAGAGGAGAGAGACAATAGGATGGAGAAATTATTTGAAAAATGACTGGTTAGGAATTGCCAAAATTAAGGAAGAACATCAATGAAAAGATTAAACAAGTTTACTATCCTTAGGGAAGATAAAGAATCCACACTAGGTATATCACAGTCAAACTGTTAAAAATCAAAGGCAAAGATAGAATCTTCAAACTGACCAGAGAAAAAAGATATATTACCTTAAAGGAGTAATATATTACCTTCAAAGGAGTAACAGTAAGACTGATGGCTGACTTTTCCACATAACTTATGGAATGGAATGACATCTTGAAAGTGCTAAACCCAGAATTTCATACTCAGCAAAAATATCCTTCAAAAATAAAGGCAACAATGAATTGTACACTTTAAGTGGGTGAACAATATGTTACATGAATTTTATCTCAATAAAGGTGTTACAAAAGGAAATAAAGGCAAAAGAAAGTTTCAAAATTCAAAAGCTAGGGAAATCATTGACAGCAGATCTGGCACTAAAATAAATACTAAAGAGAGTTCTCCAGGGGCACCTGGGTGGCTCAGTCAGTTAAGCATTTGCCTTTGGCTCAGATCATGATCTCGAGGTCCTGGGATCGAGTCCATGTCAGGTTCCCTGCTCAGTGGGAAGTCCACTTCTCCCTCTGTCCCTCCCCCTTGCTTGTGCTCTCTCTCTCAAATAAATAAATAAAATCTTAAAAAAGAAAGAGAGAGAGAGAGAATTCTCTAGGCAGAAGGAAAACAATCTGAGACAGAAGTAAAAAAAGGCAGGATGAAATAAAAAAAAATCAGAAAGAGTAAATATGTGGGTAAACAAAATTGAATACTGATTCTTTAAAATAGATAATGGCAATACTAATAATAAATAAAATAATGAGTTGTAATGTTTAAAACATACATAGAAGATCGAGGTAAAACACATGGCAACAACACAGAAGGAAGGAGGGGTAAACAGATTTACACTGTGAAACAATTCTTATATTGTTGGGAAGTGGGAATGTACCAACTTCAGGGAGACTGTGGTAAGTCAAAGATGCATGCTGTAACCTCTAAATTTACTGCTAAATGAATTTTTAAAAAATCTCCAATATACTCACATGGTAGGAAAAAAAATGGGTAATAGAGAGTACTTGGTTTATTTAAAAAAAAAAAAAGGCAGAAAAGGAGAAATAGAGGAACAAAGAGGAAATGGGAGGAATGGAAAACTAACTGTGGGACCAGGATTCAACAATCACATTAACTATAAATGGACTAGATATTCCAAATAAAAGACAACTCAAAACTCTTAGGCAAAATACTAGCACATTGAATCCACTGATATATAAAAATAACACATCATGACCAAATGGTGTGTGTTCCAAGAATGCAACATTTGAAAATCATTTAGTGTAATTAATCACTATATGAGAACAAAAGTGAAAAACCACATGATCATCTCAATAGAGGTAGCAAAAACATGTAATTAAAACTCTCAGAAAACTAGGAATAAAAAAACCCCTTAATTTGGTAAGTGCTATCTCTTTAAAAATTTGCAGCAAACATCATATTGAATGGTAAAATACTGAATTCTTATTTTGAGTTCAGGAACAAGTCAAAGAGGTCTGCTGTCACCACTTCTATTCAACATTCTGCTAGAAGTCCTAGTCAACTCAGTAAGGGAAAAAAAAAAGAAAAACTGGAAAGGGAGAAACGAAACTATCATTATTTATAGAAGACATGAATGTATACATAAAGAAATACAAAAGGATCTATAGAATTAGCATAATTAAAATGAATTTAGTAAGGTTGCTAGATGCAAAGGCAGTACAAAAAAACAAATATAGAGGTGCCTGGGTGGTGCAGTTAGTTAAGCGTCCAACTCTTGACTTCAGCTTAGGTCATGATCTCGTGGTTGTGAGACCGAGCCCCGCGTCCAGCTCCACACTCAGCATAGAGTCTGCTTGAGATTCTCTCTCTGCCTTTGCCCCCCGCCAGCTCATGCACTCTCTCTCTCTCTCAAAATAAGTAAATAAAATCTAAAAAATACCCCAACCAATTATATTTCTACATACTAACAGAAAATAGATAATAAAATATAAACTTCAATAATCTAAAAATAAATCTAACCTCTCCATGTAAATCTTAAAACCTTGCTGAGACAAATTAAAGACCTAAGTAAATAGAGAGATGTACCATGTCTATGGATTGCAAAACTCAAAATTGAGAAGATAAAATTCTCCTGAAATTGATCTATATATACAATGTCATACCAATGAAACCCTAATAGATAACCTCCCCAAGGAAACTGACTATCTGTCACGGAAATGCAAAGGGTTAAGAGTAGCCAAGACTATCTGGAAGAAAATCAAAGTTAGAGATCTTACATTACCAGATGGGAAGACTATAAAAGTTATAACTGCAATGCACTGAGATTTTCAAGACACTATGCTAAGTCAAGTGAACACTCATGGAATAAGTGAACTTTGACTACTACACCTCATACCATATACAAATATCAGTGCTAGACGGATCACAGATATAATGTGAATGGTGAAACAATAAAGCTTTTAGAAGAGTAATAACCTTGGGTAAAGACTGATGAAACAGGTCACAAAGATCATTAAGCATAAAAAACCAATATATTGAACTTCATAAAAATTAGAACTTTCTGGTTATTGGAGGACATCAATTAGAAAGAAAAAAGGCAAAACAAAGAGAAGAGATTTATAACAATATATCAGACAAAACCTCATATCAATAAGATACAAAGAACCTTCAAATCAATAGGAAAAAGACAGACAACCTAATAAATATAAAGAAGCGACCTGAATAGGCATTCAACAAGTGAGAATACCCAACTGGCTAATAAAGATATAAAAGGGTGTTCTACTCATCATTACTTCTCAGAGAAATGCACATTAAAACCACAGTAGAACACCAACACTTGTCAGAATGCCCAACACCACAATGACATATACACTTGACAGAATGGCTAAAACTAAAAAGGCTGATGGTACCAAGGACTGATGAGGATGTAGAGCAACCAGAACTCTCACACATTGTTGGGTGGGAGTGTAAATCGGTACAACCGCTGTTGAAAACTATTTGGCAATATCCTTTAAGCTAAATGTACATCCATCCTATGATTCAGTGAGCTTCCTTCTTAAGTATAAACCCAAGAGAAATGAATGCACATATCCACCAAAAGGTATGCACAGGAATGCTCATGACAGCTTTAGACATCAAAGCTAAAAGTTATCAACAACCCAAATGTCCATCAACAGAATGGATAAATAGATTGGGATATACTCATCTGATAGAAGAATACACAATAATGAAAAAGAGCACACTATTGTCATTGCTGCGTGCAACGACGTAGATGAATTTCACAGACATCAAGATCATCAAACAAAACCAGACACCAAAGACTAGACTATGATTCCATTTACAGGAAGATCAAGAACAGGCAAACAAATCTGTGGAGACAGAAGTGAGAACAGTGGTTAAGTCTGAGTAAGGACTGGGAGCCTCATCTTGAGCTAGGGGATGGTTTTAAGGGTGCATACATACATAAACATTCACTGAGCTGTCTGCTTAAGATCTGTGCACTTTATATGCCATACTGCATTAAAGTTTTTAAAGAATATGATCACTACCTATATGTAGTCTTAGTACTCCATTTGAACTGCTCTCTTTGGCCACAGAATGGCAATGGTCTGGACAGAAGGCAGCAGGATAAGTTGGGGAGGGAGTAGGGAAACGGTGAGGAGAAAGCAATCACATGGGCTTCCGAGAAAAAAATAACCACCTTACAAAGCCTGTATAGACATCTTAAATAAGTTCACCTATCCACCCAGCAGACAAAATTATTAAAGACATTTATATAAATGGCTATTGAAATAGCATTTTTATAAAGTAGCCCTCTTCATGTTCCTGTCAATTATTTGTATCTCAGAGATGTAGGGCTGCTCACTTTCTCACACAGTGTCCTTATTTCCTTATTCCTACATACTTTTCATCCCCAGTGCTCCCTTCTCTGCCCCAATCAAGTACTTCTCTGATCTCAATTACAAGCTATAAACAGTAGTCAATACCTGGATATGTTAAGAAGCAGTGAGGGACGTATCAGTGTGGGGAAACATTACTGCATGCAGTCGTACAACTGGAAAGCCAGAAAACAAAGCGAGAAACAGTACAATTACTGCAGGCAGGGAAGACACCACAGATGGCGATGGGTGGCCTGCATTCAGCTGAACCACGGTGGGACTATCCTTCGCCTCTTCATCGTTCACCCAGAAGAAAAACAAAGTTTTTCATCTTTTTTCTTCCACTTACTTTCTAGGAAGACAAATTCTTGTCCTTCTGTAAACTGAGGAAGAATACATATAGTTACATAGATTATTGCAGCTTAGATTATTTTCAGCAATTCCACACCCAAGGATACATATCCGTTTAGACAGAAGTACACCTGCTATACATTAAAATGCCAGTCTTTCAAAAATTCTTGAGTATGTATCAATGTGGTTACCTCTTCTTCTAAAGTTCTTAGGATGTTTTTCAGAACTTGAGCACTAAAGCATTAACTTTATGTGTAATGTAGCACTTTTGTATTTCCCTTCTTATTCATCAAAAGAATGAGAATGATTGTACATTTAATCTCTCCTTCTACTGGTATTTATAACTTTAGCAAATAGGCTCGCACTAGAGTACCTAAAATAAACTGTTATAAATGATCGAATGTCTACATAGCCAGCAAGTCTTTCATGAGGATAATTGTCACACATCCTTTCAACACAACAGTGCACATTTTCCGTGACCAGCCTCTCAGAAAGTTAAAAATAAAACTGCAGTGAAGAATGTCAAGTTCGTTAACCTAACTGGATTTTAAACAAAGAAAACAAGAGAAACAATGCTTATCCCAACTACCTATAAGCGGAAATAGCAGAAAAATAAATCTGTAGTATTCTGTTCATACTTAAATTTCCTTTTCCAAGTCATGGCATTTTTTTTGTTCTATTTTATTCTTCTTTCTTACTATAGGGTTGTTGTTTTTTTTTTTAGAGAGAGAGAGTGTGCTAGCATGAGGGGAGGGCAGGGTGGAGGGAGAGAATATCAAGCAGACTCCCCGCTCAGCACAGAGCCCAACACGGGGCTCGATCTCATGAAGCTGAGATCATGACCTGAGCCGAAACCAAGAGTCGGAAGTTCAACCAACTGTGCCACCCAGGTGCCCCTCTTAGTATAGGGCTTTAAAACATCAATGAAAAGATAAAAACTCCTCCATATGGGAAGGAACAAGGATGAAACTGGAATCTGTTTTAGTGGAGACAACTTTTATAAAACCATACAAATTAAAATTGTAAAGCAATGGAAATGACACAGAGCTGAATATTATCCCAGTTGCCTATGGTCCAGAGAAGTTGCTGTGGTAAATATCAGCTTGACCTATCTGAAGCATTCAACTCTTGATAACCAAAGCAGCACTCCAACTAGAAAAATATCACAAAATGTCCTTCCACCCATCCCCGTGGAAATACGCCAGGAAAATGAAGCCTGATGAGTAACTACCAAGAATCCTGTCTTTTCATCCAAGTCTTCTAGATGCAAAATAACAAGCTTTTTACCATGTGGCCGGAAGTCCTCGTGGATAGGAAATGGCTGGCAGTCAACAGGACCTATCTGGATGAGTGCAAACAAGTCGAGACAGATGGAATTGGGAGATACTTCAGTTTCGTACTCCTTTTCTGTCTACTAGTAGGAAAATGTAAAATATTGGTTCCTGCTTCATTCACGAATTCATGAACCAGAAGGTGGACAATGCCCTTGGGGAACCGTCATTTACTGAGTTAACCTAACAGAGAGCTGGGTGGCCAAGTAACAGGGCTCAGAAGCGAGATCTTGAAAGCTCAGAAGAAAGAAATGCTGAAGATGAGAAGTGAAATAGGGCTAACTCCATGGTCTTAGGATGGAAAATACTGCCCCTTGAAAAGACACGTTGTCCTCATACACACATGATTTAAATAACTGCTCTCAAGAAAAATATTCTCCCCAAAGAATGTCACAACTTTGGAGGGAAGTCACTTAAACAGGCAGCGAATAAAACCTCTAAGTTGCTGTAGCAGCTATTTCCTTTGGGTAGATGAGACTTAAAATATTTATTTATGCATACTTCTTCTGTTATCTTTTGATTACTTTCCCTTTCTTGGAGTTTTGGAATGACTTGCACTTAAATTCAGAATTTCGTGAGAGCCTGCTACATTCTTTTTAGTGCCAGACAATGGTATCGAGTGCAGATGGGCATTCATGTAGGGGATAGAAGTGATGACAGGCCAGAAGCCGGGTGTCACGGTGAAGGACATCCGAGGGGCCAAAGTCATATAATTGTATGGTATTTCATTATGTTATGAGAATTCATCTATAAGACAATTGTTTTGATACGGTGTAAGTGGCACATCAGAATTTAACTTACTTATTTAGATCTTAAAGAATATTACAAGTGTGATAAAATGAATATCCAAATCCTGTTATTATTGGCCACCATGTGCAAACTCAAAGTAATCAGGTGGCCGAAGGCACAAACGGGGCCAGTAGTTTAGAGACTCCCACCATTCTGAGGTACCCTGACCTTCATAAATATGATAATAACAGCGTTTGAAATGGTGGCATGGGAAATGAGTAGACAAGCAACTGTATACTTTAAAAAAAAAGTAAAGTGAGATACAAAAGAAATTCCCTTATAAAAAAAGAATTACTGTTATCCTCACAGGCTTCCTTAAAGTAACTTACCTTGTATTTTACATGTAGCCTTTACATCATTATTTAAGAAATCGGTAGCAATAGAAAAATATTAAAAAGCGTTCTTTCCTGGGCAAATGAATCTGCAACTCCAACACAAAGATGCATGTTGAAATTAACTCCAGGTGGCTTGATTTTTGGTCCCAGGGGGTTCACGGACTCATTGTTTTATAGATGTTGGGAAGAATTCATGAACTTCAAAATAGCTAATTTAACTCAGTCAGCCACAGCATCTGGCCTAAGAAGTAGAAGAAACCGGTCTTTTAAAATGTATTTCCTCTATTACCTGCTTGACTCTCAACCAGCCATATGTAGTCATAAAATATATGCATCAGGATTTATGATGGTGTGAAAACTACATGCAAATAAAATCAATCAGGGAAAAAGGGGAGAGGTGATTTGGCCTTATCTCCAAAATTAATATTATATAAATTTATGTCTATATTTGGTTTTTATAGATCTACCTCTTTTTTACTCCTAATACTAAAAAAGAGTCCTTTCACTGAACATTTTCATTTGAAGTGTTTTTTAGGTTACTCCTGCTATGACTCAGTGAAAGCTTTGTGAATTTCAAAGTGCAAGTCACCAGCCACCAAGAGCTTGTACACAGTCTAAGTGCTGCAGACTCAGCATCAGAGCTGTCTCTCTGGCATTAGTAAGCAGGGTGAGGATGAAGGTATCTGACAAGGGGGCACCATTCGAGCGTTTTTTGAGGTTCTTCCAAAAGCCCGTTCTGGGTTATTCAGGGAGCCTCATTGTGATGGACTAGCCTTCTCTGTCCTTCCTCCTGTTACTCTGCCTGCCTCTTCACCCATTCCATTTTCCGTCAGGTCCTGCAGAAGAAGAGGCACTGAGAACAGAGGAAAAGGAAACCCCTCAATTTCACTCTCCGGGAGTCAATGACGCCCAACAATCCTTAGGGTATGCTAACTATTTTTCTGGATCATTTTCCATTAGCAACAAAGTCCCTTTAGTTTATATTTTACAACTAGTATTTCCTCCCAGGATGCACAGTTTAACAAATGACCTGAAGAGCTAACTTAGACATTTCCAAATCTATTCAATAAAACTGTAGATATAAATGGACATTTTCTTGGTTATTAAATCGCTGCGCCTGGATGGAATCACATTCTGTGAATTTGCTATAGGTTGGTAATAATTCATGTAAAGATTTCCCATCATGACCAGGAAAGATTGCAAGCTAGGGGTACAAAACTTTCACTGACTCATGAGAATCATGGAGCCATTTGGGCCACTGAAAAGTATAGAAAGTTATTTCCAATAACCACTGTGAACAAAAATGTGAACAGAATAATACAATATTTTGAAAATATTTTAATATTTGCCATTTTTTTGCCTGTGCTATTAATATATACATTGATTTAGTAATAAATATACTACTATTACATAGAGCGCAATATTTTTAGTATTCATAACTGGTTGAAATTAATGCTGCTATCATCTCAAGAAAGGAATAAATAAATATCATGCCCAAATTCCAAACCAATGCTCAAGAGGTTATCATTAACAAAAATTATAAAATAAACAGGTCGGGCATTATCTTTTTAAGCATGATTCTTGTAAACATAGCGAAGATCACTTTTCTCAGTCCTGACATTTTGTGTGATGGCTTTAAAAGAAAATACAACATACAAATCCTATCACTTTTTTTTTTGCATAGGGAATGAATTAATCGTATTTGAAAATGCAGCAATCTTTCAGTGAAATGTCTTCATCACATAGCACTTGTTTTCTGTAGGAATTCAGAACTTTGGAGCAATAAAGGTGCTCTGCATAAGTTTATAAAATATGCTTTCTGGATTTAAAATTTAACAGAAAAATTTCAAGACAAGTCATAGTCATGATTCTAAAATACTATGTACATAACATCTGCCTACAGGAGGGTGCGCCTTGCGGCAGCACAACACAGTGTACAAACGTGAAGCACAGTGTTTCACAGAATTTCCCTTCAGATTTTCTTCGTATCGGTGCCTAAGTGGCTTATGATTATGCCCATTCCACTTGTGCATACAAGGTAGAAAGGGGGATGCGAGGACAAATTTAAAGTGGATAATGGAAAAACCGGCAAAAATGCAGTACATATGCTTTAAACAGTGCACTTTACAAAATAGTTTGCTTTATTCGTATTCTCTCATAAAGTGCAATATTACTTAAAACAGAGACCTGTACCTTAATATTTTGCAATAACCATTAAAACAAATCGCCAGGAAAGAGCAGTGCAAAATTAAAAACATATGTAGCTTAGCATGCATCTCAGACGGATCCCAAATACAGAGCATGGGACCTTAAGTTCCTGTACTTTTTTTTTTTACTTTTTAGAAAAAGATTAATAATAATAGGTTACCATCATATGTAACCATAAAATAAAGACAATAAGTTAAAATCCTCTCTCAAGAAATAAATGTGCGCCACACATACAATTCACTACAGAATCATTTTGAAAACCCTCAGACCTTTTCCTCTGATAAATCACTGTTCGAGGGGGTGCAAATCTCTTAAAAACCCACGCTGTCCACAAGGCAAAGCAAAAGGTATCATCATCACAGTACGAGTGACTCTTGGTGGCAGACATCTGAAAAACCTGCGACTCATTCTGTAAACAGCTCAAACCTAACCAGTCCCTAATTAGATTTACAGACAGACACCTTTGCTCTTTCCAGAACAGTCCCACTGGCATCATGCTAGGCTGCTGAACGGTATAACAGGTGCTCTATTCACAGTAACATTCTCTGTCCCGTGCTTTTGGACAAGGATAACCAACTGGGTTTTCCTGAAAAAATTCCCTAAGAGGCAGCTTCCAAGAAGACCAACAGGACACGGTTTGAAAAGCGTAAGACATCATCTCAGGCACATGCTGAGGGCACTCGAGGTGCGGACGGGTCATCATCGGTGACACTCCTACCGTCCCCGCACCACTCAGTCCGAGAACTGGAAGAGCGTGTCTGGGTGAGTGGGGTCCGCGGGGTTGCTGGGCTGCAGGGTCTTAGTGGGCGTGGTTTTCCCGTGGGAGTGAGAGGAGGACGAGTGAGAACTTTCGCTTGAGCTACTGCGTGTCTCTGTACTGGTGCTGGTCTTCTTCATTTTCCTTCTCTTCGCCAAAGGGGCCTTGTCGACATTCTGAAGGCAAAACCCCTCTCTCTTGTATTTGTTAAAGGCCTAGGGGAGAAAGAAAGGGAGCCCCTGTAAAGGTCAAGGGATCGAAGTTCTCTTGGAAGCTAGGACTTCTGGCAGAACACAACTTTCGGTTGGCAACCACAGCTGCAAGTTGCTCTGGGAACAAGGTCCTGAAAACCATCCCATTTGCAAACCTCCTGGCCCGGTATGGAAGCTCATGGGAAGAGTCTCAAGGGCTCTGTTTAAATCAAACCAGCCAGGCTGTTCAGGAGTTAGGATTCTCATAAATCTTTCGAAGAAGTTAGTGCTACCTTTCAATAAAAAACACCAACCTCTCAACCCCTGTTACTTTTACTAGTTCGGTGTCTGAGATTTAAAATTCTGCCCACAAAACCCCCATACAGAGCAGACTGGATCTGTTATGGGCCCTCCTCTCCACTTCCAGGTCGGGGGTAATTGGGGTGTATCTTGGATACTTGATCTGTACAGAGAGGCTCAGCTCCACCTGCCTCAGGCTGGCTTTCTCCTCACAGCTGCCTGTCCCCACTTCTCTTAGCCTCAAGTTTGGGTGTCACTCTTGATAGCTTTGCATCAAATGTCACCGGGAAGGATCATCTGTACAAACTCTTGCAGTTAATCCCTTCACACCTCAACATATCCGAGTTCATTAATTTTTAATCCATTTCTGCAGCTGAAAAAGAAACGCTATCCCTTTTCCTCTCTCAAGATAATCCCTTCAGAGGTAATTTACTTCTCCCTAACTCCTCTATTCCTTATACAATTATCTTCAAGCATTTGCATCTGCTTGGCACAAATGCACACATACTCTTATTCCCTATCCCTCACAGTCTCTAGGATATGTAATGCATAAATGGCTGCTGAGGGAGTGAACGGACTTGGCACACGTGCCTTAGTTCCTAATGTTTACGTACAGCTTTTAAAGAAAATGAGTTAGGCTATTTGAGAGATAAAAGTTCCAATATAATGCATATTGTATTCATTATCTACTGAAAATTTCAACTCTTCAAATATCAAACTACTGCCTCACTCACAAACTCATCCTAAATGTCAAATAACTATTTTGTGGGTTAGCAGTGACTCGGGTCCCCCACATACTTTCTGTTTTAATAAATGTGTTTATATCATGGAGAGATTTATAAAAACACACCTAGAATGAAAATAACACATTCTTTTAAATGTACTACTAAGTGTGCGTCTCAGAAGTTATGGAGTAAACACATCTGATTCCTTTTCAAACCCGCCTGCCACGTGCAGAGCGCAGGGCCTTACGTGGAAGGTTGCTTTCACACAGGTTTGCACAGCAGCTCCCGAAGATCCTAGAATGTCCGGAGTCATCAGAGGATTTGAGGACAGCTGACTGCCATCTTGAAGCCATTCGTTGTATCTCAAGCCTGACATTTTAAGCCTTTTATTTGGATCGACTGTGAGGAGTCCTATGGGAATAATTAAGACATTTTTATTTTATGATTTGTTTCAAACATAAATCTCAATTAGGTTCACATGACACAATGGTTTCGATAAGGCGTCAACCTTCTACCAAGGTCATTACATTTTCATATACATTTCAATCCCCTAGTAGATCCTGAATGTTAATGACAAGGCCCACAATAGCCTACGTCTACTGCAGGCTAACTGGCTTCTCAATCAGGAGGAAATTGGCACCCAACACAAAGACTGGGAAGCTCCCAGGAACAGGGAATACCTAGATGTACTTCATTCATGTACAAACACCTTGTACAAGCCAGCGAGTGCAGTAAGGCACTAGAGATGTGGAGATGGAGACCCAAAGAGGAGCTATGGGGAGATACACAGACAAAAACTAACTCTGACAGCATCAGGAGACAAGCGCAATAGCAACATCCCCACACACAGTGTGTCGGCGACCCAAGGGCACGGCTCTGACCGCAGTGTAGTCACCCTGGAAGGCTTCCAGAAGATGAGTCCTGGAGGATGAAGACAAGTGGGCTGGATGAAGAGGGGTGCCCCAGGATTAGAAAGAGCAAGCGTGGCATCATGCGGGAATCTGAGCGCTGGCACATTTGAGGAATTCAAAGGCAGCGTGAGGGTAGCAGGAGGCCTGGGCAGGCAGGGCCAGGTCCTGAAAGGCTCTGGATTTCAAATGCTCCCATACGGGAGTCTGACCTGAAGCTAACGGGGGCCTCTCTGAAGGACTTCTAGCAGAAGAGGGGCATGATCACATCTGGATATGAGGAAGGTCACTCTGCTGATTGACACCGGACAGGTAAAGGCAGAGGCAGTGAGACGAACTGAAAGGGGCTGTGGGCTCTCAGGACAGAGAGGACGGCGGGAACTGAGCGCGGCCACGTGAATGGGGACGAGGGGGTGGTGAGGCCGGACGCTGAACTGCAGGACTGGGTGGCTGGCTGTGGAAGGCAAGCAAGGTGGGGGGCGGATGGTGACGCCCATTCTGGCTGCCTGGCAGTGCCAGAGGGGGATGGGAGGGGGCATATTTTGGGGGAAAGGATAGTAAAACAGTGTCAGTGCACTTTGGAGGTGTTAGACTGAGATGCTGTGGACCCTGCAGATGTGGATAAGATTACTAAGGGATAGTGAAGAAAAAAATAAGGCTCAGTAGAGCAACCTGGAAACCTTCTAGAACACACGTGAATTTCTTGAGTAATTAACAGATATATGTGAATGGGTAGGATTCCACTTCAATCACCACACATCATACACGATATAAAGTTTCATTAGAGTCTTACCTTGGATCAAATCTTTAGCTTCTTGGGATACATTCTTCCAGGCTTCTCCTTCAAAGGAGAAATCTCCCTTTTTAATTTTCTTCATGATTTCCACCGCACTGGTACATGTCAAACTTTTGTCATGAGATTGGAATGGAACTTGCCCTGACAACATTGTATACTATCAAGAAAACAAAAAAAAGGAACAAAACAGAATGTCTGCCAAAGTCATTGTCAAAGCCATGCTAGTCATTTCATTACTAACTTCATCAGCATAATTTACCAAATACTACGACTAGCATTATTGGGTTTAAAAGATTATGTAGACTTCTATCACCGAAGCAACAAACACATTTCAAAGCCTTGTAAATAAAGTGAGACAGCTTATTAGATCAAAATTTAAAGAGCAAGAAGAACAAAACAAGGATACTCCAACTACTTCAGAAAAGATAGTACTAATATTAACAGAAAGTTGAGAGATAGCAGAACCTTTCAATAACTTTTTTTTTTTCTATTCAGTTCCATACATCCTTTCCTCAGGACATTAACTGTGGTTAAGGGCTTCAAACATTTTTAATTGAGGCCTTCCTATTTTGGTTGTAATTACCACTTTAATTTTATTTTTCTCATCGTGGCGTTAAACTGAATTCTCTACAACCACCTGTTTTCACTGTGGCCATGTGTTTGAAAATTTATGCTTAAGGTTTTTGCCCTTTAAAAAGTCAACAGAAAAACTGAGAAGCTAAGTAAGGCTTGTCTTTGCAGCAGAGACTGAATATCGACTTTAAACTTCTTGGAGGGTTTTCTCTCTGCTCGCTGAGAGACTTACAGGCCCGCGGAGGTGACAGACGGCCATGAATGGTGGGGTGAAGCGACAGTGTCCGAGCGCAGAGCCCCCAGAAGCACCGCACAGCGAGCAGAGGCTGGTGCTCTCAGTAGGAGCCCGCCCACCATGGCAGTTATTTACGAAGGGACACAAAGAGGAGGGTCTCCGTTTCAAGCCCAGCCCTCAGGAGGAGGTGGGCACCCAGGGAGAAGTCCCAGTGACCTGGAAGGACGCCGCCATTTCTCTTTTGCGGCCACGTGTGTGACAAGCAGTCTCACCCTCATGACGCACCGGCCCCCAGAAAAGATGGACGCTCCCAGACCGGGCAATAAAAAGGACATTAAGAGGAGAAAGCAGGAGATACAATTAGGTGGGCAGCCCACAAACCCTGGGCGGGGAGGACTGAACACGAAGGAATGAGGCGCCAGAAAGAGAGAAGAAACCTGGCTCCTCTGAGGAGAGCAGAGACCAGGAGGCTCCGGGCGGACTCGGACTTTCTGTATGGGAACACTGTGCCTGAGAGAACAGAGCTCTGCTCGCCAGGATGGAGGGTGTGAAAATCGAAGGCGCCAAGGAGAAGAGGAGAAGAGGAGACCCCGGGCACTGACTCGGAGCAAGCTGACGCGAAGATATTTGTTCTAAGGAGGGAACTGCGAAGACGCCCGAAGACCAATAACAACTATTTGAGAAAACCAAGAACCTCCCTCAATCTCGTCTCCTTTATCCTCCCCGCACAGTGACGCTCAGCAGCCTACAGCTTTTCCCCAGCGTCTCCCTGCGCAGACGACCCAACGCGGCCCCGGCACCTTGCAGGCTCCGCCCTCCCGGCTCAGCCTCTGAGGTCCCCGGGGTTCCCGCCCCGCGTTCCGCACCCACAGCTCCTCGGCCCCCCTGACGGCGCTCCAGCTGCTCAGTCTCCTTAGAAGGCCATTTTTCTTTCGAGCTGGCAACCATCCCCCCCCCCCCTCCCGCCGCCGCACGGTGTAACCTTCCGCGAGGTGTGAGACCAGGGCCTCCGCCATCTGCCATGTTACTCCAGAGACAAGACACATGGCGGGAGGGGAACATGAGCTTTTGAGTCAGACAGACCTGGCTTCCTGCTTTTTTATTTACCAGCTTCTGTTTTCTAGCTGTTTAGTTACTAGTTGGGCAAATTTGTTAAGCTCTCTTAGACTATTTCTTCAGCTTTATAATAAATGTAACAGGACTGAGCAACCCACTGCATTTGGTAAGAGCATTAGCCAGCTCAGTGGGACACCCAACCTCACTCTGTTTTCCCTGCCTCCTCTTTCTCTGGTTGGGAGGCAGCAGGGACCGCATTCCTGATGCAAAGTGGGGGAATCAGAACAGCGAGCCATGCATCTTTAAAGTCCCTTCCTAAAGGTCCACTTTCTAGATCACTGCTGGCACCAACTATCTTAGCCCGGGTTCCCCACAGAGCAGAGTCTAAAGCAAAAGCTAATACACAACCACATCAAGGAGTGCGGTCCCTGCGGAGGAAGAATTTAGGAGAACAGGGAACAGTGTCCACACCAAAGGAACTGAGGGTCCTGGCTAAAATAGACCAGCCGGGATCAGCTGCCACGCTGAATGTGGTACAAGTCAATATGGTGCTGGCATTGATAAGCACCTACTGATCTGGTCATTAGATTCTTCTTGACTTCTATCAATAGGAAAGATCAAAGCAGTAAGTTCTTATGTGGCAAGGACAGCCTTCACTGTCTTGTCTGAGAGCTGTCCGAACTCTCCCACTCTGTTATAATACAGTCTATTAGGCCCTCCATCATCTCGACATTCTCAAGAACCCCATGCTGGCCCTCTGTAGTGATGTCTTCACGAAGGGAGACCTGGTGAGCAGGAACTAGCGTATCCTAAATGCCTTCTAAGCACATGAACGCCAGAGGATGGGAGACAGACTGGACAAACATTCAGGGAACTGTCACACTGGTAAGAACGTTTTAGAGCTCCCATGGTTAGGGGCATAGAGACTTGCCCCTGAAAGACAAATTGCTGTACCTTGTACCACTGAGAAAGAGGCACAGGACTTAGTGGGCTTCTTGGGATTTTGGTGACGGCATATATCGCTCTTCTCGAGAATACTGCTCCAATCCGTTTATCAAGTGACTGCGGAGGCTACCAATTTTAAGTGGGGCCCGGAGTAAAGAGGATTCCGCAGCAAGTCCCAGCTGTAACACAACCACCCTGCTACCGAGGCCCTAGGATCTGGCTGACTTGACTGTGGTAGAGGTATCTGTGAAAGGTAAGAATGCTGTGCAGAGTCTCTGGCAAGTGCACGAGGAGAGTCGCAGAGCAGACGTGAAGGATTCTGGGGTGGGGTTCTTGCCTTCTGTGGCAGAGAACTACTCTGAAAAATAGCTCCTGGATGCTCCTGGTTCCTAGTAGACCTTGCGTGCCCACAGAAGGGATACCAAGAGCAGTGCATCGTGTGCTAGGATGAGCAGTTGTGCTGACTCATGAAGTCGCAGCAGCAACCCCATGTACTACGGACATGGCACACTTAGAACCAGCCCAGGAGGTCCAGAAGGCAGGAGTAAGTTACATCCACGGGTGTACGTTACCTATCTCTGCTGCATCAACACTTCTTAACTCAAGCCAATGGCCTCACTGAGGAGGGGTTCCCGATGACCAACTGATGGAGCAAGAAAGGAAATTGGGTTGGCTTGATAGATGGTCTATTAGAACACGAAAAACTCAGTGAAGGCACCTGCTCAGGACAATACCCTGTGGGGTTGGAGCTCTGTCCTTGAGCACTGTATTGAACCATCAGCTGGTGCTGGGTCCCCCATACCTAGATTCTTTTTTTAGAGAAAGAGAAAGAGAGTGGGGGGGGGAGAGAAACCGCAACTGGGGGAGCAGGGGGGGAGGGAGAGAATCGTAAGCAGGCTCCATGCCCAGCGTGGAGCCCCATGCAGGGCTCGATCTCACGACCCTGAGATCATGACCAGAGCCAAAATCAAGAGTCGGACGCTTAACTGACTGAGCCACCCAGGCACCGCCCCCATATCTAGATTTTATGGGTACATGGCCCACTTAAAAAATTCATGTTTCGGACCCTGCAAACTTGGAGTTTGCTTCTTTAGAGGTCTTGGTTCATGAACTCAAGTGATCAGCTGCACTATACAACAGGTAGCAAGCCACGTGTGCATGCTCTGCAATTGCTCTTCCTCCGCTTTCTTCTTTCTCCTGGGATTATGCTCCTTAGGAACATGATGAAACATACTTTAGCTTCAGGTTCTGCTTTCTACGTAGCCCAGATTAGAATACCTTTCTATTGTTGATGAACATTTGATTTGTTTCCAGTTTGGGATATTTTTGAAACATGATATATATATGTATATATATATATATATATATTTTTTTTTTTTTTTCTTATACACATCTTTTGGAACATAAAAATACAATTTCTCTTGGGTTTATTCCTGAGGATGAACTGCTGGGTCATTTGGTCTGTGTATGTTCAGTAGATACTGCCAAACAGTTTTCCAAAATACATTCCATTTCTTAATCCTACCCTAATTCCTAAAGGATATGAATGTAGCTAAATATAAAAATGTAACCTTTATAAATACAGTTTTCTTGCTTTCTGATGTGTAATAATGCAACAGGCTATTGGGCAGAAAAACTAATTCTCCATCTTTAGAAGTATTTAAAGGAGACCGGTGATCAGGGACCTTGTAGAAAAGATCCCTGCTCTAGAAGAGGTAGAAATAAACTTTAGGCTCCTCTTAACTCCAGGATCTTACAATTTTAGTTGATTATCCAGCAATCAACTTGTGTTAAAAATATTTTGTGCAGGCAAATTGTTTGCAAATGGTGTGGCAAACAAGTATTTACATACATAAAGATATATCTATATATGTGCGTGACCACATATATATATGTACCTACACACACACACACGGAGAGTGTGCACACAAGACAGAATTCGAGAGAAAGAAAAAGGAAATGTGGCAAAATGTTAGATGTTCTACAGTATTATTCTCTCAAATTTTTTCTAGGTCTGAAATTTCCAAAATGAAATTTTGAGAAAAAAGTAAAAGAATAAAGTCTCCTAAATAAAACACTTAGAGGAATTATATTTTAAGTGGAATTATATATACCCATTGGGTGGCACATAATCCTATCCTACATAAATACTTTGTTTTAGGGACTGAATGCTTGCTTGCCTCCAAAATTCATATGTTGGGGCACTTGGGTGGCTTAGTTGGTTAAGCGTCTGACTCTTGATTTCGGCTCAGGTCATGATCTCAGGGTCATGAGATCAAGCCCTGCTTCAGGTTCCCTCAGTGGGGAGTCTGCTTGAGATTCTCTCTCTTTCTTCCTCTGCCTGCTCACAAGTGCACATGCACAGTCTCTCTCTCTCTCTAATAAATAAGTAAATCTTAAAAAAAATTCGTATGTTGAAGACCCAACTCCCAATGTGACTATATTTAGAGACAGGGGCCTTTATGGAGGTTAATTAAAGTTACGCGCAGTCATAAGGGCGGGGTCCTGACCCAATGGGATTAGTGTCCTTATAAAAAGAAACAGCAGAGAGCTTGCTCACTCATGCTCTCTCTCCAGGCACACTCACTGAGGAAAGGCCATGTGAGGATACAGACAGCAGGTGGCTGTTTACAACCCAAAGGGAAAATCCTCACCAGACCTTAACACTGTTGGCATCTTGGTATTGGACTTTCCAGCCTCTCCAGCCTGTGAGAAAATAAATTTCTGTTGTTCAAGCCACCTAATTGGCGGCATTTTGTTATGGCAGGACCAAGCTAAGACACTGGGTAAGCTCTATTTTAATTAAAGTCCTGTATGTTTCTGACAGGGACTGCATATCCACGAGGCAGATTGGGTTGTAGTCAAGCCATATGAGACTACATGATGCAGCTTCCTGGAGTATTTGTTTTACTCAACGGGGGTAATGTAAATTATTTTCATATTATAATAGCCACAGTCATGTTTATTAGATACAACACACAAAAAGCCCATTGATTTCCATTTCTTTTTTTTTTTTTTTTTAAGATTTTATTTTTAAGTAATCTCTACACCCAATGTGGGGCTCGAACTCACAACCCTGAGATCAAGAGTTGCACGCTCCACCAACTGAGCCAGCCAGGGGCCGCAAAAGGCCATAGATTTCTAAGGCAAATCAGAGACTCCAAATAAACTTTGTGCTTGCTATGGAATAACTGAGGCTTTGTATCTAGATCTTCTGGAGGTATGCATTCATTCATGCGGGAAAGTTTGCAAAGCACTCTGTTTTAGCACCGTTTAATGCACGTGCTAACTTTGTTCTTCGTCTGTATTTCATTGTGTATCTCTAAAAGGCAAAGATTTTTTAAAAACCACAACCACAACACCATGATGACACCTAAAAGAAATCAGCAGTAATTCCTTTATATCATTCAGTATCCAATCAATATTCAGATTTTTGCAACTGTGTCACATACATTGTATATATCTATTACAATTACATGTGTATGACTTAGAGTTTGAATTTAATAAATAGGATTGAAATTAGAATTTGCTTGAATCAGAATTCAAGTAAGTGTAAATATTGCTTCAGAAGCGTCTTTTAGTTTATAGGTTCTCGGGCTATCTTTTTTGTCACAGGAAAAACTGGGTTATTTCTCCTGTAGAACTTCCCACAGTCTGGATATTGTGGTTGTACTTCTGTGCTATCACTTAAGCGGTTCTTTGTCCCCCGCTTGTCTTAACAACTTGACAAGTAGCTCGAGAGAGAAGCATGGCTTCCATATCCATGCCATTACACAAAGTTATTTCCACAGATACGGCATGCAGAAGCTTGAAAATACCTGTCCGCGTGTCTAAGACTGCCTTTTAAAACCTTAAAGAGGGTGATGATTATAACTGACCTATATTTAAAGTAAGGCTCTTTTACAAGGGGTAATTTTATATTACTACTAAAGTTGGAAAGCTCCTTTTGACTTAGACTAATTTTTTAGGAGAATGCTAATGAATATGTAATAGGTTTAAGTCCTTAACACGAAACTCTCAAATCTATAGAAGTTAGTTGTTTATTTTTATTTAAAAGATCTTATTCATTAATATTTAATTTTAGTTTGAAAATTATAAATGATGACTTAAAATTGCTGAAATGAAAACCATATAAAACTTAAAAATAAAAGAAGAACCATCCTGTAGAGACAACTGGCTAGCCACTGGGGGAAAACAAGCTGACACCAAAATAAATCCCAGATGGAGTACAGATTTAAGTATAAAAATAAAATATAATTCTAGAGGAAAATTTAGGAGAATGTTTTTATCATCTTGGGTTGGGGTAGGGGTGGAGGGATAATCTGACATCAAAGCCACATATCATAAGGGAAAGACTGACATCTTACTACATAGAAATAAAAAAATTCTCCATTAAACCGCCCTAAAACCCAAAAGAAAGTCCCATATTACTATAAACAAAGTTTTCAAATAACCAAATCAGAAAAAAATATCGATTTTTTGTCATTGGCAGACAAAGGATTAAAATTCTTCACAGAGCTTTAAAATAAGAAAAATTTCCCCACAGGAAAATGGGCAAAGCTCATAAACAGCAATTCATAAAAAAGAAAATATGAATGTCCAAATACATGAAAAGATGCTCAAAACTGAATATTCATCAAAGAAATGTATGCAAATTACAACAACAGTAGGAAATAATTTAAGATTGAAATCGATAGTATCTGATGTATTCGCATACAGTTGATGAGAACATGATCTGTTAAACCTTCTAGAAGGAAATCCAGGCATATATGTCAAAATAAAGATGTGCATGCCCTTCTCGTAGGAGTCTACTCCAAGGAAATAATGAGACAAATTCAGCCACATATGTAAAAAAAAAAAATTCATTTGCGTAGTTTGTAATTAGTGAAACACTGGAAAACACTAACTGCTCATTAGTAAAGAAATGGTTAAATGTACTCTGGAGGCCCAAACCACATGTGTAATATAATCTCATTTGTTAAAAATCCCACATAGCTGACAGAAAACACACATAACATGGTGGCGGAAGGCGGCGGGGGGTGCGGTTAGGAGCGGGGGATCTTGAGCACATCATCTCCACACAATGAGATTATGAGTGATTTCACTTGTTCCTTAAATCTTTCTGTATTTGTCTGAAATTTTCTCTCAAAGATTATGCATTACAAATTACATGCAGAAAAAGTCAAGCTATTTTGAGAAGAAACATGCCAAGATTTTTCTAGCTTAATGTTCTGTTTCTGATCACCACAGCCAAGGACATTTTGTGAAAAGCATGCTTACCATGATTACTATAAGTTACTATAAATATTTCTCTCTTTATCTATTAATTTGTTAATTTATCCTAAATTATCTTCTTTAATTACATTTTTCATCTGAAAATCTCACAGAATGTTTTTTTTTTTTTTTAAGATTTTATTTATTTATTCATGAGAGACAGAGAGAGAGAGGCAGAGGGAGAAGCAGGCTCCCAAGGAGCAGGGAGCCCGATGTGGGACTCGATCCCAGGACCCTGGGATCATGACCTGAGCCGAAGGCAGACGCTTAACCATCTGAGCCACCCAGGTGCCCCAGAATGTATTTTTTAATGTTTTCCTATTAATAAGTCAGTTTGCTTTTTCACATTATATCCAATATGCCTATCTTTTGAAAATTGCTTCTTTAAAAAAAAAAACTATATGAACTCCTATGCACATAAAACGCAGTGCCTTCAATATTTCAAAATAAACCGAAATAAAAACGTATCTTTTGAAAATATACTATTGCTTCTTAAAAAAAAAAACAACTATATAAACTCTTATGCACATAAAACATAGTGCCTTCAATATTTCAAAATAAACCAAAATAAAAGCTCCTATGTTGTCTCCAACGTAAATTTTGAAAAAGGGAAATAATCATTCTGACTCGTGTGAGGTGGTATCTCACTGAGGTTTTGATTTGGATTTCCCTGATGCCGAGCAATGTTGAGCACTTTTTCATGTGTCTGCTGGCCATTTGGATGTCAAAAAAAAAAAAAAGGGAAATAGTCTTGGGTCAGACCTTTCATTGGTTGTACACCAATCTGCCAATTTTCCCCACAACTTGAAGAAAAACAGCAGAGAGAGAGAGAGACAGGTAAGAGGCCATCCAGAAACCGACTAGGTTTAATGGCCCTAGGGAAATGAACTCACCAAAATGACACCCAGGCTCCAGAGGTCACAGGACTCATCGTAGCCATTATGATTCAAGAGCTCGGGGGCCGCATAGTGCAGGGTGAAGCAGGGCGTCTTGAGAGGCTGGTTATCAGGTGGCTTTAAGCGTGCAAACCCAAAATCGATTACTTTAATTTCCAAATTGTCATTTTCATCAGTGAACAATAAATTCTGCAAGATACAAACACTTCAGTTAGTCTCTCGTGATAATGTCCTGGGACTTGGGGATGCCATTTATGTAGCTATACGATGATACTGGATTCAAATGCAGAGAGAGATCTGATGGGGAGGGTCTGGGAGCTGGATGTCAGCGTACTGTTGTTCTCTGCCTTATGCTTTTTTATATTATTTCAATTATAATGATGTCCTGTGAAACACTTTTCGACTGTACCACGCCTCTTCCCACGTCAGAGTCTTTGTCTACATTTTTCTCTCTCATGGTATTTGCCCTCTACCTCCTCCATCAACCTCCTTTCTGATGTGGCTCATGTGCACCTACTCCTCGTTTGGAGATACCACCCTCATGTGCCACCAAACTGAATTTAGGACTTTTTCTATTTTCTGCTAGCATATTTTTTCTTTCTGGTACTTAGCATCTTGGTATTAGAAATTCAAAGTCTTCTTCCCCCATTAGGCCATAATTCCCTAATGGCAGGGACTATGTGTCCCCTTTATTTATGACTCTATTCCTAAAACCTGGTGCACTCATATAGTAGGTGCTTTGGTAAACATCTGTCCATTGAATAGTCATAAATAAAATAGCTGTCTCTAGTATATCCTATTAAAAAGACACGGTAGGGGCTCCTGGTTGGCTCGGTTGGAAGAGCATGTGACTCTTAATCTTGGGATTGTGAGTTTAAGCCCCACGTTGGGTGTAGAGATTACTTGAATAAATAAAAAAAACTTCAAAAAAGAAAGAAAGAAAGAAAGAAGACATGGTAAAGACATACATTACATTTCAGAAATATTTTCTCTAAAACAATTAATACTTAAACATTTTTTGATGCTTAATGGATAATATCCCTCAGTTATTCAGAAAACACTGTTCTCTTGAATCCCTCGTCTGCCAAGCCTTCTCGGTCACTAAGGCTTTACTGTATTGTTTTTGTGTTTATCACACATTTAATAAATGCTGTCTGATGCACAGTCATCACTTTTATTAGTCTATCAAGCTAGTACCCACAGTAAGTGACTCCAATTATATTGTCTTCAGACATCCTGACAAAACCTGTTATGTGTCTTTATGTTTATTAAATTATTCCTCAGATCTGCAACCTCATTTGCTTTGTTACTATTATTCCAGCTAAAATAAAAGACATCACAGAAGGCTTCATTCATACCAAGAAGAAAAATCTTCTATACCTTCCATTCAAAAGTTAAAAATGAATACAGTGGGAGGAAAGAAAAGCAAAAATATTAAAAAGTTTTCTTAAATGTTCTATTATACAATGCTTGATCCTGAATTTGTGATGGAATTAAATGTGGATGTGACTGAATGTAGGGTTCACCACCACTAAGTCAGAGCTGGGGTTCACGTGCTTGCACTCGGGAGAAGTCTCTCAGCAAACGACTGCCGAGCCCCTCTGTGGCCAAGCACTGGGCTATGTGCAGAGGCGTGAAAGCACCCCTGGCCCCCGGCTTCACGGAGCCTGCTGAGCCTTTGGAAATGACTTCAGTTTATTCTATATTAAGGCTGGCAGAGGACTCCCTTAGCCACTGTTCTTGAAATGAAGGAGACTCCACTCTCCGAGTGGAGTTGGGTGTGCATGGGGAGGAGTGGCAGGAAGCAAGGGCCTTTCAGCTTCATCTCAAGTCCCACCTGAAACTGATTTGATGTAGTTTTTCTTAATCTTTCAAGAGTATGGGGTCCAGTTTGAAAAGTACAAAGCAGCCCACCAGGAATGTCAGCCAGCTTCTAAATTTGTCTGCTGCTGACCTAGAATTTAGGATTTTGCCTAAGCAGAAAGCCAGGGCCATGTAAATATAAACCAAAAGATATATAATCAGATCTTAAAATATGACATCAATGGGAAAGGAATTAAACTTTTAGTCTGGAAATAATATACTCTGCCATTTAAAAGTCCAAGTGAAAGTTATTTTATTATGAAGATGTTAGTACAAAGGCACATTTTCATCTCTCCAAAGTTTACTTTGATTTAGGGCTATAACTATAGTAGAATGTCCTAAATAATCTGACAATTCTTCATTTCAAATGATTATTTGAAAGAAAAGGTTTGTAACAAATAAGAAGAATTAAGCAACATAAGTATCTTTTTTATCAGTAAAATAGGAAGGCAAATTTAAATTCTGTTGGAGAGGACAGTTGCCTCATTTGAGACTCATGGGATGACAGATGGCCAGTTACCAAAGAATAAAACATGTGAAAATGAATTCTATACAGTCATGGAACAGATCTTTTCAATTAAAAAAATTACATGCTTGTTCCTTGTCTATCAAGAAAACATTTAAGTGGTGTGCTTTCACATTTAAAAATAGATCACTAATCTCTGATGTACAGAGCACCATATTTTCAGTGGGTGTTCTGTAGGAGAGTGAGAACGCAGATGAAGGAAGAAGAGGGGGAGCGACCATAGTGGCAAGTTCATAAAACACAACTCACTTTTGACTAATTACTAGTAATATGAATAACAGTAACAGGAAGTCCACAGACAGAAGTTTACATGCTTTAGAATCAATTATATTTGGATGCACAAAATTCCATTTTTAGGAGCGCCTGGGTGGCTCAGTCAGTTAAGCATCTGCCTTTGGCTCAGGTCATGATCTTAGGGTCCTGGGATCGAGCCCCGCATCGGGCTCCCTGCTCAGCGGGGAGTCTGCTTCTCCCTTTCTCTCTGCCCCTCCGCCTTCTTGTGCTCTCTCTCTCTCATAAATAAATAAAATCTTAAAAAAATAAAGAATTCCATTTTTAAAACATCCTCTTCCTACCAATGATCCAAGATACTTAAACAGGCAAAAAATGGTGCTTTTAGAGACATATTCTTTTGTGGTTTAACACAAAAAATAAACTCCAAGTAAATTATTATTTTAAAAAATTTTGACAATGCATTATAATCACATGGTAATTAAAAATGAAGTTCTATTTTAAAGAGGAAATATGTGTAATTTTGCATATGGTAAAGGATGAGTCATTGTTATGCTTTTATAAATTATTGGGTCTTGTTTTTTAATTTTCATTATTATTTTGATGATTTCCTAAAGGGGGAATTTTCACATTTTTGATACTAAAAAGGGATATTCTAGAGCTAGAATCTTTTCTATAAACCTTTTGAAAGAAGAAATATATAAAAAGGGGCTGCTTCTGCATTGCTACACAATTCTATAAATATAATACATGAGCAAAGAGAAGCACATACAGGGATGGTACAACTAATTAAATCAAGACAATTCTTCATGTTTAAATATTTAGAACAGAATTATATACATTCCTATTCATGAGCTAATCAATTTGATGACAAAAATGGAAAATAAGCTTTCACAATACATTATTTAAAAAAAAAACCTCTAAAATGATACACATATAGAAAGGATATTATTTTCTGCTACAAAAATTTCCATTGCTATTTTTAGCCCACAACTGTTGCATAAAGTATTTCTTCCATAAAAGGCTCTCACACTTACAAATATAACCTCAAGATGATCTGTTGGCAAAAAAAAAAAAGAAGAAGAAAAAAAGACAAATTTATTTTAGACTAAAATAGAAGAGAAAGAGAATCCAAGAAACGGGATCTCTGCAAGTATCTATTTAGCGGAAAGCCCTAAACAACGAAACAAGAAGAGCCCACCCGGCCGTGGGGGGTGTTTGATACTAAGAAGGTTAGACTGAGTGACGGGAGGGAGCACGTCACGTGATACCTCGGGCTTCAGGTCCCTGTGCACCACGCCCACATCATGCATGTGGCTCACGGCCGAAACGAGCTTCCGCATGATGCAGCTGGCTTCAGTCTCACTGAAGTGTTTCTTTTTCTTAATGCGTTCAAACAGCTCTCCCCCGTTCAGAAGTTCCATCACCAGAAACGTGTGAAGCTAGAAAGGAAAAAAGAAGAACGCCGAGGGCTTTCATGAAGAGAAGTGTATTTACAGATGAAACATTCCTGGACTATTAACTATTGCCAATAAATTTAGATAATCCCTTGTTAAAATAATCAACAGCAAGTCTTAATGGTGGAGAGGAAAGAATTGAAGGATAATGTGGCTTTTTTAGAATTCTATTTTGGTCATGGAAAATTTCAAGTGCTGCAGTGAAATCTTTATATATCCCTTCCTTGACTAATTCTTTCATTTGAATTCCATTCCAACCCTCTCTTGTCAAGTTTACAGATCTTTCTTTTTTAAAGTGTGACCTAGTGCTGATAATAATGTGAAATCGTCTGCTTTAAATAATAGAGAAGATTAATGACAGAGTATATGGGCAACTGCCCACAGGAGACCTGACCCACCCACGGAATGGCAAATACATCTTTTAAAAAAGGTGCTGTTTCATGAAGGCACTCTGAACCTCCTGTGAGAGCTCAACGGATTAGTTTCAGGGTTTCTTATTAATATCCACGGCAAATACCCATAGCTCAACGTGGTGTTTTATTGTTTTTTTTTTGTGTTTTTTTTTTTTAATAACTGCTTTGGATACCAATGGCATTATCTTAATTAAATAGTTTAAAAATTATTTATTTACTATGCCTTGCATACATGTCCATAAAGAAAGTAACATAGGAGCAATCAAAAAGCAAAGGAATTGTATCAGCTCTCAAATGAACACAAACATGTAGTTTAAAAAGATACCCAATCAAGAGATTCAGGTGCTATGTATTACAGAACCAACATCATTGAACAAATAAGCTTCCTTCTGAATTAGCAAAATCCAGAAAAAAAAAGCTTCATAAAAAAGGTAATTATCTTGTACATATTGGGCAAATTTTAAAAGGTGAACCTTTTTAATAAGAGAATTGCTTCCAGGCTACCAGAGATCAAGCTAATTTGAGTTTCTACATACAACAGATACGGTCAAAGTTGAAGGTCGGCTACAAGCATATGCCAATGAGCTTTTTAAAAAAATGGGAGGGCAATACCTGTAAGTGGTTTAAAAGATAGGTTTTAGAGTCAAACCTGGATCAGAATGGCACTTCTGCTACTTACTTATGACCCTGGGGATGCTACTTAACATCTATGAGCTTTAGGACCCTTACTGATAAAACAGGTAACAGTGAGAAAATGTATATGAGACAGTTGGATAATGGTCCTCCGAAGATGTCCGTATCCAAATCCCCAGAACGTGTGGACGTTACCTGATATGGTAAAGGGACTTTGCAGATGTAATTAAGGATCTTGAGATGGGAAGAGTGTCTAAATTATCCACCAGAGCCAACAGTATGGGATGGGACTATGGAAACAAGAGACTGGAGCGATATAAAGAAGGTTCACGAGCCAAGGAACATGAGCAGTCTCCAGAAGCTAAAAAAAAGGCAAGCAAATGGACTGTCCCTTAGAGTCTCCAGAAGGATCCAGCCCTGCTGACACCCGGACTTTACACCAGGGAGACTGATTTTGAACTTCTCATCTCCAGACCGTACGATTATAAATTGGTACTGCTTAGGTTTGTGGTAATTTGTTACAGCAGCAAGAGGAAACGAATACAGCTCCCGGTACACTGAGTCGGAGGCTGAAGACCCACCCTCATCGATTTCACCCATTAGTTGAAGAGAAGATTATGTGCACCTGGGGGTGATCAGGGCAACTATGTCATCTATACGGAGAAAATCACCCAAGATAGCAATAGCAGAATGATAATATATCTTCATATATTTGTACTAGTATATATAGGATTATATCATGACACAACTTATAGTCAGTACTTTTTTTTTTTTTTTTTTTTTGAGACAGCTCGGGGAGAGGGGCAGAGGGAGAAGAGAGAGTATCTTAAGCACGCTCCATGCCCAGTGTGGAGCCTGATTCGGGGCTCGATCTCACAACCCTGAGATGATGACCTGAGCCGAAACCAAGAGTCGGACGCTTAACTGACTGAGCCGTTCAGGCGCCCTTCAGTAACTCTTTAATATAAAAATAACAAATAATAAATTGATCCTGTGGCGTAAGTACAAAATTAGGGATGCAGTTCCTGAGATCTGGTATCGCCTGAACATAAGAGACTGAATGTCTCTGCGGGGACGTAGCTGGGCACAAGCCCCAAACCAGAGGGCAGTGTCAAATGTCATCCTCCAATCCCTTGATGATCATGTGAATCATCTTCAACAGGAGAATGTCCAGGCTCTTTTTAAACACCTCCAGTGGATGGGGGACTCATTACTTCTACTGGAGTTGGGTAGCCTGATGACATGGTGGCAATTGGAGGAGCATGGAGAGTAGCTCCCCGAAGCCCTCACTTCAAAGATACTCCTTTTCTGACTATGAGAACCACAGAGCAAGTAGATGACAATGTCATTTTTGGGTGCTCTCTCCATGTTTCTGCCTCCCCTAAGGCAGCGGAGTTCTGAAGTTGGACTGCTTGGGTCTAGAGCCCAGCATTACCACTTACGAACTGTGAGACCCTGTTATTTAACTTCTGTGAGTTTCCATTTTCTCACCCCATGGTGTTACTATAAGGACTGAATAACACATGTGGAATCTGGGACGGTACCTGGCCCGGTGAGGTATGCAATAAAAAGGGCAAGGTTATTGTGGTTAAGACATCACTGCCGTGGTACCCTGGGAACTTCCCGTATGGTAGAGCACTGGGCCATGGCCTACCCAGGACGTGGTGTTACGGCAGCACATGGAGACAGCCCAGGACGGGAGCCCAGGTTTTCCCGACGAGACGCTCACGGCCTTGCGGTGTGACCACAGACCTAAGTCTCATGACCCTTCTGAGTCTGTTTCTTCTTTGTTAAACTTAGGGTAAGCCGCATCCAGGACTGGGTTTGGCTCTTGTGCTTAGCATGTTGTCTTAATAGGAGCGTGTCATCTCACCCAGTCCCAGGGGGAAAGGTAACTGTAATGGAAGGTGGCAGCGGAGGGGAGGGGAAGAGGCATGGACCTGACACAGTGGCAATCCTGCCACGTGCAGAGTTACACGCTTCTGCACTCGGTTCCTGTTGGAAAGCAGGACCAGGAGAGGAGGGGGCAGCGTGACCTGGTCCCCTGGAGTAAGATGAGAGGAGCAGCTTTGCCCTTCTGCGTCGCCTCTCTTCTTCAGCTTGCACTAATTAGGCTTACGACTGTCTAAGTTCTATTCCGGAAGTGAAAAGAAGGTTGAAGGCTGATAAGTAACGGACTACTGAGAACTATCCGGTGATTAAGCTATGGTGGGCAGCAGCTGAACGGGTGACAAGCAGAGTGCAGCTTGTGACAGCGCCACCAGCCCCTGCCCCTCTCTCCTCCGTCCACGTCCTATGTGCCCACTGTTGAGGGAGAAGAGCAGACGTGAAAGGATGCATCGGTTTGGGGGAGGGGTAAGAAGTTTCTCTGCCTTCTCTAGGGGCTGGGTATTCTCCCACATCCCTGACTCTGATCCCGCAGCACCAACAAGACTGGTAAAAAGTAGAACCCTCTATGTGAATCAGAATGCACAGAAAAATTGTGTCAAATACCTGATCGTGAAAAATTTCATGCAGCTTCACGATATTGGGGTGTCCTTCACAGAGCTTCAGAGCTGTGATTTCTTTCTGAGTATTGGCTTCCATCCTGCAAGATGAGAGCGGTTAGCCCCCACATACATACCCCTCTTCACCAAGTTTTTATGTCCCGATTGTCCCAACCCGAATTTTGTGTTTATTGACAGTGCATTCAGAATGTAACTGTCAAAGTATCAAAATGAGGTCTCTATGACAGTAGTGAGTCATCCTACCCACCAGAACAAGTAATGCGTTATTCCCGAGACAATGATTATTTCTGAGTCAGAAGAGAGCCAATCCTATGAAGAAATGGATGCCTGACTTGCCTGACATTTTGGTAATAGGAATACATAATCATGGAGGTAATAATGAGTTACCGAAACGACGAGCTGGCTCGCAAAGCTCCCAGCAAATTGCTAAGTCATTTCAGAAAAAAAAAAAAAAAAAAAGTATTTCAAATCTATAACTATTAGGAACAGCAACAGCTGCTGAGCACATCTGATTGCCGCTGCAACAGAAAATGTTCTCGCAGGAACCTCGAAAGCCTGTCACCCTATGACTTATGTCTCAGATGGATTACTTTAACAGCAAACATCCAGTAGAGTCAGAAGGATAATGGATCAGCTAATGAGCTGAATGGCTAAACCCATGGGTGAAAAGCCTTACAAGAAACCATTGATTTTAAAATAAAAATCCTAATTTACAGAATTCATTGACCGGGATGAATCCACACAGAAGAATGCCAGACACAGTCCTACCTTTTGCTGATTATTTTGACTGCAAAGGCTTGGTTACTTTTTTTGTGTATGCACTTTCGACAAATTGAAAAACTTCCCTCTCCCAGTGGCTTGTCCTTCAGATCCAGGTCATAGTGCTGATAGAATGGGGAGTCCTGATAAGAAACCAACGTCATTTAACTTAAGAAAATACTAGGAATGCAGAGGGATAAATAACATTGTAGAGTAAAAGAACATTATTTATGTTAATAAATATGCATGGGATACATTTAGAATCTTCTAAGATTCATCTTACTTTTAGCTCATTTCTACTTGCATCTATATAACTTTTTAAGACATATAATTGGCTATCGTTGTAAAAAGGAGTTCATTGAAATTGATGTGACTAATTCTCTAGGGCAAATATTGCTATTTCCACTTATTCATTTCCTAAAACTGCATCTTAGTCAAACGGCAAGTCTCTTATGTTCACCAGCCTTGACAATGTTAATTAGTGTTGGTATTTAAATGATAACTGTGTCATTTAATTAACCACGTCTATACCTTCATCATTGCGCTCCTGGCAACATTTGTCACTCCAGGACGTTCAACTCCCATGTGAAATTGAAAAGGATCTATTACAGCTGCATTACGTTTGAACAGAATAGAAGGAGCAACAAAGGAATAGCCCTAAAAAAAGAAGAGTAAAGAATGAGGATTTGCAATTTCCCACGTTAGCACAGACCAGACTGTAATAATTTTTTTCTAAAATCAAGAAAAGAGACTGAAAAACATTCAAATATGTGTTAAGATGAATCTCATTTTATTTGTAATCTAAAATGCAAGGTTATTTCAAATCAATAGAAAAATGCTTTTCAGAAAAGGAGAGAATGCCATCTTCTGGTAGAATTAAACCAATTCAAAAGTAAAGGCAGAAAAACCTTCTTTCCTATTCCACCCCCAATATCTGACTCACAGCTGTAATTCTTTTATTTATTTATTTACTTTTTAAATTTAATTTTATTTTATTATGTTATGTTAGTCACCATATAATACATCATTAGTTTTTTGATGTAGTGATCCACGATTGTTTGCATATAACACCCAGTGCTCCATGCAGAACGTGCCCTCCTTAATACCCATCACCAGGCTAACCCATCCCCCCACCCCCCTCCCCTCTAGAACCCTCAGTTTGTTTCTCAGAGTCCATAGTCTCTCATGGTTCGTCTCTCCCTCCGATTTCCCCCCCTTCATTTTCCCCTTCCTTCTCCTAATGTCCTCCATGCTATTCCTTATGTTCCACAAATAAGTGAAACCATATGATAATTGACTTTCTCTTCTTGATTTATTTCACTTAGCATAATCTCCTCCAGTCCCATCAGAAAGGATGAATACCCAACTTTTACATCAACATGGATGGGACTGGAGGAGATCACAGCTGTAATTCTTTTGCATTGCTGATAAAAGTTCGCTTACAAACACAACTAACTTCTCGAAAGGGTAGAGTTTAAGGTATTAAACAAAGTAGTCCAAGGGCTCTTGTTTATTGTTATTCCAAAGGCTACAGTTTGTTTCTAATTTAGCAATTATTTGGCTCATTATCCTTCCTTAGACTAAAAATTTTAAATTGAGTTTTGGGAAAGAAATAAAATCAAATGTCAGAACGATGTGCTGAACCAAAAGTGGTATAGTGACAGATGATTAATCTGTTCAAGCTGGAACATTCATTAGTTGGAAGAACATTTTTTAGATATCTACTCTGTGGCCAGTCATGTGCTAGATGTTAGGGTCATTAAGGTCCAGAGACACAGCCCAGGTGACCGGATTAAGCCCTACCAATGGGACACTTAACGAGGGTCAAGAAGGGAAGCTCTGATGCCATTTAAAAGTTAGTATTGATGGGGCGCCTGGGTGGCTCAGTCGGTTAAGCGTCTGCCTTCGGCTCAGGTCATGATCCCAGGCTCCTAGGGTCGAGTCCCGCATCGGGCTCCCTGCTCAGCAGAGAGCCTGCTTCTCCCTCTCCCTCTGCCTGCCGCTCTGCCTACTTGTGCTATCTCTCTGTCAAATAAATAAATTTAAAAAAATCTTTAAAAAAGGGGCGCCTGGGTGGCTCAGTCGGTTAAGCAACTGCCTTCGGCTCAGGTCATGATCCTGGAGTCCCGGGATCGAGTCCCGCATCGGGCTCCCTGCTCGGCGGGGAGTCTGCTTCTCCCTCTGACCCTCCTCCCTCTCATGCTCTCTGTCTCCCATTCTCTCTCTCAGATAAATAAATAAAAAATCTTTAAAAAAAAAAAATCTTTAAAAAAAAAAAAGTTAGAGTATTGCAAGTCTGAGGAAGATCTTTTTCTAAGTATTAAATCTTTTCCAAATCTTCAGGAGTTAGAAAGCAGTTTAGATTACTCACTGAGGAAAAAGAATCAGGTAACACTTTTTATGAACTGAAGAAAATTTTATATGGATAGAGGTAAAATAAAGTAGTATTGTATTTTTCTATAAGAGAGCCTGAACAGAAATAAAATTTCAAGTAAGAAATCAGCACCACTTTATATAAAAAAACAACCACATAAGTAATATCTACTATTTAACAGACCCTAAGCTTCAGTTAATAATGGGCAGTATCTCTATATTTGATAATTTTGAAGAGATTAGAGAATCTTGTTTTTAAGATGCCAAGAACACTTTTCATATGGGAAAATTAATCTTTTTTCCAGAGCACATGTGGCCTCTGTGCATGAGCATGCTCCTGGAGATTACCTGAAACAGCCTCTCGGAGCTCTGGGGCAGTGCTGCGGGCGAGTAGGTGGGGTCCATCTCCGTGAACTCTTCTGCAAAGTTACTCACATCTAATTCGTCTCGGATGACTGGCTTAAATGGCGCGAGCACTTTTTTGGCAGCTAAATCATCCCAATTTATTTTCTAAAACAGAGAAAGATAATTGGTACAAAGTTGAAACCAACAAAGTTGAAGTATTTTCTGAGAATTGTCTAAGAATAACAAAGACAGATTAGGGTTTTAATTGGTTGATAGGGAAAGAGCACATATTTCAAACCAATAATTAAAAATGTTTTTTTTTCCCCCCAAGCACAAGCACATTTTCTGACTGCAGTTGATGGCTCCAGCCAATGCTCTGTCCTAAAGATGAGATGGCCTTCCATCACTGTGGGGTCTTGCAGTGTCCTCTGGGGGGACACCAGGATATCCTAGTCCACCGTTAGGCATAACAGAAAAATTACTTTTGTCCTGACCCTCCTGAGAAAGGTGTGAGGCCAGAACAAAACAGAACTGAACTGTAATAAAGGGCTTTTCAATGCTCTATGGGTATGAGTATTAACTCTAAAGGAATAGCCCTATTTTCTAGAGTCAGTGTTAAAGTGGCTCTCGGCCTATACTTGGTTTCCCTCCTGGTCATCTGGACAGATTAGAAAATAAACACATTATAAATCATGCACTTGTTTATGTCTCTAAGTATAAATGATACTGTCATACTGATGTGATCATCTTTTTTGCATTTAACTGTATTCTAGCTTTTTAAATACTGCTTCTTTCCCCCCATGCCAGTCGCTTACTGCCTGATAAAGTGCTGTGTTTTATCTTATTCAAATTCAACTCTGTGCTCTATTTTCTTTGTGCTCCTTCTGTCACTTAAAACAACCTCAGATACTCCTTACTGAATTGAATCCTACAGCTATCCTATTAACATATTTCCTCAAATCTAAGATGTCATCACTTATAGTGAGATAAACCACTATTTTATGTACCATTACGAAAGAAAAGGCATCATCAACTAGAATGGTTACAATGTCCATTGTAAGATGCATTCTGATTTCAGAGGCGGTTGATGACATTGGCTAAGTTTAATCAACTAACATAAATGTTTTTATTATGCCCTCTTGTGGAGGCAATGTAGAAAAAAATCATTAGATTACAGATCTTCACATTTTTCAGTTAGAGTGGGCTTTAGAGATCATTTAGCTCATCTCCTTTACTTGATCCAGATAGAAATTGAAGGCTGGAAGTAAGAACTAACCTTTCTCACTTAAACATTAGCCAGTGGAAGGGTCAGTCTCTTGATTTTCTAGTTAGTGTTCTGTCCCCTGTGTGGCTATGTTTTCCATTACAAGCATATGATTTGTGCTTGGCTATTTATACACACATTAAAAGAAACTTCCAGAGTAAAGGGGTAATTTAAAGGAATATGTTGTTAGCAGGAGAACGTTTGGTATGTAGAAAATTGAATGCTATTATGCTCCTCTCCACCTTCTCGCCATTTAGGTCTTTACAAGTTGGAGTCTGGTCTTTCCTCAAGTGTCCTTGTTATTTAAAAAGCAAGGCAATTAAATAACCTAAAATTACTATTCCAAACTATAGAAAAGAAAAATTTCTCTAATATGAAAGACATACTGTAATATTCACAAATATAGGGAACCACACAGAAAAAGATCCTAGGGAAATATGACTGAGGCATTTTGCTTGAGTACTTTCTTAAATCTTAACTTATTGTTAAATTTTGAGCCAGATTTCTCAAAAACATATTTGAAATAGTTTGTTCAAATATTAATCTTTGTAAGCCATGCTAATTTATGAAATGCACACACTGAGAAGTTAATTTTATTCTAAATGTATTTCTGTTACTGAACTTCCAAAAGATATATAGTAATATATTTTTAAACGGATTACAACTGAGAGACTGATGTTATTTTTTTGAGTATAGAAATAGAGAGGTAATTCTTATTCTCAGCCATTATTTGTTTCTCTATATTTAAAAAACAATAGATGACAAAAAGGTTACTCTACAGCAGAGCTTTTTCTTTGTTTGGTTATGCTATTTTCATTTGTTTTGGTGATAATACTGTAAAACCTCAGTTTGCAGAATAAAAATATAACTTGGATGGTCCCTTTAGACCATGAATACCTAGAGGTCATGTTTGTTGAGGTGATAAAATTATTTAAAAGTCCTAAGTTCATAGGGTACCTGGGTGGCTCAGCTGGTTAAACATCCGACTCTTGATCTAACTCGGGTCATGATCTCAGGGTCCTGAGATGGAGCCCCTAGCTGGGTTCTGCGCTGAGCACTGAGCTTGAAGCCTGCTTGGGATTCTCTCTCTCCATCTCCCTCTGCCCCTCCTACACCCCATCCCCTGCTTGCACATCGTGTGTTCCCCCTCTCTTAAAAAAAAAAAGTCATAGTGCAGGGTTTTAAAAACTGAGGTTATGGTGTGCCAGGTTGACTGCTTAGACTGAAATAACTAGCCAAGTTGGCCAACTTAACTTTTTTCCCCCCAGTTATCTATAATTTTGGAGGTTTTTCTTCTTTGTTTTTTGTTGTTGTTGTTGTTGTTAATAAATTGAGCAAACTAAGTTGAGCAGATGTATTGGTGCTCTGTAGAATGGCCTCATTAGGCTTATTTAAGGATAAGCAAAAAAAAAAAAAAAAGAATAATTAATTCTATGTTGCAGATACACAACTGAGAAATAGGTAGATTTTTAATTGTCTGAGATAGGTCCTGAGGAAAGAAGGAAAAATGAAATCGTTGTCTAAAAGGTGGAACACACTGGCAGGAATGGCTCATGAACTGAGAGAAAAGTAAAAAATAAAAGCCTCTTTGGTCCAGATGCCTAAATTTCAAAATCGTAAATAGAAACCAGTACTCAAAACTGGAACCAATAAGCTTATGGAAGACTGAATGCCTTTATGGTCCTCCCCACTCTTACTTCATTTAGGGAGAAAAAGACCATTTAGGTGTCTCCAAGTAGAATTTTGATCTTTGGATTTTTCCAGGGTCCCCGTCATTTTAAAAAAAGCTGCAACGTATGTGAAAATAGGGAGCAAAGATCCCCAAAAGGGACCCCGTTCACTCATTTCACCAAGAATGCCAAGCACCCTGCAAATAGTAGGGCATACGAAACCATCTGTTCAATATATTTCACCTGAAAAAAGAGATGTTCTTTGATTTCATCCGCATCACGTGGGCCACATCCCAATCTTTTCTTGGGATCTTTCATCAAAAGACGCTGAATTAGGTCTTTAGCTAAAGCACTCATTTCTTGAGGATATGGAGGCTCACTTTTTAATATTCTCCTGTAGGCAGATAAAACTTGCTATTAAAACAACCAGAGGATAAGGTTATAGTGACAGTATTCTTAGCAAAACAAGTATTGTGCAACACACTTTGAAATTGAGCTATACGTGAAAACCGGAGCAAGAGTATTTAAAACGAGATACCAAGAAATCAAATTTCTGAAACTTAAAAAAGCAGAAACAGAAAGTGTTGGATCATTTTTCAGTATAAGGCACTCCTAGTGGGAAGCCACCATCCCAAATACTTAATTGGAAAAAAATATATGAAGGCTTGGGACCTCCCATCTGTGGACTTGATTCTGATGAAAGAGTTCCCAACGGAAACAACTCCCAATAAACTCAGGAAAGTCAATCCAGCCCTCAGACTGGAAAGGAACTCCAACCATACCTGCCTCTCTTCTCCTTCCCCGTGTGCCAGTGAACACAGGGCCCAGCAGGAAGGGTGAGGGGAGGCAGGCCAAGACGGAGAGTCAGAGCCACTTGGACATGGCTCCACTCCTAATATCTGAACATGAGCACCAGACCTGGGGCTTTTCGTGGGATGGAAGCATCTGCTTCATTATCTGCTACTATAAAACAGGCAGGTGAGCCCTATAAGGAACTCAAAGATAACATCTACTATTTATTACGGAAGGTAAACAAGAGAATCAAGGTTCGTGATGAAATATTTGAATTTATTCTAAGGTCATGGAAGAAATCAATCCAACCAAATGTACCTTTTGCCCCTGTTAAAAGGAAGATCAATAATGAGAAGGGATAATGAAGGGGACAGATTGAAATTAAGAAGCTTAACACGGTATACATGGAGATAAATAGTTATTCCTTTATTTGGATTTGCAAAATGATAGCCTGGTGTGTATTAAAATATTAATAACCGTTATGGAACAGAATCAGATAACACGTTTGTAAGAGACAGCATAGCCAGGTAAGAACATGGACTCTGGGGCCAGCCAGAATTCAAACTGGCTCTGTGGATACTGGCTGTGTGACTCTGAGATAGTTGATTAACCTCCTTAATACCACGGTTTCCTTAACCTGAAGTGGGTATGGTGGTGCTTACATGGGTGAAAACATGACAAACAGAGCTTGGCATTGCCCTTGGAACGTAGCAAGTGCTTGACCTACGTGCGCTACCGTTAGACTCCCTCCTGCTAGAGCCGCCCCAGAGAAAACCTCAGCCAGTCGCCACCAAGAATCAGGGGAAGGATCAGTGGCTTTGGACTGAAAATTCCAGCAGTGTTGTTCATTTCAAATCTAATCCGACTTCTTGCACTCCATCCTGGGGACGCGAGAAAACGCTGGCAGAACAAGGGAAAAAAATAAGCAGTACTCTTTTTTCTTTTTGATTCTTTAGTACACGCCCATGGCTCACTGCTCGGCAGGGTTTTCAGCGTTAGAGGCGATCCTCTCCTCAGATCAGGCCCAGGCATATCCGACAGAGACACTGGCCACCCTGTTTCTTAGGGAAAAATAAGTACAGACTTTTCCATTTTCTCCACCTTGAATGTACTTTTTGCAGGCAGGACCTTCTTGTGTAAAAGGATCAGGCAACAGACACGCCGTTGCTGACATCCGCTTCTGCTGACTCGGGCTAGGGAACGAAGCACTTCAGCCGCCACCGTCTGAAGGTAGCGATCCTGCATGTCTGTTACTTCTTACACCCGAGTCGTTGGCCTTTACTGGAAGTCTGCTCCGCACCGGGCACCAGGGAAAGCAACAGTCGGTCGGGTCAGCCGTGGCGGGTTCATCCACAAAAGGAGAGATGTAGAGAGAACAGGGTGGCCCCACCGAGATGCCAAACTGGAAAGAGGGGCAGAAAGAGACCCCGTGTACAACTTGGGGTGGCGGTCTGGGCACACAAACATCATCGATGAGCGACGGAGGTGTGTGGCAGGCGCCAGGTGCCGGGCACTAGAGTTTTAGATGGGGACGAGGCAGGGATGGGAAGACACGGAGTGGAAATGTGAAGGGATTTCTGAGAACAGGGCTGACAAGGGAACACGAAGAATCGCCGGTGATGGCCCCGGAACTTCCCTTTGCGGAGAGAAGCTAACACGGCCAGAAGCAGTGGTGGGAGGTCCAGCAGGCAATGGCGAGCATCCTCCCAACTCGCAGGAGGGAACAGGGGCCCCCGCAGAAGGAGATACCACAGCAGGAACGCTTCTTAGGCTTCTTGTTGTCTCGGTACACAGACTGGCACAAGGTTTGCTTAGTGCGTGGAGAGGTTCTGAAGCCTAATCCTGCAGAGAACTGTAGGGCCAGGAAGAGGACCAGAAATGCAGTGGGTGGGGTGGTGAGGAGAAAGCGCCCAGCAGGCTTAAATCTTTTCTCCATTGGAAGATGATCTGGGATTTACCTTCCTCTTATACTGTTTCCTTGAAACGTACTGGGCCAAGATAAATGTGAAATGACAGCTGTGCCCGGTTATTGCGAAGTTACCCCTGAGGGGTGTGAGCAGACAGGACTATTTAAAACTTAGAGAACACAAGCTTCTGGGTGTTATCTCTTACCCCAAGGGTGTCCTTGGGCGGGGGCTGGTGGGGGAGGGCGCTTGGAAGCTGTGCACGGGGGAGTTTTAAGATACAGTTCCTGTGCTGAGCTTCCCATGCTGGGGTGGTTTACACCCACCCACTTGGTCTCACCACTAATGGCTGAGTGTGCCTTCTGTGGGCTGGGAAGCCAGGCGGAGGTGATGGGAAGGACCGCTGATGAAGAGGTGTTTGATGCTGTCATGCTCATGCTCTTGTTTCCTGACCTGTATCTTCGAAAGCTAAGTAAACTGGTGCCAGATTCCAGTCCACTCTGACCTGTGAGCGTGAATGCCAATCCAAAGCCTAGACTAATACAGTTGCACAGAATGTGCACTGCAGAAACCAGAAACTGGGGATGTGGGTGGAGGATGCTGGTTCTAGCCAGTGCTAGTCGTGACCATCCCAGAACACCCTGCAAGAAGAGCAGGGAGACATAGCTCAGGTGTGCTTCCTCTTTACCTTCAAATGTGCTTGATTTCTGAACTGGTAGTAGCCCAGAGCTCTTTCTTTTTAGCTTCAAAGGGAATCTGGGAAACTCCAGAAGAACTGCCATGGAGCAGGGCCCAAATAAACCTTAGAGCTCTCTGTAAAATCACAACAGGCCCTGAGTTGATATACCATGGTAAACACTTCTTGTGTTTGTTATCATTTAATCCATACAATAATCCTACCAAAGGCAGCTAGTATTATCCCTGTTTTAAAGATGAGGCAAGATTCCTTTCAAATAAAGCAAGAAATATACATACCAATTAAAATTTTAAGCAGGTGTTTTAGAACATAGATGATTTTAATATTTTTTCCAAGAATAAGCAAATAACACAGCTAAGATTTTGAAAAATAAAATAATTGGGAAGGATTCTACATGTTAACGACATGTTAAAAAGTATTATAAGACAAAACTGTAAAACTGAGGTGCTAGCAAAATAAATCAACAGCCAAATCAAATGAACAGAAGACACAACTTGAAAAATATCCAGGCACATACACAAACTTACATTGTTTTTGAAAAAGGACCAGCCAACATCGGAAATGCCACATTGTTTGACAAATGTGTTGGGGAAACCAGCTATTTGGGAAATCCTGAAACAAAGCAAGACCTATGCCTTATACCACAACCCGAAATAAACTCCAAATGGATTGAGGAATTACATGAAAAAAGAAAAATTAAATAAAATTAAATCTGTAATATAAAAATGAATATACAATCTCGTTCTATTCATGAATGTTATGTTTCTGAAAACCCTCTGTGGTCAAAGAAATTCACAACTGATTAGCTTAAGAATATATAGATTAAAGGGTGTGAACACCAAGACTAGAACTAAAACTATGATGGGGAACAAGTTGGATGGATGGTAGACACAGAACAAGTAAGGATGGTCAAACAGTCACGGTAGAATCATGGTGGAAACAGGTAGGCGTGTATCCACTCGAACAGAAATAACATTTTCATAATAAAATGTGGTGGAAACAGTGAGCCTATGAAACATCGCACGTGTTTCATATGTTTACTAAAACATATCAATAAGGAACTGTCTCAACAATGGTATTAGGATGATGGGCAATGCTCACTTGTCCCTCCACTAGGGTCTCTGCTCAACTGTCACCTTATCAGAGCATCTTTCTCTAACCATCCTGACAAAATACCCATCCTTTTCATCCCTCTCCTTTCTTTTTGCTTCATGGAATCTAAAGACTATTATATATTTGTCAATTAATTATCTCTCACAACTAAAATGGTAAGCTCTGAGGGAATGGGGACTCCTGTTTTTAAAAAAAGCAATTTTCAGGACGCCTGGTTGGCTCAGTCGGTTGGGCGTCTGCCTTCGGCTCAGGTCACAATCCCGGGGCCCTGGGATCGAGTCCCGCATCGGGCTCCTTGCTCAGCGGGGAACCTGCTTCTCCCTCTGCCTACCGCTCCCCCTGCTTGTGCTTGCATGCTCTCTCTGACAAATAAATAAAATTGTAAAAATGTTTAAAAAAAGCAATTTTGTTCATTGCTTTTCTCCTGGGGCCTAGAGAACTGCTTAGCACTCAGCAAGCCCTCAACAAATATTTCCTGAATGAATAAATGTCTGATTGTTTTCCATTCATGATACCTTGCTCACTCAGGATCTTTCTTCCTCAGTTTCAACAGAGGCCTGCAGATAACATTTTTGCATTTTCACAGATGGCATGCCTTCTCTTGGGTTGTGTATTTCTACTTGCCCTCCATTTCAAAGTTCACAATCTTTCCTATTTCATAACTTAATATTGTTGATTCTCACTTCCTGGTTCCCATGTGGTCCCAGAGTTACAGGATTGCTCATATGCCTGCCTGAGTTAGGAGGAGTTTCCAGCCAACTTCACTTACTCTAAATAGTTAAGAATACTGTGGTATATCTATTCAATGGTTATGTTATATAGCCATTGCAAAATTATGTTTACAGGGAGCCTGTAATTGGAGAATGCGTAAAACTTTAAGCAAAAACTGGAAAATAGGAAATTGTATTTCTAGTATAAGCACAATATATCAAAATATCAGCAGTGTTTGTCTCTGGGGGTTATTACACACATTTTACACTATATGCACATTTCACACTAGAGTGAACATTATTTTTAGAATAGGAGCAATAAAATGAACTTCATTTATAAGATCACAAACCCACAGAGAACAGCACGCAAGCATGGCAAGAAGGCCAGGAAGTCTTGAAGCTCCCATGAGCAGGCCCCTGTGGGTATTTCCCACCATCGGAAAGGCCCTCTTTTCTACCTTCAGCCTCCACAAAGCTTGTGGGTTCTTCCACCCCGGCCCGTGCAGTCTCTCCATCCTGAATGGCTGCTTCCTTCACACTCCCAGTCCCCACGGGTCCGTGCTGCCTCTGTACTTCCATAGCATCTTAACATGCATCTTAACACTCCACTAGTTTTCAAAACTCCCTGGTATTATGAATTGTCATCTATTTATTCCCAATCTTCCCAGACAGTATGAAAGTTTTTATAGGACGAGAAGTCTGCCTGTATATCTCTCTTCTGCCTTCAGAGGTAAAAGTTACTCATCAGTCCCCCTCTTGTCTGCAGGCCAGCATTTCTCATCACTTACCTGCAATAAGCACCGGCCCCACTAGAATAGAAAACAGCAGGACAGAGTCAAGTGTGCGCCCTGGGAGAGCACGAAGCAACTATCCAGGAGCCACTCTGTACTTGACCCCGGGCCCAGCTCCCGTAGCTCTGAGTCCTGAGGCAAGATAAGCTCAGTTTCTTTGTCTGTAAAGCAAGCATACAGAGCTACCTGTCCTCCAGGGCTGTAAGGATTCCAGGACACGAGGTGTGTGACTTCTCGGCACAGACGGAGGCTGGCGCACAGCTGTGCCCGGGTGAGCCTCGCCCTCTGTGCGACTCGTCCCCAGGAGTGTGCCTGCTCTGAGACAGTGGATGCCCAGAGGGGACACTTCCCTTTGGCTGTCACTGCATTTCGCCTTGATCCACCTACCCCGTATTTCCCTAGACCTTGCCAGTAAGGATCATCAAATGAGATTCTCCACCTACTCCTGCAAAATCTGTAACTCTGCTCAAACTCTCAGCCAGTAACTGATGGGAGCCCCCAGGGCACGTCTAATGTGAGCAATACTCTGCTTCACTCTCACATCTCAGCATCTCTTTTCCTTCTTTTGCCTCACAAACTACCTGAGGGGCGCTCACTCCTGCCATGGCTTCTGGAGCACAAGAGAGAACATTTCTGTTCCTTGGGCGGTTTGGGGAAGTAAAGATGTGTGCATGAGCTTGTAAAGATTTTGGTAAAAGAGCTTTCTTTTCTTTTCAACATACAGCATCTTCTCCCTAAAAGTGATGGATATGACTATGACCTAGCCTTGCCCCCCAGCCCAATGGCTAAGGCCTCTGGGAACCGAGCTGCTCTGGCTGGCCTCCTCCCCTTTGCACTCGAGTACGCCTCGTGGGTCTACCAGACCGGTTTGTCAGACATGCCTGAACATGTCTAAATCACAGGGTGGGTGCAGTCTGGGCGAAAGCTGGGACCCCACTACACTGACTGTGGTTTTTGTAGGCAGATCTCATCCCTGTCCCTCTTCTCTTCTGCTCTTTTCTGTGACCCAGACAATGCTCAGGAAGCTTTTACTTCACCCACTCCACTATTCTGTTAGAGCACCTTTCCTGGGGACGCCTGGGTGGCTCAGTCGGTTGGGCGTCTGCCTTTGGTTCAGGTCATGATCCCAGCGTCCTGAGATCCAGCCCCGCATCGGGCTCCCTGCTCAGTGGAGAGCCTGTTTCTCCCTCTCCCTCTGCCTGCCACTCCCCCTGCTTGTGCTCTCTCTCACTCTCTGACAAATAAATAAAATCTTAAAAAAAAAAATAAAGCACCTTTCCTTAATGGGCAAGATGAAAGGGATGGGAGAGGGTGGAGAACCACACTTCGGGGGTTCCCTGGGACCAAGAGACTGCATGTGACAATAAACTAAGGCAATATGGAGCTAAGAGAGGAGTGAAATGCAAAGAATTTCAAAGAGATTGCTAAATGGAAAAGAGCCAGAGTCAGAGCAAAGAGCTAGAGTACAGAGCCATGATTATCCTCCAAAAGGATGAGGTCCTTCTGAGGAGGCCAGAGAGAACCATGAGCCCATAAAGAACAGTATGATTACTCCAGATGCAACTAAATGACTGAGTCATGAATGCAGAAGGCTACCTCCACAGCCTCTCCCAGTACGGACGAGGCTGACCTTTTCGACTTCAGGTTGATGGGACCAGTGGAGAACTGGCTGAGGTGGTAATCAGAGGGTGCAGTGAAGTGTCTACACAGAGCCTCGCAGGAACAACAGAAGGCCAGGTCTCAGGGGGAGCATGACAGACTGAGGAGAAGCACCCCAAATGTTAACCATTCTGATAGTGCCTCTGATGGGCCCTCCCCACGGCTGGAAGGATTATTCCTACGTCTTATTCAGGGCTCTAAACCCTCTAACCCCCTCGAGAGTACTTCAGAGGGCAAATTAATGATACAGTATGATTCAGCTCCATTCCCACATGTTATGCAAGGGAAGCAGGAGTAAACCGAGCTAAAGGATGCTGAAAGGAAGTAAGATAGAAAGCTGAGAAATATGAGTACCAAGGGCAGGGTCATTTCCACCCTGCTCCTCTCCTTGCTACACCCCCCCCATCACTGGACTCTACCTTGCAGCTGCTGCAACTGGGTCATGTAGAAGAATGTGTAGATGAAATCTATTGTGAGGAACATTAACGGATTTGGGGGTAACTAGTGGAAAAAACCTCCAGAAACACAGATGCTGCTAATGGGTACACAAATACGTAAAATGAGGAAGAAAAGAAAAAATGAATAGCACATTGGGAATCAAGGAGGCTTTATAAAATATGCTGATTAAGGATTTTATCATAAAAATGTAAGAAAGATATGAAAGCCAAGGGGGGGGTGGGAAATGATCTCTTAAAACAGGGTAAGAAATAATGATGGTTGTTATAGTCATTCCATGCATAACTCTAAAAGCAAGACATCTATAAGTAGACAATTTTAAAAAATACAAATGAGTTAATTCAAGGTGTTAATGACTAATCAACATGGATAGAATAAAAGAATCCAACAGAATTACTAATTTAATTTTGCTTTAGAAGACTATAGTATGACACACAAAATCAATGTACTATAGTAATTACCTAAAGAGAGACACTCCTTGGGAGGACAGTTAATAAGTCAGTTACCTAACCCAGAGGTCAGCAAACTTTTTGTAAGGACCCATGGCTGGCAGACTTCTAAGATTGTCTCCAACGATCATGGTCTCCTTATAGTCACCATAATCCCCTCATGTTATTTCTTCCCTTCAGGTATGCGCAGGACCCAGTGACTTCTTTTTCTTTTTTTTTTAAGATTTATTTATTTATTATTTTAGAGAGAAAGAGAGCATGAGCGGGAGGAGCAGAGAGAGAATTTCAAGCAGAGAGAGAATTTCAAGCAGACTCCACGCTGAGTACGGAGCCCACTCCAGGCTCCGTCTTACAACCTTGAGACCACAACCTGAGGCGAAACCAAGAGGTGGATGCTTAACCGACTGAGCCACCCAGGCACCCCTGACCTAGTGACTTTCTTATAAACAATACTGTGTGTAAAGGTGACAGGACACCACTTTCACAATTAGGTTACAAAACAGTCCAGCCTCCTGGAGACCTTCTCCATTCCCTTCCTGCCCGCATGCTTTGAGGATGCAAGCGGCCAAGTCAGAGAGGCCCACTTGGTGAGGCACTGAAGGGTGGTCTTTGGCTGACAGCCAGCCAAGAATGGGGGCCCTCAGTCTAATGGCCCAGAGGAACCGAATCCTGCCAACAAACACGTGTGCTTGGAAGCAGACCTTTTCCCAGGTGAGCCTTGAGAGAACTACAGCCCGGCCAGCACTCCACCTGCAGCCTGTGAGTGACCTGGAAGTAGAAGGTTTAGCTAAGCTGTGTCCAGATTCCTCATCCACGGAAACTCTGAGACAGTTAATGAATGTTGTTTTAAGCCACCGAGTTTTGAGGCAGTTTGTTACTTAGCACTGGATAAGGAATAAGCAATAGAAGGCCAGACAATAAATACTGTAGGCTTTGAAAGCTCTGCAGTCTCTGGGGCAACTCTTTACCTTTGCTGCAGTGGTCCCCAAAGCAGCCGGGGATGATCCTCCAATGAAGGAGCACGGCTGTGTCCTAGCACAATTTTACTGATGGACAGTGAAACTCAAATTCCATATCATATTCACGTGTCAGAAAATACTGTTCATCTTTTGACTTTTTCAACCACTCAAGAACGTAACATGCAAGGTAAAAACCATTCAGAACTCACAGGCCACACAGAAACAGGCAGCAGAAGGGAGCTGACCTGCGGGTTGTAGTTTTGCTAACCGCCGACCGAAACTGTACAGCAAATATTATTATTATTTTGATAACACCGAGACCTGAATTTATATAACATTATGCTTCTAATAGTACAATGAGACACATTAACAAAGCATATTTTACTGACGGATTGTGAAATGCCAAATGAACACCTCATGGCAAATATTTTCGACATTTCAAAGTCAAGAGAAAATGAGGCACAATGCTATCAGAGAGGACGGAAGAACTGCACACAGACCCTCTGTATCCTGATTCTCAGGTGAGGACACAGGATTCAAAGCCCCAGGCCAGTGAAGGACGAGGGGCAGCCAGAAGAACCGACAAGAGATACTAGAGGTGGGGTGGACACCTTTGCACGCAGCAGTAACCCAGAGCCTAAAAGAAGGGGTTCTACACAGAAAGGGAATAAAAGCTAGCGGGAGACACACAAGTAAGAAAAGCACATGCTATGTACATGAAATAAAAATAAGACACACACTCAGAAAAGCTAACAAAAGCTTTATCGTTAATAAAACTATCTTCAAATCCCTAAAGCAATGTCTGGAAGAAACAACAGAACTCGTGTATGTCCGTTGGAGGATGGGACCAGCATCGACATGCAGAGGTTAGAGGAAGTGGATTTCAGCTTATGTTAAGGAGGCAGGATTTTATACAAGGGAAGTTGTTCAATAACGGAAGGGGCTTCCCTGAAAGTACTTTACATGACTGGGCCATCCGCTCATCGATGGCACTCACACAGAAGGGAGGGGACCACCGGGACCCCGGTGAAGGGATTCTTACAGCAGGGAGAAAGTTTTCCTCTCCTTCTAAATTCTTATTGTATTTTAAGATTTGATATACCAGAGAAACATTCTTATTCTGGTTTTAGGCTACCTAACAGTTACAGGCAGGTAGATAACTTGGATAAGATGTTATTTTGAAGCAGCTCAAGTAAAAGCTCTAGAAAGTATGCAGCGTTCAGGGAAGATCACAAACATGAAGAAGAATTCAGTGATGAAAAAAGCCCTTGGCTAATTAAGACAGGGGACAAGATAATGATACATTTATCAGAACGGTACATTTCTTTTTCACTTTTTAAATTTATGTTCTTTTTTTTTTTTAATGGCAGGAGAGTTGACACAATGTTACATTAGTTTGGGGTGTGCGGCATAGTGAATTGAGCAAGTCTGTATGCTGTGCTCTGCTCATCCCAAGTGTGGCTACCCTGTGTCACCACACAGGATCACAGCACCACTGACCATATTCCCTGCGCTGTACCTTTTATCCCCATGACGTATTCATTCTGTCACAGGAAGCCTGGATCTCCCAATTCCCTTCACCTGTTTTGCTCATTCTATACGCCCCCACAACCACCAGTTTGTTTTATGTATTTATGGGTCTGCTTTGTTCGTTTGTTTAGCTTTTCAGATTCCACATATAAGTGAAATTATATGATATTTGTCTTTCTCTGTTTGACTTATTTCACATAGCATTAATACCCTCTAGGTCCATCCATGTTGTCGCAAATGGTAAAAATCTCATCCTCTTTTATGGCTGAATAATATCCCATTGTATATATTTTGAATGGTGCATATTTTGAAGTGAACAGACTATGAAAGACTTTACACCAGGAAAGACAATCAGAATGACTACCTTGGAAGGACAAAGTAGTGTAGGATAATTTAATTATTACACTGTTACAAATTTCAGTAACAACCAAAAACCGTGCAATCATAGGTTAACACTAAGCTTTAAAGAAAATTATTAACAACACAACAAAATGGATAATTAATTGGTTAAACGGCAAGAATCCTACTTAAGTTCTTGAAAAATATGTTCTAGTTTCAAGATTTTAGACACCCTGATTCAGGCTCTTTCTCTTTCTAAAACTGGAATGCCAAATGATTGCTCTAAAGGCAATAAAAGCAATTTAAATTTGAACATCACTTGGTTTAGAATACTCCTGCCATCATAACCAGCAATATATTACCTCCCTGCAGGCAGTCCTATGAAGGAAAGAAAAACTGTAAGCAGATTGCTTGTGGACGTGGACCCAGAGAGTGGGGAATCAGTCAGAGGAGGCACTATTTAATGCTGTCAGATTAAGGCTGCCCTTTGCACCTGTCACCATGACAGATATGACCTTGCAAAGGGACCCAGATGCTCAAGACCATGACCAAGGTTTCCTATAATTCTGAGGCATTTTCAAACTGTAAAGAGGCCCATTTAAACTAAGCAAAGTCATATTAAAAAATTTTAAGTTAATGACTTTAACAAGAAATATTACTGATCACTTTGGAATTAAATAAACTGGAATAGTGAGAAATTATTTCCTTCCTAATCTGTCCTGTAATAGGTATGTTTAGAAAAATTTAACAGTTTTATTAAAGTAAAACTGATGCACAGTAAACTTCCCACACACAAAGCGTGCGCTTTGTTAAGTTCTGACGTATGTATACACCTGTGAAATCACTGCCACAACCAAAGAAAGGAACATACCCAACCACCCTCCAAAGGTTCCTGGTGTCCCTTTGTCGTCTCCTCTGCCCTCCCCCAGTCAATGGCCCCTCAATCAATTCCCACAATTGAGCCAGTTTACATACCCCAGAACCTCTTGAATGAAGGGGAAGGTGGGTCGCCTTCAGGAAGGACCCTGAAAATTTATACTCTGAATCTTTCTCCCAGCCTTCCCCGAAGGGGCCTATAGCTTTTTATCAGAGGAACTGTTTATTGGCGAAAAGGAAATAACCAGACTTTCTGGGGACTACCAGACTCTGGCTCTGAACTGACACTAATTCCAGGAGACCCCAAACATCACAGCGGCACACCAGAGTAGGGGCTTATGGAGGTCAGGTGACCAGTAGAGTTTCAGCTCTATCTCGTGGTGGCTTCAGTGGGTCCCTGACACCATCCTGTGGTTATTTCCCCAGTTCCAGAATGCATAATCAGAAGAGACAGATTTAGCTGCTGGCACGATCCCCACATTGGTTCCCTGGCCTGTGGAGGCAAGGCAATTATAGTGGAAAAGGCAAAATAGAAGCCATCAGAACTGCCTCTACCTAGGGAAATCGTAAAACCAAAAGTAATATAGCATTCCTGGGGGATTGCACAGATTAGTGCCACCATCAGAGCCTTGAAAGACGTAGGACGGGTGATCCCCAACCACCCCCTTGCAGAAGACGGATGGATCTTGGAGAGGACACTGGAGTATTGTCAATTTAACCAGGTGGCGGACTTCAACTGCGGTGCTGTACCAGATGTGGTTTGGGTGCTTGAGCAAATTCACACACACAACCCGGTACGCAGCTATTCATCTGGCATATGCCTTTTTCTCCATCACTGTCTGTAAGGCCCACCAGAAGGAGCTGCTTTCAGCTAGCAAGGCCAGCAATGCACCCTTACTGTCCTACCTCAGGGGTACATCAGCCCTCCAGCCCTACGTCCTAATTTGGTTTTTGAGGCTCCTGATCACCTTTCTCTTCGATATCACACATGATCTGTTATATTGATGACCTTATGCTGATTGGACCTGGTGAGCAAGAAGTAGTAACTACTCTAGACTGATTGGGAAAACAGCTGTATGAAAATAAATCGAACTAAAATTTAGGGACCTTCTAGGTTAGTGACTTCTAGGGGGTCCAGTAGTATGGGGCATGTCAAGATACTATTTCCAAGGTGAAGGATAAGTTGTTGCATCTGACCCCTCCTACAACTGAAAAAGAGGGACGATGCCTAGTGGGCCTCTTTGGATCTTGGAGGTAACATATTCCTCATTTGGGAGTAGGACTCCAGCCTATTTTCCAAGTGACCTGAGAAGCTGCTGCTGAGTGGGACCCAGAACAAATGAAAGCTCTGCAACAGGTCCAGGCTGCTGTTCAAGCTGCTCTGCCCCTCGGGCCATATGTTCCAGCAGATTCAATAGTGCCTGAGGTGTCAGTGGGAGACAGGGACGCTTTTAGAACCTCTGGCAGGCCCCTATAGGTGAACTGCAGTACAAACTCATAGGATTTTGGAGCAAAATCCTGTCATCTTCTGCAGATAACTACTTCCCTTTTGAGAAACAGCTCTTGGTCTGCTACTGGGCCAAAATAGAGACTGAACACTTAACCATGGGCCCCCAAGTTCCACGAGACCTGAGATGCCCATCATACATGGGGTGTTATCTGATCCATCAGCAGCACTCCCTCATCAAGTGGAGGTAGTAGACACGAGATGGAGCCTGAGCAGGTCCTGAAGGCACAAGTTACATGAACCAGCGACCCAGATGCCCACCCTCCCTGCTCCCACTACAACGCCGTCTCTCTCCCAGCCTGCATCTATGGCCTCATGGGTGGTTCCCTGTGATAGCTGACAAAGGAAGAGAAGACTCAGGCCTTGTTTACAGATAGTTCTGTATGATATGCAGGCACCATCCGAAAGTGGACAACTGCAGCATGATAGCTCCTTTCTGGCACATCCCTGAAGAACACGGTGAAGGGAAATCTTCCCAGCAGGGAGGACTTGGAGCAGTGACCTGGATGTTCATTTTGCTTGGAAGGAGAAATGGCCAGATGTGCAATTTTATACTGACTAATAGGCAGTGGCCAATGGTTTGGCTGGATGGTCAGGGACTTGGAAGAAGTAAGATCAGAATATTGCTCAACATCACTCAGCATCAGGAAAATACAAATCAAAACCTCAATGAGATACCACCTCACACCAGTGAGAATGGCTAAAATTAACAAGTCAGGAAAAGACAGATATTGGTGAGGATGCAGAGAAAGGGGAACCCTCCTACACTGTTGGTGGGAATGCAAGCTGGTGCAGCCACTCTGGAAAACAGTATGGAGCTTCCTCAAAAAGTTGAAAATAGAGCTACCCTATGACTCAGCAATTGCACTACTGGGTATTTACCCCAAAGATACAAATGTAGTGATCTGAAGGGACATTTGCACCCCAATGTTTGTAGGAGCAATGTCCATAATAGCCAAACTATGGAAAGAGCCTAGATGTCCATCAACAGATGAATGGATAAAGAAGATGTGGTGTGTGTATATCTATCTATCTATATCTATCTATCTATATATATACACACATATACACACAATGGAATATTTTTCAGCCATCAAAAAAATGAAATCTTGCCATTGGAAATGACATGGATGGAACTAGAGGGTATTATGCTAAGCGAAATAAGTCAATCAGAGAAAGACAATTATCATATGATCTCACTGATATGTGGGATTTGAGAAACAAGACAGAGGCTCATAGGGAAAGGGAGGGAAAAGTGAAACAAGACGAAACCAGAGAGGGAGACAAACCATAAGAGACTCTTAATCTCAGGAAACAAACTGAGGGTTGCTGGAGTGGTGGGCGGTGGGAGGGATGGGGTGGCTGGGGGATGGACATTGGGGAGGGTAGGTACTATGGTGAGCACTGTGAAATGTGTAAGACCGATGAATCACAGACCTGTACCCCTGAAACAAATAATACATTATGTTAATTTAAAAAAAAAAGGAAAGAAAGAAAAAAAAAGAATATTGGTGACAAGGAAGTCTGGTTGACATAGATATATGAGTAAGAGGTACATGGTAAACCTCTCTGAATGGGGAGAAAAAATGTGGAGGTATTTGTGTCCCACGTGAATGCTCACCAAAGGGTGACCTCAGCAGGGAGGATTTTAATAATCAAGTGAATAGGATGATCTCTTCTGTAGATACCAGTCAGTCTCTTTCTCCAGTCAACCCTATCATTGCACAGTGGGCCATGAACATAGTGGCTGTGTGGTAAGGAAGGAGGTTATGTGCGGGCCCATCAGCATGGACTTCTCACCAAGGCTGACCTGGCTATGACTCCTGCTGAGCGCCCAATCTGCCCACAGCAGAGACCAACACTGAGTGCCCAATATGGCACCAATGCCCAAGGTGGTCAGCTGATTACATGGTGGCAGGTTGATTACATGGGACTGCTTCCATTACGGAAGGGGCAATGTTTCATCCTACCTGGAACAGATGCTTACTCTAGATACAGATTTACTTTCCCTGCATGCAGTGCTTCTGCCAAAACAACCATCTGTGGACTTACAAAATGTTTTAAGCACTGTCATGGTATTCTACGAAGCATGGCTTCTAATCAAGTAACTCACTTCATAGCAAAAGAAGTGTACAGTGGGCCCACGCTCATGGAATTCACTGGGCTTACCAAGTTCTCTACCATCTTGAAGGAGCTGGTGTGATAGGACAGTGGAATGGCCTTTTGAAGACACAGTTACAGTGTGAGCTAGGTGACAATATGTCTCAGGGCTCTAGCAAGGTTCTCCAGAAGGCTGTAAATGCTCTGAATCCACATCCAATATATGGTGCAGTTTCTCCCCTACCAGGATTCATGGACCCAGAAATCATGGGGTGGAACTGGGAATGGCACCACTCACGAGTACTCCCAAGTGACTCACTAGCAAAATGTTTGCCTCCTGTTCCCCTGACTTTATGCTCTGCTAGCCTAGAGGTCTTAGTTCTAGGAAAAGGAATGCTTCCACCAAGAGACACACAATGAATGATTCCACTGAGTTGGAAATTAAGACAGCCACCCAGCTACTTTGGGTTCCTTGTGCCTCTAAATCAACAGCAAAGAAGGGAGTTCTCATGCTGGCTGGTGTGATCGATCCTCACTACCAAGGGGAAATTGGACTACTACTCCACAATGAAAGTAAGGAAGAGTGTCTGAAATACAGGAGATCCCTTAGGGTATCTATTAGTATTACCATGCCCTGTGATTAAGGTCAATTGAAAACTATAACAACCCAATCTAGGCAGAAGTACTAAAGGCCCAGCTTCTTCAGGATTGACTGTCTGGGTCATCCCACAAGATAGCTGGTGAAGACGAGGGGAATACAGAGTTGGTAGTGGAAGAAAGTAGTCATAAATACCACCTATGACCCCATAACCAGTTACAAAAATCGCTGTACTTCCTCCTCTTGTTATGAGTATATCTGTGTAGGAATACGTGTGCATAAATCATTTTAATATATATGTTACAATATGTCTTTGTTGTCTTTCCTCTCTTATTCCTTTATCATGTAAGACAAGATGCATTGACTATATATCATGACATTTAAGTACTGTTAATTTTTATCATAGTATCTAAGTTATGGGATTTCAAGAAGAGAGAACATCACTTAAGGATTTTATATAAGGGGTTAGTGTGTTTTCCATTGTATGTAGGATAGCTGTATCACGTTTGGTGGAATTATGACCTCGTTATTGTCTTTATTTGGAGATTAAGTTCAGTTTAAGGAGATGTGCATGGCTGCCAAACTGACAGGGATGGACTTGTGATGGTTAATCCAAAGTGTCACTTGACTGGGCTACAGGTTGCCCAAATTTAACATTGCTATGGGTGTATCTGTGAGGGTATTCTCAATGAAATTAGCATCTGAATTGGTGGGCTCAGTAAAGTAGAATCCTCTCCCCAGGGTGGGTGGACAGCAACCAATCCCTTGAGGGCCTGAGTAGAGAAAAAAAAAAAAAAAGCAGAGGAAGAGAGGATTCAGCCCCTTGCTGCCTGCCTGCTTAACATAGGATGCTGGTCTTCTGCCACTGGACTGGGATTTACACCCACAGGCTCCTCTTATCTTCAGGACTGGGTCTCCAGCTTGCAGATGGCAGATCCTGGGACTTCTCAGCCTCCATAATCATAATGGTTTTGTTCCTCCAGAGAACCCTGCTACAATTCGACTCTTCATTGGTAGCCACTCCAGTGAGCACACAGTGGCATCTCACCGTGGTTTAGTCTGCATTTCCCTAAAGACTAATGATATTGGTCATCTTTTCGCCTGCTTATTTGCCGCTCATAGATCTTCTCTGGTGAACTGTTAAAATCTTTTGCCCATTTTTCAAAATGGAGGGCTTTTATTCACCTTGAGTTTTGAGAGTTCCTTATGTATTCTGGATACCAGTCATCTATCAGATGAAGGATTTGTCATTTTCTCCCACTCTGGCTTGTCTTTCCACTCTCTTGGTTTCCTTCAAAGAGCACACGTATTTAATTTTGATGAAGTCCAATTTATCAGTGTTTTCTTTTATGGATTGCACTTTTTGTGTCCTATCTAAGAAATCTTTGCCTAACCCAAGGTCACAAAGATTTTCCTTTATGTTTTCTTCCAGAAATGTTGTAGTTTTAGATTTTACATTTAGGTCTATGATCTATTTTTAATTTTTCTATAAAGTGCAAAGTATTTATTGAAGTTCATTCTCCCCCCATATGATAGCCAATGGTTCTAGCATTTGTTGAAAAGACTATCTTTTCTCCACCAAACTGACGTTGCACCTTTGTAAAAAAACAAAACAAAACAAAACAAAAACCCAGAAACAATTTTCTATATCTGTGTGGTTTCGTTTCCGGACTTCCTAATCTAGTTCATTGATGATTTGTGTATCTCAATATGAACACCACAGTGTTCTAATTAGTGTAGCTTATAAGCCCTGAAATCAACTTTGGTCTACTTTTTCAAAGGTGATTTGGCAATTCTATGTCCTCTACATACCTCTGTGAATTTTAGGTTGTCAACTTCTACAGAAAAACAAAAGAAAACAAAACAAAAAAACCCTCAAAACAGCCTGCTGGGATTGTGACTGCGATGAATCTATAGATCAGTTTAGAGAGAAATCACATCTGAACTATACTGAGTAGCTCCCTCACACACCAGTGCTTATCAATACTTCACTGAATACCCAAGGGGTACCTTCTGCAAGTCTCTGGACGTCCCTCTGACTCTACCCTGCAAACTCTAGCTGCATGGTCCTCCTGGACTCAGTTCCATCTCCTCAACTCTGCCTGGGCCTCCCCTCCCTGTGTTGCAGCCTGGATACTCTCTCAAGGCAGTAAGCTGGGCGATCAGAGGGCTCACCTCGTTTATTTTCCGTCTCTCTGTGTTCACTGTCCTTCACTGCTAGATGCTCAGTGTCTTCGATAGTGCTGTTTCATATATTTTGCCCATTTTAAAAATTGTTTCAGGCAGGAAAGTAAATCCGGTCCCTGTTATTCCATCTTGGTGGAAGTCTCAATTTTTAATTTTTAATGTCAAATCTGTTCTCAAAGTTATAAAATTCAAGTAAAAATAGGACAAAAACATAACTAGTAATTAGTATAATGTTTTATCACCATTTGTTTATTTGTTCATTAATCCATTTCATTCCAAAAATATTTACTGAATTCTGCACAGTAAGCACTGTCCTGGCACATGAGCATACAATCCTGAAGGTCAAAGCCAGACATGCGCCTTGCTCTCACAGAGCTTACAATCTAGTGGGACAGACAGACGTTACTCAAGTAACTATGAACACATATGAAACACTGCAATTGTGACAGCAGCTATGAAGAAAAGAATAGAATAAGCTACTCTGGTAACCTACAGGAGGGTGATTTTATGGTATTTGTTTCTATTGAGCCTATATATCCGTGAGTTGAAAATATCACTACTTTTTCTTTATTTGCAAAGAAATTACATTCGGTATACAGTAGGGAAAAAATGTCCAACAAATACACTTCTCAATATATGATGTGCTAGATTAAGATAATATATGAAGTGCTTTGGATCGCATAAAAAATTTGACACTATCCTTTTGAGACTTAAGATCTAAGTGGGCACATAAAATATAAAGAAATATAAATGTTATATATCTACATTCTATATGAATATAAATGGAAGTTTACCACTTGAACATTATTTTGTCTACCCTCATTTAAAAGATTATCTTTTCTATCAGCCTTAATTTCAGAAATTTGATAAGTTTCTTTCAGAAAACAATACATTTATTTTATTTTGTTAAGTCTTACCTAGATATCTCAGCTTGGGAATTCTTCTCCCCATCGACAGTGAAAGGAGATGCTCCAGTTAGTAATTCATACATTAGAACACCTAAGCTCCACCAGTCAACTGCCTATAAAACAATAATATCATTTTATAGAATATGAATATATATTTTATAAGAAAGGAGAATGAACAGAATAAAACTATATATTTGAAAAATATTTTAACAAGAAGATTTTGTATATAGCTTTCTGTGTAAGAAGTATTAAATTAAACACTTGCAAGAAAGACATTTAGAGAACAAATATCTGGGTATTCTCAGAATAGAATTTAAACACAGTGATAGTCAATCAAGGGGCTAAAAGTGCTTTCATTATTTCCTAAATCATTAAGTAATGGTTTTATTTTGGTTAATTAAAAAAAATTTTTTTAAATTTTATTTTATTATTATTTTTTAAAGATTTTATTTATTTGATAGTGAGAGAGAGACAGAGAAAGAGAGAGAGAGAGCACAAGATCGGGGAGGGTCAGAAGGAGAAGCAGACTCCCCACTGAGTGGGCAGCCCGATCCGGGACTCAATCCTGGGACTCTGGGATTATGATCTGAGCTGAAGGCAGTCGCTTAACCAACTGAGCCACCCAGGCACTCCAAATTTTAAAAATTTTAAGTAAACCCTTTAGACTTATGATGGGGAAAAAAGAAAAGGAACATTCAGCATTTTAATTAATTATTTAGCTCCAATAAGTATTATGAAATTCCTTGAACTCAAAGAACAAAAATGAAAAAATCCCATCTAATGATACCATATTTCATAACCACCTAAATTTTCAATTCTTCTTATAGGACCTATCACATACATCTTCATTTATGTGAGTCTTCAATTGTGGGAAACATGAAGATACTTAAATAATATAAAATAAAATGAGATCTAAATTGGAAACCAACTTATAAATGCAGTTACCTGAACTGAGAGCAGAGTTTAAAGAACGCTGACATTAGTTCTTTTATAATTAGGCAAATCAAAATTTCAATATTTGTTGAATACACAAGCTTATACCAAGAGATATTAACTGGATGCTAAAATTTTTAACCCTGCTTCCAAATTTCAGGGCAAAGATTTCAGAGAGATGATGCAAAATTTATGGACCTAGAGCTATTTTAAAGAAAATACATAACAATGACATATAAAACATGATCAGGCTGTCTGCAATCATAAAAGGAACAGTGTGGAGCCAGGTACACTGATAAGCGCTTTGCATATATTGTCACATTTAATTACCTCAAAGTCATCAAGGTGTTCCACGAACAGGCAAGAGTATTTATTGACTAGCTATATTCCAGACTCAGGTATACAGGAATTCTTGGAGGTTCTATAAGGTTTTCATCCTTAAAAATTGGTTACATTAGGTCGTAGAAGGTAATTTTCAAATTTTAACAGTTATAAATTCCTATTAAACTGTTGAGGACAACAGTTTCAAAGAATACCATGCAGTAAATGAAACCAGCAATTCAATTATTTTATTTATACAAGCCGTTTTACTGCCACCAGAGTCAGGACCCTCAGAATGTTTTGCTGTTGGATTTGAAACCAGCTGTTGAGATGATACAGATCAACAATCAGATTCCTAATCATATGGCCTGAAACCAATACCACACCAACTTGAAGAACAGGCTTTAAGTATATGATTAGTTATTAGTAAGGAGACCAAAGATTCTACACACTTAAGATATTTGGACTTAATATGTGGGATTTTGGAAGGGGATGAGGGAGAAGGGACGATGAGGAATAAAAAATAGTCAAAATTCCTTATTTGGAGAAAATTATTAATACAGCAAAAGCATTAAGATGGCACCAAAGAAATCTTACCCTTTAATACAGGAAGAAAAAATACGTGATCTAGATTTTATAACAAAACTGCTTAAGATGCTTCCTCTACAATCTTTACTTTGCACAAAGGGAAGTGAGGTTTTTAGAGGGCTTAAGGAAAACAAACTTGGACTATCTTGAATGCAGGATTTTTTTCTTTCTCCAAGGATTGTTACAATGCTTATTTCTGTTGAAGAGATAATCAACAAAGTCTATCTTCTTCCTCTAAAACTCTAGATATCATAATTTGTTCATGAATTCAAAGCAAAGGAGAGAAAACAATGAAGGTAAGACAATACCAGAAAGAGGGCTCTTATGAAGAGACTGGACCCAAGTTATTAACTAGGGTTCTTATTATACATTTTATGGAGATATAAGGAAGTCTAGAACATACCTTGTCATGTCCTGAATCTCCCCCTCTGACAATATCCGGTGCCATGTATTCAATAGTTCCACAAAAGGAAAATGCTCTTTCAGCCTTAAACAGTCAAACAAACAAAAAGGCATTTGATTTCAAACCAGACAAATGATAAAAAAAAGTCAGTATTACATGTTACTGGTTGAGATACACCACAGTAGAAAAGTAGTGGTAGAATCTATTTGACAGACTCCCCCCTTCTCACCAGGTCAGATCATCACTACACAGTGAGTCCTGGGTGCACGTCCTGTCCAAAGACTTCCTTTGCTTGAAACCTTCCCATCTATCCACCCACCCACCCACCCACC
>NC_058411.1:12600035-12617721 GCF_002201575.2 Neomonachus schauinslandi | reverse complement strand
CCACCCACCCATCCACCCATCCACCCACCCACCCATCCATCCATCCACTCTTCTTCTTTTTTGCAGTATGTATGTATATTTCCATTATTGGTTTCTTGTACCATTCTTTTTGTAAAACTTCAAGTAGTCCTAGTAGGGTAACAAGAACTGTCTAATACTTTAGTACTTTATTTCCAGATAGGCAAGATTGGGAAAACACTGGGAAACCTTAAGGGGAAAAAGAGACCAAATTCTAAGAAGGAGAATAGGGAGCCCAAAGATGAAAAACGACGAAAAATATTTTTTCCCACCTTATTTTGTTTAGGTTTGGCACTGCCAATCATATGTTTAGTAATGATGCGCAAATCTGTTTTTATTTTATAAAAGGATTGTCTCTTAAAGACAGTTGTTTCTCTTTTGTAGAGCTTTAAAAAGGTCTAGATTTAATGATCAATTGTGTCTTACGACATTCCAATGAAACAAAGGAGAGTAAATATCTAAATTATTATACAGATATATTAAACAGGGAAAAAAGAATTCCTCTTTGACAAGATACATTCTTACGGCTGTATCTGAAACTTTTTAAGGCACTTCGGAGCCATTAAAATATTTTACAAAATTACTTTTTTTTTTTTTTAAGATTTTTTATTTATTTATCTGAGAGAGAGAATGGGAGACAGAGAGCACATGAGAGGGGGGAGGGTCAGAGGGAGAAGCAGACTCCCCGCCGAGCAGGGAGCCCGATGCGGGACTCGATCCCAGGACTCCAGGATCATGACCTGAGCCGAAGGCAGTTGCTTAACCAACTGAGCCACCCAGGTGTCCCTTTACAAAATTACTTTAAAGGAAACTTCAATTTACACTTTACTCTTCTTCCACTAGCAAGGTTTTAAGAAAAATAAGCATTCCTCTTATTTACCAATTTTAAAAGTAAAGAACACTACTCTAGCAATGTTATAGAATGAATTAGTAGAAGTCCTTTACTTTATTAGGGGAAGTTAAGCACAGAGACAATAAATATAATGAATTTATTTAAACACTTTGGTAAAAGTGTATTTAAACTACTTAATCATAATATACATATATTATACGTCATATAATTAATACGGTTTAAGATTCATTTCTTTCTTTTTATGTGCTACATTTGCTGAAAGATTACATCCCCAGAAACTAAAAGAAATAATTTACTTATGCTTATATCTGCAGAAAATTTTCTTTTTTGTTACCTGGCAGAATAATGTTATTGACTAGCTAATAAAAACCATATATCAAATATTATCTCTCTGCTTAATCATTTCAGTACCAAATGCTAATTTTGTATTAAACTACTAGAAAAATTAAAGCTAAATAAAATTGATTCCATTTAATTTCTGCATAAAAAGTTAACGAATAATTTTTAACTTTGTTAGACATGCTTAGGAAAAATGTGTTAGGAAGCCTTCATCTGTTTACCGAATTATTAAAAAAGAAATAGTACAAAATTACTTTTTAAAAAAACCCCAAACTTCATAAAACCAGTGTTTTTAGTTAATATACTATTTATTATGCAATAGCCTTTTTTTGGATAAGCCAAAATCACTGTGTAGCTGGCATAAAGAAACATGAAAATTACTAAGTCAGAGTGTTTATGATTTGATCTCATCTTAAAAGATACCTTTAAAACATTATATCCTAAATCAAGTTTAGATATACTAAAAGAAAAAAATAATTCTCCAAACTGGTTTAGGAGTAAAAACATAATGAGTTTTGGGGCGCCTGGGTGGCTCAGTTGGTTAAGTGCCTGCCTTCGGCTCAGGTCATGATCCCGGGGTCCTGGGATCGAGCCCCGCATCAGGCTCCCTGCTCTGTGGGAAGCCTGCTTCTCCCTCTCCCACTCCCCCTGCTTGTGTTCCTGCTCTCGCTATCTCTCTGTCAAATAAATAAATAAAACCTTAAAAAAAAAAAGATAATGAGTTTTGACTGATTGCTTCTCTAGTTTTTATTTATTTAGAAAACTAGTCTTTTTAGCAAATATAAACGTTCACTTCCATTTACAGGCAGCTCCATGTCAAACCATTTTGAAATTAGACACATTTCCTTCTAAGTATGAGACAATGATTAAACTTAACAAGTTGAGGATCAAGAAAATATGCACTCTCTTCTTCAAAACACTAGATATTCATAAGTTTAGTGTAAAGAGGATATGAAACACATAGATCTTATTAAGTGCCACAAAGGTTTGACAGTCACCACCACTTCCCATGTCTTCCTTTCTCTGACAATGAGAAGTATGGTGGCTCAGTTCTGGATTGTCTCAACGGAGGGGAAGCTCAGAACCACATTATGTGCCCAAAGAGGTATCATCTACCTTCTCTGTGTGATTTTTGAGCTCCTTTTTAATTCACTTTAGGTTCTCTGTTTTGTGCTTGTTTTATGTATTTTTTGGGGGTGGTGGTGGTGGAAGGGAGTAGGTAGTATCTACATTAATATAATAATTATCTATCTGATTGAAATTCCAGGAGACAGAAAAATTAAAGCCTAAGTGTTGGGAAATTCCAGTTACTGAGAAATAATAGTGAACAAAGCATTTCTTAAGTTTCTCTGTTATTTTAAAACATTGCCATTTTAGCCTCCTGCAATTCTGTATCTGCTTCCTCTTTCTCAGTGGAAGTGTTGCTCCCTCTGGGTTTTAACTTATGGTGTATCAGCCTTGACTTCCTAAGAGTTTTATCTTTTATTTGTAAACATATCCCTAATTTACTTTTCAATTTGTGTTTATCTGCCTAGGAAGATGCATGTTATCAGGAGTGTACACTGAATGCCTTTCAAATAATTCTACCAAGAAGATAAACTGATGAGGTATGACAGGGGAAGGTCAGTAGTGGGGGCAGGAAATATTTCTAGGTAATATTTTATGAACTATGATATAAAAAGGCTAGGATAACATAGCTAAATTCTGTTGTTTATTATTTGTTCAAAGTATTTTTATGGTAATATTCTTCTCAAGGAGAAAAGGCAATCAACCTATGTAGCATTTAAGTCCACACTATTTTATAAGCAACATTACTGATTAAAGCTAGCACAGAGTTAAAAGATTGTGAATGAGAATTTACTTGAATGTAAAAATGGTAAAAGCAGTGTGGGTGTACCATCCTGGCAGATAATACAGAGTATTCTTGTGCTTAAGTGATCAGCTGATCAAGGAGGTTTCACTGTTCCTTAGAGAAAAAGATCAGATAGCACTGGACAAAAAACTGGTTTCCTTCTAAGGGAGAATCCAAACTCTTAGGCATTTCTCAATAAATACTAGGTTAAATCATCCCTAGCTTTCATTTGCTAATGTTTTATTCTGATCTTACTTGTTTATGATAAATTTGTAAGTTAAATATAAATTTACCAATGAGAAGTTTTTTCTCCCTCTTGTGTTTTTTCCCATCCTAATTTTGACAAATCTCCTCACAAGTATCTAGAAATGTTTGATTTTTTAAAAGAAGTAAATATTGTACTGCTAATCATCTATAACTGTGTTCACAAGAAAGAAAGGGGAATCCCTAGATGCCAGCCATGAAGAGGGTGCAGAAAACCAGTGAGGTAGGCGTATGAACTATGCTGTAGCCGCACAAAGGGAGGGCCTTAGCTTAGAAAACAAACACATAAATATTGCCCGTGTGAAATCAAATCCCGAGGCTTGTGCCTCTTGTAGATTTAGGGCCTGAGTTTACTCTTGTCCTCCATGGTATGGGGAAGTGAGAAAATCTGGTCAACATGGTGCTACTCTGGAACACATGACAGAACCAGAGAAATTTCCACAACCTAGCTGGATCAGGGTTCACATACAGAAAGCCCTTGAGTCTCAAAATTTCTAAATATGTGAACTGGACTCCTCAAACCAAACAGAAGGATTACTTGAAATACTAGAACAACATTCTATAAAAGATTAGTATGTTGTAAAAGATGAAAGACATAAAGGAAGGACAATATCCATAAAACAACATATCAGTACAGAAAAGATTAGAAAGATAAGAAAAAGCAAATAGAACTATATAAATGAAAAAAATACAGTAATAAAAAACAGGCTGATTAAACAGAGTAGACACAACTAAAGAGAGAATCTGCAAACTAGAAGATATATTTTGAGAAAATACTGCAAAAGTCCCAAGCAAACTAAATAAAAATATACCCATGAGTGGCAAATTCTTATTTCTTAACGTGAGTGATGGTTATAAGTGTTTGCCTTATAATAACCCCTAATCTGTACATTTATTTTTTGTTTTTGCATATGTTTTATTTTATGATTTTATTTATTTATTTGACAGAGACAGAGACAGCGAGAGCAGGAACACAAGCAGGGGGAGTGGGAGAGGGAGAAGCAGGCTTCCCGCTGAGCAGGGAGCCCGATGTGGGCCTCGATCCCAGGACTCTGGGATCATGACCTGAGCCGAAGGCAGGCGTTTAACGACTGAGCCACCCAGGCGCCCTTTGCATATGTTTTATTTTAAAATAAAAAGATAAACCACTCCATACCCAGATATATCTATGATAGCTAAATTAACAATGAATATGCAATCCAAAATAAAGGCATTTTAAGACAAAGGGAGTTTACTATTCATTAAGCGTTGTTAAAAAGACATCTAAAGGAGGCACTTCAGAAATAAACTGAACTCACAAGAAAAGAGTTAAGTTGTAAGAAGCAATAGTGAACAGAGAAAACCGGTAAATGTGAGAAAATCCTGAACAAGTATTGAATTTATAAAATGAAAATTATAGAATAATGATTAATTTGGGGAATATAACACAACGTGGGACCAAATAATAAGTAACAATAACACAGAAAATGAGATGGATAATTGAAGTTAAAACATTCCATGTTCTTGTAGTGGTCATGACAATTACAGACATAATTGTTAAGTCAGTATATAAGTTAAAAATTTCAACGTAATAACCACTAAAAGAATAGAAATAGAGTATATATAACTTCTAGACCATTACGGAGAAATGAAATAAAGAAATCCTAATAATCTAAATAGGAAAGGAGAGGGAAAAGCAAAGAGAAATTGTGATAAAGAGAAACACATAGCAAGATAAGAGAAATAAGTAAAAATATATCAGTAATCATAATATACAGATTTAACTCACCAGTTAAAAGATAGAAACTCTCTGGATCAAAAACAAAATCCAGCTATATGTTATTTACAAAAGGCACACCTAAAACATAATGACAAAGAAATATTGAAAGTAAAGAGATGGAAAAAGAAGATATAACAGACCAGCACTAACCAATAGAAAGCTGGAGTACTTTTATTAAAAGCAGGAAAATAAACTTTAAGGCAAAAAGGATTATTAAAATTCAGTAGAGTTATCACATAATAATGAAAGGAACATTTCACTAGGGAAATAATATTATTCCAAACCTGAATACCCTCAATATTTTTTGAAAAGCCTTAAACTATATAAAGCAAGAATGGAGAGCTCTTCAAGAAGAAATGGACAAATCCACAACTGTAATGGGCATTTCAACATATCTCTTTTATAACTGACCAATCAAGCAGGAAAATAATTAGTGAAGCTATCGAAGATTTGCATGATGTTATGAGAATACAAAAAACTTTTATAGCAGAGAATACACATTCTTTTCAGGCATACATGTCATATTAACAGAAATTAACCATGTACTAGGTTACAAGGCAAATCTCAAATTCCACAGAAATAAGATCATATATAATTTGTTCTCCAAACAGAAAGCAATAAAATTAGAACTTATTTACAAACAGATAACCAAAAAATCCTATATATTTGAAAACCTAAAAACCCATTTCTAAATAATTCATGGCCCAAAGAAAAAACACCATGAATATTAGACTATTAGAATAACAGTAAACATGCCATATATCAGAACTTGTGAGATATAGCTAAAGCTGTTCTTAAAATTCAGTTTTATTAAAAATGAAAAGATTAAGTGTTAGTGAGCTGGAGGTCCAACTCAAACGTTTAGAAAAAGCATATGAAAGAAAAACTCAAAAAGTAAAAGAAACAAAGTAATAAAGGAACATCAGCAAAGAAATGGAAAAAATGAGAAGCTTGACAAAAGCTGTTTCTTGGAAAAGACTAATAGGCAAATTTCTAGCACACTGACAAAGAGAAAAAGAGAGGAAAGTTACAGATCAATAATATCAATAATTTAAAAGGAAATATTACTACACTCACATTATTCAAAAATAAGTGAATTCTATGAATGTGATGCCAAAGAACTTAAAAAGAAAAAATATTAACATTTTCTATAAAAACATAACTTACCAAAATTGACTCAAGAAGAAACTGAAAACCTAAATATTATTATAAATATTTTTAAAGAATTAAATAAGTATTTGAAAAGCTACTCACACTCACCTAGGAGGTGGGAAAAAAAATATACACCCTGATTGATAGTTATAGAGGTGCATTAAGAGGAAATATTCAGAGGAATAGGATTTCTATCTACATACATGATTCTAAATTCATTTCATGATGTTAGTATAAGTTCGAAACCAAAATCAGACAAATGTAATATTAGAAAAGAAAATTACAGGTCCACTTGACAATAAAGTCCTAAATAAAATATCAGCAAACAAAATCCAGCAAAGTATAAAACAACAACAACAACACAGAAAGTAAAGTTTGTTCCAAGAATTGAAAGACAGTTTAACATTCAACAACAAATTCTATTAATATAACTCACACTAGGTGACCAAAGAGAAAAACCGTAAGAATTTATATCAGTAAACAACTAGAAACTAAGAATATAATTCATCTATCAAAAACCTAGAGTAAATACCATACTAAATTGTAAAACCCAAGACATATAGCCTTAAAGTAAAAAGCAAGAGTACACACAAATAAAAGTAGACAGAATAAAGCCAAACCAAACCATCCACCCACAAACACATACAAAGTAAAAATAATGAGAATCACAAAGATATAAAGCCATCATTAGTGACAAAGTGGTTCTGATTTTTTCTCTTAATATAGTCGTTTACATAAAAAATCCAAGTGAATCTGTAGTGGAACATGAATTCAGCAACATTGCTATCTACAAGATCAGCAACATTCTTATGTGTTGCCCAAAAAACCATAAATATTCTAATTTTTGTAGACAGGAATAAAAATTATAAAGTTAATGGAAATGAATCTAATAATGTAAGTATAAAGCATTACTTATTGAAGGAAATAAAAGATAACTAAATAAATGGGAAAGCATGAATATCCATTTATGCTAATTAGCTGATAGGAAGATTCAGTATTCAAAGATCAGTTATTTCCAGATTAATTTATAAATTCAATTCCATTAATTCACATGGAGGAACGAAAGATCAAGAATAGAGAATACAGTGAAGAGTCAGACGAAAGGAGGAGAGAATGGTAGGATAAAAGTGAAGAGGAGAAAGATCTCATCTCTCCAGATTCAAGACTTACTACAAATTCATAGCCTTTAAGATTTTTTATTTTGACTTAGAGAGAGGCACCCAGACAAATGGAATTGAATGAAGAGAAATAGCAATAGAAATAGACTCCAAGGCATGTACAAGAATTTGGCATATGACAGAAGTTACCTTTCAAATCAGTAGGGAAAAGATTAACTGACTATTTGATGATAGTTTAGTCAACTGGGTTAATCTATAAAAAGAGATAAAATAAGATCCCCACTTTGTTTTATATACAAAAATTAATTCCGGGGCGCCTGGATGGCTCAGTCGTTAAGTGTCTGCCTTCGGCTCAGGTCATGGTCCCAGGGTCCTGGGATTGAGCCCCGCATAGGGCTCCCTGCTCTGCAGGAAGCCTGCTTCTCCCTCTCCCACTCCCCTTGCTTGTGTTCCCTCCCTCACTGTGTCTCTCTCTGTCAAATAAATAAATAAAATCTTTAAAAAAAATTAATTCCTAGTAATTAAAAATTTTATTGTGCCGATTTTTAAAAGAAAAGCAAATATCTTACTGCATTGAGATAAAAAGAGATTTTGTTTTAAAAAAATTCAAGGAAATTGACAACCCAATTTTACACCTCAAGGAACTGGAAAAAGAACAAACTAAACCAAAAGTTAGCAGCAGGAAAGAAATAAGTAGACCAGAAATAAATGAAACCTAGAGTAGAAAAAAATTTAACAAAATAAGAGTTGGTTTTTTGAAAATATCAACAAGACTGACAAAATCTTAGCTAGATTAAAAAAAAGAGAGAGAAGATTCAAATAAATAAAATCAGAAATGAAAGAGAAGACATTAGAAGAAGCTACTATGAACAATTATACACCAAAAACTGGATAATCTAGAATGGATAAACTCCTAGAAACATACAATATATCAAGACTGAATCACGAAGAAATAGGAAATCTGAACAGACACATAATCAGTAAGGAGACTGAATCAACAATCAAAAACCTCCTCCCAGAAAAGCTCAGGACCAAATGGCTTACAGGAAAATTCTAAAAAAACATTTAAAGAAGTAGTAAGACCAATCCTCCTCAATTTTCCAAAAAACTGAAGAGAACACTTCCAAACTCATTGGATAAGGCCAGCATTACTCTGATACCAAAGTCAGCAAGAGATACCGCAAGAAACCTACAGCCTTATATTTCTGATGAAGACTGATACAAAAATCCCAATTAAATACTAGCAAACCAAATTCAACAGCACGTTGAAAGGTTTATGTGACATGACTGAGTGAGGCTTATTCCTGGAATGCAAGGAAGGTTCAAGACTTGAACGTCAATCATCAGTGTAAAACACCATATTAACAGAATGAAGAACAAAAACGACATGATCACTTCAATTGATGCAGAAAAAGCATTTGACAAACTTCAACGCCCTTTCATGATAAAAACACTCAACAACAAAGAAGGAATAGAAAGAAAATACCTCCATATAGTAAAGGCCATATATGAAAAGCCTACAGTAAACATGACACTCAATGGTCGAAAACTGAAAGCTTTTCCTCTAAAATCAGGAACAAGGTAAGGCTGCTCTTACCACTTCTATTCAATATAGCACTAGAAGTCCTAGCCAGAGCAGTTAGGCCAAAAAAAAAAAAAAAAAGATATCCAAATCTGAAAGGAGGAAATAAAATTATCTCTGCTTGTAGATTATATAATCTTATATGAAGAAAACCCTAAAGAGTCCACACAAAAAACTGTTAGAATAAGCACATACAGCAAAGTTACAGGATACAAGATCAACAAACAAAAATCAGTTATATTTCTTTACACTAACAATGAACAATCCAAAAAAAATTAAGGGGAAAAGATCCCATTTAAAGTAGGATCAAGAATAATAAAATGCTTAGGAATTAATTTAACCAAGAAGTCAAAAGACCTGACAATGAACATGATAAAATATTGTGAAAGGAATTAAGGAAGAGAGAAATAAAAGGAAAGATATCACCTGCTTGTTGATTAGAAGACATAATATTTGAAAATGTCCATACTACCCAGAGTAATCTAGAGAGTCAATGTAATTCCTTTCAAAATCCCAATGGCATTTTTTTGCAAAAATAAAAGAATATATTAAAATTGATACGAAATCTCTAGGGACCCTGAATAGCCAAACAATCTTGGGAAAGAAGAACAAAGTTGGCAGTGTCACACTTCCTGATTTCAAAATATATTACAAAGCTACAGTAAACAATACATCTTGGTAGTGGAATTAAGACAGGCATACAGAGCAATGGAAAAAAATAGAGAGCCCAGAAATAAACCTTACAGTGCATTCAGTCAAATGGTCTTCAACAAGGGTGTCAAGACTGCATGATGAGCAAAGGATGGTCTCCTTAACAGGTGATGCTGGGAAAAATGTGGACAGCTGCACACAAAAGAATGAAGTAGGACCCTTACTTTATACCAATACAAAAGTTAACTCAAAATGGACTAAAGACCTAAATGTAAGACCTAAAACTATAAGGCTCCTAGAAGAAAAAGCAGAGGGAAAGTTTCATGACACTGGATTTAGCAATTATTTCTTGGATATGATACCAAAAGCACAAGCAACAAAAGCTGACAAATGGAAGGCAGCTATGCTCACCACTATACCACCAACGCCGGCTTAAAAGCTGACAAATGGGACAATATCAAAATTAAAAACTTCCTTGCATCAAAGGAAACAAAGTGAAAAGGCAACCTACAGAACAGGAGAGAAAATTAACAAATCACATATCTGATAAGTGGTTAATATCCAGAATATATTAAGAACTACAACTCAACAAGAAAAAAGCAAATAACCTGATTAAAAACTAGGCAAAGAATTTCAACAGACATTCTTCCAAAGATGATAAACAAGAGACCAACAAGCACATGAAAAGATGTGCAACATCACTAATCATGAGAGAAATGCAAATAAAAGCTATAATGAGGTATCACCTCACACTCGTTATGAGGGCTGCTATCAAAAAGGCAGAAATATTAAGTATAGGTGAGGATGTGGAGACACTGGAATGCTTGCACATTGTTGGTGGGAATGTAAAATGGTGCAGCCTCTATGGGACACAATATGGATGTTCCTCAAAAAAAATTAAAAATAAAATTATCATGGGGGAAAATAAATAATATAATCATATGATCCAGCAATTCTACTTCTGGATATATATCCAAAAGAACTTGAAAGCATTATCTCAAAGAGATATTTGTATACCTATGTTCAATGGCAGCATTATTCTCAATAGCCAATATGGGGAAGCAACCCAAATGTCCATTAGTGGATGAATGGATAAACAAAGTATGATATATACATATATTATAATACTACTTAGCCTTAAAAAAGAAGGCAATCCCATCACGTACTACAACACTAATAAACCTTGAAGACATTATGTTAACTGAAGTAAGCCAGTCAAAAAGATAAATACTGTATGATTCTACTTATGTTAGGTATCTAAAGTAGTCAAACTCACAGAAACAAAATAGAATGGTGGTTGCCAGGAGCTAGAAGGAGGGAAAACTGGGGAGTTGTTGTTCAATGGGTATAGAGTTGAGTTTTTCAAGATAAAACATTTCTAGAGGCCTGTTGTACAATACTGTGAATATAGTTAATACTACTGATGTACCCTTAAAAATAGTTTAGATGATAATTTTTATGTGTATTTTACCACAATTAAAATTTTAAAAATAATCTAATGTAAATATGAAAAGATTAGTAAATTTGATTTTATTAAAATGTCAAATCTGATGATGGCAAAAATACCATTAAAGACAAGTGAAAGACTTGGAAAAGAAATAAAGTATATAATTACAAATTATGGGTACCTAGAATATTTAAAGAACTGCAGAAAACCAATAATATCAGAAAAAAATTGCAACACTAAGAAAACACAGAGACCTAAATGTATCTCAGTAGGAGAATGGAGAAGTAAACTAGTAATTCATTTAAAAGAATATTATACAGAAGCTAAATTAATGAAACAGATTCATATTTATCAACTTAGATAAATTTCAAAAATAAGTCAAATAAAATACTTTGCAATATGATATGCCATTTATGTACATTTTAGGAACATAAGCTAACAGTGTATATAGTTTATGGATATATACATATGAAGCAGGGGTACTAAAACAAGATTAAATTCAACACACCATCTACCCTTTGCCTGCGCTTGTTAAGCTAAATGTGGTTGGAGCAAAACAGAATCAGGCTGACCAGTTTCACTTTAAATCCATGACCATGAGCCTCAAGTAGGCCTTCAATGCTGTCCAGCAAACACACTCATTTCCTAATCCATTCACTCTCCCACAGATGTGGCTACTTATTTTATATCTTCTCCTCTCTCCTCAAACTCCAATGTCTCCTTTTCCTTCCTCACTTTCAGTGAGAACATAGAAGCAATCAGAAAAGACATTCCATAAGCTCCCATTACCACTTCTTGACAGCCATGTGCATCTGGGCCCAGTAACTCACCCTTCTCTCTCCCTAAGGATGAACTGACCAGGCCACTGGCTGAGGGCAGCTTCCCTACTTATGCACTGAGTTTATCCCTCCCAAGGTCAGTGTTCCAGCAATCCTCTCCCTTCTATCATTCTATTGACCTCCACTTCCTTTCCAGGAATGTGTCAACCAGCATATGATGTCTGCCATTTCTCCCACCTTAAAATAAAAAGACCTCTCTTGACCCCACTCCATCCTCTGCTGTCCTCCCCACACGATGTCACGATTCCTTTTTACAGAAAACCCCAAGAGCCTTAGGTTGTGGAGGACAATATGTCTATTCCCGTTCTCTCTCTCCTGAGATTTAGATTGAGCCAATGCTCAATCTCCAGTCCTCACCTTATTTGTCCTAATTTGTCCTAAACAGTATTTGACATAGTTGATCGCATTCATTCTAGAAACATTTCTTCACTTGGCTCCCAAGACAACACACTTGCCTATTTTCTTCCAGTTTCCCAGTCCCTTTTTCCCAGTCTCCTTTGCTGGCGCCTCCTCCTCTTTTTACTCTCAGTGTCAGAGTAGCCTGGGGTTCAGAGCTTTGTCCCTTTTTCTTTCCTATCTGTACTTACTCTGTTGATATTCTCCTCCAATTTTTAAAAATATTTTATTTATTTATTTGAGAGAGAGAGAGAGCAGGGAGGGAGATTGAGAGGGAGAAGCAGACTCCCCACTGAGCAGGGAGCCCGATGCAGGGGCTCAATCCCAGGACCCCAGGATCATGACCTGAGCTGGAGGTAGACGCTTAACTGACTGAGCCACCCAGGCGCCCCTCTCCTTCATTTTCATGATTTTAAATATTACTTATATACTGGCAAATTCCATATTTATATCTCTACATGAGACTTCTCCCGCAAACTCCAGACTCAAATCTCCTACTGCCCACTAGACATCTCTGTAAGTCTAACAGTCATCTCAAATTCAAGCTGCTCAAATGCACTCTTCTACCTACCCAAAATCTTTCCATCAGAAGCCCACGCCATGTTAGTTGATAGCAACTTCATCTTTTCGGCCACTCTGGCCAACAACCTTAGGGATCCCCTGATTCCTCTTGCTCTCTCACATCCCACGTCCAACCCATCAAGAAATTTCATTATCCCTAATGTCAAAATATATCTAAAATCTGACTACTTACTACAACTTACTCTGCCACTCCACGGTCTAAAGCATTACCATCTCTTGCTAGGATTAGTGCAACAGTTTCCTAACTGGTCTCCATGTCTCCAGACTTGTCCCACCAAAAGAATTTCATGCTTGGCAAACAAAATTACTTTTCTAAAATAAGTCAGATTATCTCACTCCTCTACTCCAAACTTTCCAATGTCCCCCATTTCACTAAAAGAAGTCACAGTCCTTACAACAGTCTTCAGTGCCCTGCATGATCTGTACCACCTCCACGCCCTTACTTCCTGCTACTCTGAGCCTCACTCACTCTATACATGTACACTGTATTCCTCATTGTTCCACAAACAGCCCAGGCATATTCCCACCTTGGATCTTTCACACCAGCTGATCTCTCTGCCTAAAAATCTCTTTCCTAAGATACTGATATGGCTCACACTCTCACTTCCTTCATGTCTCTATTCAACTGTCATCTTCTCAGCAAGACCATCCCTGAACCTCATTTAAAAGTGCAACTTTTTTGGGTGTCTGGGTGGCTCAGTCTGTTAAGTGTCTGACTCTTGATTTCAGCTCAGGTCATGATCTCAGGGTTGTGAGGTCGAGCCCTGTGTTGGGCCCTGCGCTCAACACAGAGTCTGCTTGAGATTCTCTCCCTCTGCCTCTCCCACCCCCTCTTTAAAAAAAAAAAAGTGCAACGATTTCTCACCCTAAAACTCCCTATCCCTTTTTCCTAGTGTATTTGTCTTCTTGTAACTTCCCAATATCTAACATATTTCATATATATTTTACTCATTTACTTGTTATTGGCTGCCTCCCTGTCTAGAGGAAAGATTTTTTTCTATTTTGTTCATTGCTAGATTTCAATACCAGATAGAAGAGTGCCTGGATCACAGAAGACATTTAATTGATATTTGCTGAATGAGTGGGAAAAAATGCAAAATGTTTATAATTGTATATGTGAATAGTGGGTGCACAGATTCTGTTATATCATTTTTAATATTTTATTATATTTATATATTTCATAACATAAAAAATTAAAAAGAAATTTGGAAGGCATAAACATTTATTAATCACACTTATGCAATATCAGTTAATATTCCAGAATATTTTTGCTAAATTCCCCTTAAGGGTTTGAAAGTCCCTGACACTCTGCATGGGTTTTAAGTAATTTTCCCCTTTTTCTTAGAAAATAGATTAAAATGATCTATTTTCAGATTAATACGGTCCATATTAATATAGAATAATGTGACTGCTAAATATAATTTACAAGTAAATAAAAATTACATATATTTAACCTGATTTGAACAAATGGAATATATATTATAGAAGTTTCTGTGAAAAGAATCTCCACTCAAAAGCTGTCCCTGCCTGGTCTGTGATGTCATTTACATTAAACCTACCCTCTGAGCTTGTGCATTGAACTTGTCTTAAAATTAGAAAGAGTATTACAATAAATCTTACCGGAGCCAATAATTTCTACTGTAAGAAAAGTTATAAAGGAATCTGTGAGGTAGACATCTGAGGGCAAAGCCCTGTCTGTCTCCTTCCCCTCCTCCTGACCAAATGTAAGGGATCCACTCCAATATCTGGCAGAAGAACTTTACAAACAAATGGCTAAAACTAATGTGCTAGCATCTGTATATTGTAATACTGTTTAAGTAGAAGAAAGATTGGGGCAATGGAAAAATGCTCTGACTGGTTTCTAGATCTCCTGTTTGTTTGTTTTTTTTTAAAGATTTTATTTATTTGACAGAGAGAGACACAGCAAGAGAGGGAACACAAGCAGGGGGAGTGGGAGAGGGTGAAGCAGGCTTCCCACTGAGTGGGGAGCCCGATGCGGGGCCGATCCCAGGGTCCTGGGATCATGACCTGAGCCGAAGGCAGACACTTAACGACTGAGCCACCCAGGCGCCCCTAGATCTCCTGTTTTCCCAACACTTCCTCTCAACGTTTACCCTAAAATAACTAAAATTATCCCAGAGTCACTGATTTGGGTGAATGACTGATAGGACTTATTTACAGAGACCTAATACATTTTTAAAAAAGATTTTATTTATTTATTAGTCAGAGAGAGAGAGAGAGCGCGCGTGAGCGAACACAAGCAGGGGGAGCAGCAGGCTCCCTGCTGAGCAAGGAGCCCGATGTGGGACTCGATCCCAGGACCCTGGGATCATGGCCTGGGCCGAAGGCAGCCGCTTAACCAACTGAGCCACCCAGGTGTCCCAACCTAATACATTCTTTAGGAGGATATGCACGTGAAAAGAATCGTCAACATATATCACTGCGAATCAATTGAGGAAGGGGACAGAAGTAACTAAAAAGCTTCCTGAAAGAGTAGGGTTATCTGATTCCTAAAGCAAACATGCTCTTTATGGATCCTGAAGCTCACCTAGGCATCTTGAGATATATATGTCACAGCAGCAGAATACTGCAAATGACATTATTAACTAGGCATTTACTAAAGGCATAATTTAAAACTTTCCTACAAATCAGAAAAGGGAGAGTAATTTAAGATTCTCATTTGTATATTTTAGTTTTGTTCACGGTAATCTAAAGTTTGAACAGTATGTCTTACACAGAGAAACTGATATTTACTTACTGCTTCACACTGTAGAATATACTTTCATGAGCATCAACTCATTGTGTGATATGATGATCCTATAAATTAGATATGACAGCTATTATTTTACCGATGAAGAAACTAAGCCTGAGAAGGGCTAATGACCAGGGCTTGCTTGCCCAACGTCACACAGCTACAGAGGGGAGACCTGAAAAAGATCCTCTTCCTTCAATACATGTTCTATCCACTATACACAAAGGCCACTTATATGTTCAAAAATTAATGAACAACATTCTCTTAACTAAGCAAAGGTGCACTTTTCTATTTTCTGGAAAGAGAAAAGAGTCACTAATCCATAGGCCTTTCCTTTAAAGTATAGCTACCATGGCAGTATGTTATAATTAGTTTAGCTACTTCTATTTTAAATGTTGGGACATTATTTTTCTGCTAGTTTTATTTAGCTACCTGTAGATTCACATTAATAATCTGTTGTGATATTTTTAAATGTTCAGTGTGAAATTATGAAAACACAGAATGTATATGCCATATGTAAGTATAGGGTAACTAATAGGACATTAATGTATCATTTTCACATTATTTGTTTATAAACAGGTAAAAACAGACACTCTTCAAAAATAAATGTCTTTAAAGTCTTCAGTGTTAGAATCATATACCCAAAACCAGCAGACTGTCTGACTCACAGTAGGAACTCAACAAATGTTTGAATTGCACACTCAAGAGATCCTATGAAGGACATAGACTAGCCTGCAGATATTTAGAAATGTCTTCTTTTATTCTCAGAATCTCAAGGGATTTATCAAATTCTATGATTGAGAAAAGAACATATGAAAAGTATCAAATTTGGAAAGTGTTCATTATCATATAAAAGATTTTAAAGGTTTCTAAAATAAACCAATTTTATCCTGTATACAATCCAGTTTAGCAAACTATAATCTAGAAATAATTAATTAATGCATATTTGACAAATACCTCTAGAATATAGGCTCATTAGGACAAGGAATTTGTTATGTTCACCACTATATTTCTAGGGTGTAAGTACAATACCTGATATATAGTACTCAATTAATATTTGCTCAATTATTCAATTAACAAATACACAGAGAGATGAATATTACACCATGAGCAGAAACTTAAACTGTTATTTTAAAAGTATATGTATTTTATACATAGATATAGATATAAACATTTATTAATCACACTTATGCAATATCAGTTAATATTCCAGAATATTTTTTGCTAAATTCCCCTTAAGGGTTTGAAAGTCCCTGACACTCTGCATGGGTTTTAAGTAATTTTCCCCTTTTTCTTAGAAAATAGATAAAAATGATCTATTTTCAGATTAATATAGTCCATATTAAGATAGGATAATGTGACTATATTAATAGAAATAAATTTCCCAGACCCAATGAGGGCAGAATTTGTAACACACAAAACTGCAATATATTGAAAGAGAAGCATATTTGGGCCGGGGAAGATTAGTTCAGTTTTGGAAATGTTGAGCTCAAGGAGTCTATGAGAGCATCACATGGAAATACATTACAAGCATGTTTGGATCTGGAGCTCAGAAGAGAGGTCAGGGTTGCCATATATTTTTAGGAATCACCAGCATAAAGGTAGAGAGGAGAGCACAAAGAGAGAAAAGTACTTAGTACTGAACTGTGAGGAACCCTTGGGTAGAAGAGGAAGAGGCTGCAAAAGACAGTGACAGATAGAAGGAAAGCCAGGGGAGCGTGATGTCACAGGAGCCAAGGAGAGAGGCAATATCCAGTTCAACATTACTAGGTAGTCAAGTAAGAAAGGACTAAAAAGTATCTAAAACTGAGGTCAATAGTGATCTTGACAAGAAGGCTTACAGTCCGTCAGTAGGTGTGCAAGCCAAACTGAAGCAGATTAAGGAGTGACATGTGGATAAGTAAAGAGAGTGTGTAGACAAATACTGACAGACAACAAGAGCACAAGAGCTGGAAAGGAATATGGAATTCTGAGATAGATTCTGTTTATCTATCTATTAGTCAGTCCATCTGTCCGTCCATCCATCCATCCATCTATCCATCCATCCATCCATCCATCCATCCATCCATCCATCCATCCATC
>NC_058411.1:12477058-12600025 GCF_002201575.2 Neomonachus schauinslandi | reverse complement strand
ATCCATCCATCCATCCATCCATCCATCCATCCATCCATCCATCCATCCATCTTTAAAATTTTAAAATGGGAGAGACTAGGCATGCTTAAATGGTGATAAAAGGGTCCAAGAGGAAGAGGTAGAAGAGGAGAGAGGTCAGTTGGAGCTGGAGTTATAGAATCTTTCTGTATACACTGGAAACCAAGGGAACTCCTTAAACTAGACTTTAAACTGAAAACCAACGAGGTAGAATAGGGATGGACAAAAAAGAAACTCATTCTAAGAAAGATGGTATTTCGATATAAAGGAGTCAGGGTGACATGTAAAACCAAAAAGGAATGCTAGCTAATCAAAACAGAAATTGTTTGGTGGGAATATTTTTAAGGTGGAAAGAGTCGAGGCAGGGAAACTTGCTGAACAGGTGCTGAGTGGCATCAGGGGAGCAAAGAACCACTAGATCCTGTTGTAGGGCTCTCAGAGAGGGGTAGTTCCTATCCCAGCCCTGAGAGTTAAACCTGAAGCCTAGTGTGACAGTATGTCCTCTATGGGAAGAGGAAGAACGAGCTGGTGGTCTGAGGGGAAGAGATGAAAGTGGAAAGCTTAATGACACAGACCTTAACACACCAACTGTATTAAATGCAGCTAGGTTGTATTCAGTGAATAATAAGAAAATCTATAAATTATTTCTCCACTTCAGATTGAGTCCCAATATTTCATTTTTTAAAAAGATTTTATTTATGTATTTATTTGAGGGAGAGCAGGGGGAGAGGCAGAAGGAGAGAATCTCAAGCAGACTCTGTGTTGAGTGCGGGGCCCAACACGGGGCTCGATCTCATGACCCTGAGATCATGGCCTGAGCCAAACCAAGAGCTGGACGCTTAACCGACTGAGCCACCCAGGTACCCGCCCCCACCCAATATTTCATTTTTGTACCTAAACAACTAAGTGTTCAAAACCCATGGTATCCAACAAGAACTCCCTTTGTTCCCTTGCCGAGGAGCTGTTGGCATGATTAAAAGAACACACAGGTCTCTCTTGTGAGGAGGGACCTAGCTGACTTAGTCACATGGCATTTATGATTAATTTGTATTTCTGTATTAAAACTCAGCAACTCTGATCCATATTTGATTTTTGTTTATTTTTGCTGTTTCCCAGGGCCAAAGTCTGCCAAATGATCAGCCACACGTACCCATAAATACAGGAGTCACTAAGTGATTCTTTTCATTGGTGTCTTACCAGAACCTAGCCTAATGTCTAGTATGGAAAAGGCCCTCAACAAATACTGATGGAGTGAATGAGCAAATACATGGACGGTTCCATGGAGAGAGGAGAAGGCGATCACCAAATCTCTCTATGCCGACATGCTTAACATGCCAAGGATCCTTGGCCATCTGTTGAAGCCCACAGACCCCTTCTCAAAACAGTGTTTTTGAATGCACAGTATGACAGAGGAAACCATAATCACATTGGAATACAGACACAAGAAACTATTTGCATTGAAATACAGTGAAATCAAAATAGAAAAAGAACGGTGACTTCATCACAAATATGGATCTGCGGCATGTACTGGGCTTGTCAAGTCACAGACATCTCTGTAGAAAGATCTGGCTGGGCTAGTTCCCTGGCAACACCACCACCTGACAGCATCCGCAGAGTTTCTGTTCTCAGTTTCTCAGGGAGGAATCCTCTAAACTCCTGTCCAGGAAGCCATGTTCTCAGGATGAAGAGGCAGAAAGAGGCCATGGGAGGTCCATGACTCACTGTGTCATTTTTCACTTCAACCATTAGTTCCCTTGTTGTGTCCTCACCTTCAGTCCATCATCCCTGAATCCAGTCTTTCTAGTTAACCCTTTCAGTCCTCCCTGAAGATAAAGAAAGCATGGTTGCCTAGGTGAATCAGGTAGACGGCAGATGGGAGGGGGCTCCCTGTTTCTTATACAGACTTGCAACCATATCACCCATGCTCCTACTTTGAGGGACACCTGGTGCCCCCAATTCCTGACCCTGTCTGGGAGCCAGAAGTGCAAATTAGCTTGTTTTGGGGTTTCTCACATTACTAGCTTAGGATTCAACTGGGACCGGGAATGCTACTTCAGTTACAACTAGAGTTCCTGCTGTCCATCTTCCAAAATTTGGTTGCTATTTTCTTCCTTCTCTTTTGAGTACATGCCTATTTTACTCCCTTACTTTTGTGTAGGGGGTTTAATGAGGAAGCAACGGTAAACATATTTAACCTGTCACATTTTACTGAAGTTGCCACAAAAAGTTTTACAAAGGAGAAAGAGTTTTAAAAATCAGACTCTGAAGTAAATTCCTCAAAAATTCATCTATTTGATAACTATGAATTTTCCATCAGAGATAATCAATATAATTATAACCACAACTTCATGAAGGCAGAAACCATTTCCACCTACTTCATCATTGCATTATCTAGTACCAAGCATAGTAGAGATGGTCAATAAATATTTATTAAGTAAGTGAACTGAACGAATATGGATACGATAAAAAACTAGGATCTTTAGTTCTATAATTTCAGCACTTATGGAATTCACCTAGGACTGCTTTGGCAATATTACAAAAAGCAAACAATCAGAAACAGACACACCTGATGTGGAACTCGAGAATGATGTGTTTTACAACCACAAAGTCCTTCACTACAAAAATTTCACTGTAATTCTGTATTCTATACCAATACTTTCTTAGATAAAAATGAGCTAGCATTCAAATTTACCTCGTTATCTTGCATAACCAGTAGTATAAAAATATAATTTTTATTACAACTGCTACGTAAGTAGTATTTAAATTAGAATAGTAGATGTACATTTTAAAATGTCATTAAAAGCATCTGTAATAGTAAACAAGTACTAATCAATACTGAAAATGCAAAGTCCTCCATATTTAAAATCTGCACATTATCTATTACATTTTAGTTTGTATGAGCAAAAACAGCAAGGTTATTAAAGAAGTTGATCTAGTAGATCCTTGTCATTTTTGTCAAGTGAATTCAAAGGGACATCAGGACATGTCCTACTTGTAAATACAATGTAAACTCTATGTCCTTTGTTTTGTAATTCTAGATTGGTTACCAACTAAGGCATAATTCTCCTCAAGGGCCCAAAGGCTTATTTACATTTTTCAGTTATATTTTATAGGGAAAGTTAAATGCACAGTTTAGTTTTAAACTGGGGAGTGCTGATATAAACATCAAAGGTTTACTGCAATTCTAACAAGATGGTAATTTTAAGCTAAAAATCTTTACAGTCATTCATGTCAAGATGTTCCTCTAGGCAAACCTGCACAAAAATCCATAATCCATATGGTACTCTCCTGATAAATGCTTATTCTGTAACTCATTTTTTTATCATTGTTTACATTCCGCTGTTACTAACTTCAAATTAAAATGTAATACTCACTTCTTCAGCCACAAACTCCTTACTCAGACCAAAATCTGTCAGCACCACGTGGCCATTAGAATCAAGTAGAATGTTCTCAAGCTTAATGTCACGGTATATAATTCCCAACTGTAAAAACAAACAAACACACATTTTCAAATAACAATTTCCAAAAAATGAATTAGGAAAGTCTTTATCTACCTTAAAAACAAACCAAAAAAGGATTCTCCTGTTCAGGATGCTATAATGGCTCTTAGTCACTGGCTAGGGCCAGTGTGAATTCGTCCATCTCAGGTTCATCTGCTGGGCTCCCTGGACCTCTCCTCTGTGTAATGAAGATCCATTCCCGCTGGACCAGCTTCTGTGGGGTCTCTCCGTTGACTACTGTCAACTCCGTTCTTCCTGTTCTATCTTCTGGATGTATTTAATCCTCACTGCAGATGATTTTCTTCTGATACGTTTAGTCAATTCATGTCTATCACTTCCTAAAGGATTCAGAGACCTTTCTGACTAACCAGATCCCACACTGGTCACGTCTTTGTTTTTATTCTTTCACTTACCTAAGAGTACACTGTACTTACCTAAAAATAACTGGTATTTTCTAGGCATTTCCCGCTTGTCTCGATATAACCATACACTAACTCTGTTTTTCACTTTTCATGCATTTGTCTAGTAGTATCTTGTACAGTGTCAAATAGATAATTAATAAAGACTTGTTGAGTAATAGGCTCCTAAACAAAGAGGCTGAAGATCATAGGTTAATTTTAGTTGATCATTAGTTCTAAATAAATGAAATAAGTCAATTAGATATTTATATATCCTTCCATTTTGTTTTGCGTGTAAGTTTTATAGTAAAACACTCCAGCTATTTCTTCAGCTAAATAAATCTATACAAATCACACAAGAAGTTCTTGATAGATGTGCACTGCACATTTCATGTTATATCAGCCTGAATTAAATGTTTTTAAACTTAGAAACACTGCTTTCCACAACACTAAGTATATAAAAAAGCAGATTTGTAATAACTTCCTCAAATTGAAACAACAAATTACACAAGGAAAAATGCAAGGCAATTTTCCTTCCAGAACTTCAGTGTTCTACAGGAAAGCAAGGATGGTATCTGCAATCTATTGAACAGAAATTTGACTTAAAGCCTCACAAGCATCTAACAACCGGTATGACCTTTTTTTTTTTTTTCAAAGAAACTCTTTGGAAGCAATTTTAGAAATAAATCATTTACTATCTGCTTTAGCTCATCACTTCCAAGTAAACTTCCATTTTTGTCTCTTCCCAGGAAACTCAATGTTAGCAGCTGTATCAAGGTTAATGTTACGGGCTTAATATCTCTTATGTTGTATCTCTTTGTATTTATCTTTTTAGGGTAGTAAGATTAAGAGAAACTTAGCTGAGGTCTGATTTGCTGTATTACTTTCACTCCATATCAATTACACGTATATCCAGTATTCATCATGTTCTCTACTTCTGTGGTTCTGATTACCCTGTTTTAATAATAACAGATGTTCGTGGATTTTCCTTTAATATAAAGAGAATTAGTGGAATTAAAGCTTTCACACAAAAAGTGAGTTTAGCTTACCCATCGGAATTTTGTATTTGTTTTGTTTTTACTCTGGTATTTATGGTGATTTCCACCACCACTTTTATATTATAAAAACTTACATCTAGTACCCCTAAGCATGAAACTCAAAGATATTTTCAGCCCATTCCTGGGCCCAATTTGGTTCATATATGAAGATGTCCTAACTACTTTATATCCCACAGAGGTATTCAGGCAAAAGCTGGCCACCGCATGACAACTCTACCCAAAGGAATGGGGTGTCTGTCCCCTCACCGCAGGGAGGTGTCAGCTCCCTTCCTGCTCCTTTGTTCTTTCTCTCCAAGCATTGCAGCCCTGCCTCCCCCTTGTTCTTATGCATTGGTCATCCACTCCTCTTAGGATTCCTACTCTGTCAGCCCCTGCCTGCCCAGTCTGGGCTCTACTCTAGCTAGATATCCCCTGTTCCTGGTCCCTGCCTTCCATGCTTGCATCTTCTCGCCATCTTTTCTCACAGACCCTCCTGTCCATTGCCTCCATCTTGTAATCCCAGTCTCCCTGCCCCTTTAAAAATGTCCTCCCTCTTCCTTGCCTTTTCCCTTCATCTCTCTCCACCCTTGTCTATGCCCCATAATCACCACTTTAATCTCTGTTCATCTCTAATCCAGTGCAGGTCTGAATTCATGATGATGAACAGTGGCTCGTATGTACTTGTCTCATCCTAATGTAGGGACTCAAGTCACGCTGGTCTCATGGTCTCACATACTTTGATGAAAATTGCTCAAGTGCTTTCTATTTCTAAGGAAATACATACACGCCTAGTCTACACAGTGACTGCTTCTATAATAATGCTTCCTCATTAAGTACAAAAAACTTTGTTCAAAATTTCTTGGATCAAGATTAACAGTATATGAAATAATATATGTTTTTTTAAATTTCAAACTGATTTTAATAGAGTTCAAACAGCATCACAGACATGAATTCCACTTAAAAGTTTTTAGCAACTGAGTTCATGCTATAGGGAGGCTGTGGAGGAGGAGGGAGGGAGAGGGAGCGCGAGAGGGCCTCAGGGACACAGGCAAAGGCAAACCAGAGTGGGAGAGTGGGGTAGCTGAATACCATGGCAGGCACTTCTTTCAAATAATTCATATTCTCCGACCTAATCAGGAAATATACCCTGCAGACACACAGGCAGAGTCTGCAATGGAGTGAGTCACAATTAAGGAAATATATATTATGACTTGTGGTTTCATTTTAAAGCTTATCTTAAGAATGAAAAGCTTTTATTCTAATGATACTTTGTAATGAGCATTAGGATTTTTCATGAATAAAACCAAAGAACTGCTCGGGTTCTACCTTTTTAATCTGTATCACAGGAACTACAAAAAAAAAAAAAAAGTAGATTTTTAAAAAGGGGACTACAGAATTGAGAAAATTGGCAATAGTGTGTAAGTGTGCTTTTATAATCTCCACGAAGACAGTGACGTTTTAAAACATTAGCTCTTTTAGCTCCAGCATTACCTCAATTAACAGATTTTTCAAAAAAAGAACTCCCAACGATTGAGCATCTTACCTTGTGGAGATGTTCGAGGGCAAGCACGATCTCTCCAACATAGATCCGCACCTCGTGCTCTGTGAAACGCTCTCTTTGAGAAAGATGAGTAAAAAGTTCTCCACCATTTATATAATCTAAAAATGAAATATATTTTTTTCTTTCTTTGACTCGTATTCATAAACTTAAGGTAGTTTTCCCTCTTAATCATTTTGGATTAACCAGAAGGCACTGATTTTAATATACTATTTTTGCACAATTTTTTGTGTATAGTATACAGTTTCCTCTGGAACATATTACTAAATTTACATAGTAATACAGTTGCCTAAGATAATGACTATCCTACCCTGCAATCAAATGGATTTGCATAGATTATTGCCATTAAAGCTATTACATGACATCTGCATGTATTTAAATACATTCTCCCAAATGCAGTGTATTAGAAACCTCTGCTGTCACTGTATAATACTTAACCTGCTATGAAGTAGCAAAACATCAGCCACTGCAATAACTAAGATAAAAAATGAACAGAACAAACCAAAACACAAACAAAAATCCCAGCCTTTCCTTTGTAATAGCTGCCAGTCGCTATTTCTAAGCAGGTTCCCCATTTTCTAGAATTTTCTATGCACCCTTTCAAAAAATGTATATTAGGTAGCAGGTACCGTTATCAATCCACGCAGCCCAAAAGAAAAAGTGGCATAATGTGGCTGAGTCAAACACCTGAAACTGAAATATTCCCTCTCAATTTGCCCTATTTATCCCCAGAGGAATAATGAAATGAGAGACAAAACAGGCTACAGTGAGGAGTGCCTTGTAGCTCAGTTGGTTGGGCATCAATTGGACTCTTGGTTTCGGCTCAGGTCGTGATTTTGGGGTTGTGGGATCAAGCCCCACGTCAGGTTCCATGCTCAGTGGGGAATCTGCTTGAGATTTTCTCTCTCCCTCTCCCTCTTCTCCTCCCCCCACTCGTGCACACTCTCTCTCTCTCTCTCAAATAAATAAATCTTAAAAAAAAAAAAAAAAACCAGGCTACATTGAGACATACATAGGGAGCTCAATAATAATAAAAGCAATAACATAATTGTGTTCATAATTAGCTCTAATAAGACATTTATTGATAAACTGATAGTAGTTTCATTAGAAACTAACCACTGCGACCTTAACACACAGTGTAGACCCTGAAAACAGTCACAGATGTAGTTTAAAGCTTTCCTCCTAAAAACTTGAAAAGCATGTATCCCGAGTATATTTGTTTGTCAAGTTCAGCACAGTTTGAAAAAAGAACAAAGCAGAATCTTCATAAACTTGCAAATTTGTTTCATCTTGTCTGTTTAACTTTAAATTCCAAAAAGCAGATGCAACAGAATGAAAGAGCTCTAATAGCTGGTTGCTTTGCAATGTATTTTACGAGCGTTTACCAGTAAAAAGCATTGCCTCCTCTACGGCTTCTGTATTTTGCTAAGAGGTTTTAATTATATCTTAACACAAAGCTAATTATTAAAAAGGTGTAAAGGAACACAGCATTCCTGCCAACTAACAATGAATTTTTTCTACCTTTAAGTAGTTATTTGCTTAAATCTAATGCTGATGTTTATGCATAAATGGTTTCCACAGTTAGTCATGACACCGAAATAAACACCCACAGGTCAGCTGACCAACTGACAAACTCCTCCCAATCCTTGTATGTCCTATGCAATTTTCTCATCTTCAATAACCACTGCAGCAGAGTTGATCACTTCCTTTTTTGTTAGCCACTGTACTTATTAAAGACTTCTACCACTGCAATTATCTTGCTGTATTGAAAATGTTTATTTGCACAGTTGCTTTCTCTGCTACACCCTGAACTTTTTAAAGTCCAAATCAATATATTCACCTCTACAAAGTATGCACATACAGTAAGCACTCAATAGATATATTATTAATTAAACACAAATTCTTTACAGTGGAATAAATATTAAATAGACTGAAAAAAATCACCCTGAAACTCAAAGGCAAGTGTGTCATAAAAAGAATCCCATGTACTCTTCTCTTAGTCCACAGGACCTGGCCTTAGTAACTCACAGACCTGGATTAGACAATGGTTTCACTGTGTCCTGCCTTGAGCAAATGAAGTCTCTCTCAGCTGCAGTTTTTTTTGTCCACACAATGGGAATAGTAACTACTATGGATTGTTGTTGCCTGGAACTCAGACAGTGTTTTATTTTTCATTTATTGGAAAGACAAAAAAGTAACTAAAAATCCAAAAAAAAACCCCAAAAAACCTAAAACATCAAGTAACCTACTTCCTACTTTTGGAAGAGACCAAGAGCCAAAGATGAAGACCTGACTTTCATACAATAAACATGTTTTATTCGTAGGTATGTGGTTGCATACTTCACAAGGTCAACAGCCAACTCTATCCAGCAGTCAGGTGTTCACATCTGTAAAGCAGATACAGAAGCTGCCAAGTGGTATACCTGGCGTGTCTCTATGGGGCAGGTACTCTAGATCAGTGGCTGGGATATGACATCAGTGGGAATTTCTATAAGGTAAGCATTTGGTACTCTCAGTCATTATAATTTTAGTTTTTCTGTTCAGTGTGTAGTGGTGTCTCATTATGGTTTTAATTTGCATTTTCCCGAATAATAATGATATTTAGTATCTTTCCATGGCTTATTAGACATTTTAATATCTTCTTTAGTGAAGGGTCTGTAAGTTTTTTCTGCCTCTTTTTTCTTTCTTATGTAAAATATAATTCACATACCATGAAATTCACCCATCTGAAGCATAAAAATCAATGGTTTCTAGTATATTCAGAGTTATGCAACTATCACCACATTGAATTTTAAAACATTTTCACCACTCCATCCTCCCAGAAATCCTAATTTATTTGTTTTTTCTTTAGCTACTTGTGCTTTTTATATCATATTTAAGAAACCATTGCCAAAACCAAGGTCACAAAGATTTACCCGTCTCCCTCTAAGAAAGTTATAGTTTTAGCTCTCACTTTTCATCTTTGATCCATTTTGAATTAATTCTGTATATGATGTGAGGTATGGGTCCAATTGCAATTGCATACAAGTCCATATGAAATTGGCTATCTAGTTGTCCCAGTACCATGAATTAAAAAGACTATTCCTTCCTCATTGGCACCCTCGTTGAAAGATCAACTAACTGTAAATGGACTGTGAGGGATTATTTCTGGACACTCAGTTCCATTCTATTATTTATATGTCCATCTTTATTCCAGCGCCACACTTTGATTACTGTAGCTTTGTAGTTTATTTTAAAATTGGCAAGTGCTGAGTCTTACCAAACTTAATTCTTCCTTTTCAAAATTGTTATATAGCTATTCTAAGGTTCCTTGACCTCCCTATGAATTTTAGGATCACTTTGTCGATTTCTACAAAGAAATAAGCTAGAATTTTGAGAGAAGTTGTGTTGAATCTGTGGATCAGTTTGGGGAGTATTGCCATCTTAATAATATTATGTCTTTCAACCCATAAACATGGGATCTTTTTATTTATTTAGGTCTCTCACTTCCTTCAACAACATTTTGTAGTTTTCAGAGTGTCAAGTTTACACTTCTTTAATGCTAAATTTATTCCTAAGTGTTTTTATTATAATGTAAATGGATTGTTTTTTAAAATTCATTTTCAGATTTTTCAGTGCAGGTGTATAGAATTTGTATGTTGGTCATACAAATGACCTCGGTTGCTTCCTGCAACTGTGAACTTGTTCATTTGTTCGAATAGCTTTTTAGTGGATTCCTTGGGATTTTCTATTTACAAGATCACATCAAATGCAGTTACCTCCTGCAACTGTGATGAACTCGTTCATTTGTTTGAATAGCCTTTTAGTGGATTCCTTAGGATTTTCTATCATGTCATCTGTAAACACAGGTTTTTTTCTTCCTTTCTAGTGTGAAGGTCTTCTATGTTCTTTTCTTGCCTACAATGTTGAATAAAGGGGTGAAAGTGGATATTCTTGCCTCAGTTTCTGATTTTAGGGGGGGAAAAAAGGCTCTTGATTTTTAGGCTTCTGATTTTCAGGAAGTTCACTATTCCTACTTTTTGGGGTGTTTTTATCATGGAGTGTTTAATTTTGTCAAATGCTTCTTCTATGTCCACCAAGATGATAATATGGTTTCTGTCCCTTATTCATGACTGATAAGGTATATTAATTGATTTTCACTTGCCCTTGGATTCCTGGGATAAATCCCACTTGGCCACGGTATATGATCTTTTTAATTTGTTGCTAGATTCAGTTTGAGAGTATGTTGTTGAGGATTTTTGTGTTTTTATTCATAAGAGATATTGGTCTATAGTTTTCTTGTTTTATCTTGATATTTTTGTCTGGTTTTGATATTGGGATAATACTGGCCTCATAAAATTAGTTGGGAAGTGTTTCTTCCTCTTCTATATTTTGGACATTTATGAAGACTGGTATTAATTCCTCTTTAAATGTTTGGTAGTGGGATGCCTGGGTGGCTCAGCTGTTTAAGCATCTGCCTTCAGCTCAGGTCATGATCCCAGCATCCTGGGATCGAGCCCCTCATCAGGCTCCCTGCTCAGCGGGGCATCTGCTTCTCCCTTTACCCTTCCCATGCTCACGATCTCTCTCTCAAATAAAAAAAAATACTTAAAAAAATGTTTAGTAGCATCATTACGGAAGCCATCCGGGTCTGGGCTTTTCATTGTGGTTAGTTTATTACTACTATTTCTCCCCCTCCTCCTCCTTCAATCTCCTTACTTGTTAAAGATCTATTCGGATGTTGTATTTCCTCCAGTTGATTCTAATAGTTTGTGCCTTTCTAGGAATTTATTTCATCCAACTTACCTAATTTTTGGCGTATTTGTTCATGGTTTTCTCTTATGACCTTTTTAAATTCTGTTATCAGAATTAATGTCCCTTCTTCTATTCCAAATTTTACTAATTTGAGTCTTCTTCCATTTTCCTTCGTCAGTCTAACTAAAGGTTTGTCGATTTTGTTTATCTTTTCAATGAATTATCTTTTGGTTTCATTCATTTTATTGTTGGCACATTCTCTATTTGATTAATTTCTGGTCTAATCTTTATTATTTTCCTTGTATGTGCTTCCTTTGGGGTTAGTTTGCTCTTCTTTTTCCACTGCGTTAGGTGGAAGATAAGTTACTGGTTTGAGTTCTTTTCAACATTTTTTTCTTCTTACAAAGAAATACATTTTTTTTCTTTTTAAATTTAGACAATTCAGCTATACATTTCGCACTAAGCACTGCTTTAGCTGTATCTCATAGGATTTGATATGTAGTGTATTCATTTTCTCTCATCTCAAAGTATTTTCTGATTTCTCTTTGACACATCGGTTATATAAGAGTATGTTGTTAAATTTCACAGTTGTGGTTATCCCAAATTTGTTACTGATTTCGAATTTCATTACATCGTGGTCAGAGAACATACTTTGTATGATTTTAATCTTTTTTAACTTATTGAGGTTTTTTTTTTTGAACAGCCTAGGTCTATCCTAAAGAATGTTCCTTGTGCACTTGAGAAAAATATGTATTCAGCTGTGTTGTTTGGAGAGAGTTCTACAGATGTCTGTTATATCTAGGTGGTTTATCTTCTATTTCCTTGCTGCTCTTTTGCCTAATCTTGTACATTATTGAAGTGGAGTATTATTGTTGACTTGTCTATTTCTCCCTTCATTTCTGTCAGTTTTCCTTCATGTATTTTGGGTCTATGTTGTTAAGCACACATTTGTTTATAATTGTTATGTCTTTCTGATGAATTGGTCCTTTTATCATTATGAGGTGTCCCCTTTTAATCTCTGGTAACATTTTTTGTTTTTAAGTCTATTTGTCTGATATTAGTAAGCCACTCCTGCTTTCTTATGGTTGCTATTTGTGTGATTTATCTTTTTCCGTCTTTCTTCTTTAATCTATTTGGTCTTTGAATCTACACTGTATCTCCTATAAACAGCATAACGCTGAATCTTTTTCCCCCATCTGACAATCTCTACCTTTTGATTATATGGTCTAGTCTATTTACATTTAATGTTATTATTGGTATAGTTGGATTTCTGCCTGCTGTTTTACTTTTTTGTTTTCTATATATTTTATATAGTTTTTTTCTCTATTCCTCCTTTACAACTTTCTGTTTCACTAAGTGAATATTTTCTAGTGTGATATTTTAATTCCTTCAATGAATTTCACTTTTTTTTTTTTAGTTATTGGTGGTTGCTCTATGGCTTACTAACATTAACAACAAAAACAGCTTCAGATTTATATCAATTTAATTTCAGTGACATATATTATATACACATATATATATATATATATATATATATATATTACTCCTATACAGCTCATTCTCTCTCCTTTTTATGCTATTACTGTTATATACATACAATAATATGTGTTATACAATTGTTATACAACTACATGTTACAAAGCCACCAATATATATTATTATTTTATATATTTTATGTCTTTCAAAGAAGCTGAGAGGAGAACAAGTATATATTGACAATTAGCATATTAGCCTTCTTATTTATATTTTTGGTTCTCTTCCTTTTTTTTTTTCTTGTGGACTCAAGTTATCTGATTCCAACTCCCTACCCCCACCAGAAGCTTGTTTTATTATTATTTTTCTTTATTTATTAAATAACTTGGGTATTCTTGTACGGTCTGTTTTATCTGTAAGAAATCTCTGATGCTGCTCCTTAGAGGGCACAACCTTCGGCATTCACACAGTGGTTTGGCAGGGCTCTTTTTTACTCTCTTTTCCTGACCTGGTAAGCTGTCTGCCCCTGTTGGTATTACACCTAGTTGTTAGGCTCCCCTAATTGCTGGCTGATTGAGCTATTATTTTCAATAATGCCCTGGGGCATAAAGTACTCCACAGTCTGAGTCAATAAATTCAGGCTCCTTTGTAGGGTTAGTTTTTGAGGCCAGTGTTTGAGATTTGTTCTGACCCCAAGAGTATTCTTCATAATTGACTATTTTCCTCGTACTCTCCGGTACTCCAACAGTTTACTTCGTTGCTCTAATGGAGCTACCAAGCCTCCTCTTAATTGCTTACCACCAAAATCTCCATTTTTCTCCCTCAAAAACATCCTTAGGCTTGAACTTCCCACATACTTTGCTTCAAATAAAGTCAGTTCTTTTGGTAAGAACTTCAGAGCTCTGTGCTTATGAACTACACCTCTCCCTCAAGGGAAATCTCTGATCCACTGCTCTGGAGCTGGGGGTGAAGACAGTGGCCCACTTCTCTCAGAGTGACACCCCTGCTTTATTAACAAGGTGCTGCATGAAGGCACTAGTCTCTGGCCTTCTCAGCTTGCCTCTACCAGCACAGAATCTTCACCCTGTAAATGAGGTGGGGTAAGGGCATCAGAACTCTGTATTCTCAACCTTCCAAGCCTGGAATAAAACTTCTGCCCTATGAGTGGGGGCCGGGTGGAGGAAGGGAGCTCCCAACCTCTCAGCCACATTTGCCAGGAATTTAGCCTCTGTAACACAGAGCTGGGTGAATGAGAAATGCCAGTGTCCTGCAACCTCCTGATGAGATACTATATCCCTTAACTGGGAGGTGAGGGGAGAGAAGGCCCCAACTTCTTGGCCACACCCACCCAAATAGAGCTTTTGTCATACAGCGTTGGGGAGGGCAGAAGGTCAAGGCCCAAGAGCCACCCACTTTTTCTGTTATTACTGACATTTAGATTTTCTTGAATAAATGTTTCTTCAATTGCTGAATGCCCACCCACAGGCCAACCTCCAGAGACTTAAAAATTTTTTTTTTATTTTAAATAACTTTTACTAGTTATGTTTGTTTCCCTGGAATGCAGGTCCATGTAGCTCCTCACTTGCCATTGAATCATCTCAGGTGGTTCCCTTCTTGGCAGGGTGCCTCTCCTCCACCAATTTGCAGCCATTCTGTTAGCCCATTAATTCATCCTAATATTAATGATTTTCATTTTGATCATCTGATTAAGGCAGTGTCTCCTTAGCTTCTCTACCATGAAGTTATCTATTTCACCTTTGTAATTAGCAAGTAATTTTGGAGAGGTACTTTGAAACCATGTAACTATTCCAACCTACATCATTTTATTTATTTATTTATATCTGAAGGGACTCATGGGTTTATTTTATTCAGTGGGTTAAAATTCACTACCATCATTTAGTTCTGATTCTGGGAGTGTGATTCTTACTCTTATGGCATAGCTCTTCTAGAATTTTGATGAAAGTCTTCTGAGTTTACCAAGTCCCTGTACCTTGGGAGAAATTTAACTCTAAACTGTCTCCCCTGAGGTTGGAGCTGCTGGAATCTTTATTCAGCTTTCAGCCTTCCAGCTCTTGTCTGGGCCACTGAAGTTCTCGCCCCATGCAATCAATGCTAAGAAGTCGGTCCACACACACAGATTTCTGAACCACCTCACCCGTGTTCCCTTCCTGGCAGGGTGCCTCTCCTCCACCAATTTGCAGCCACTCTGTTAGCCCTAAACTCCAACTTCTGACTCTTTGGCCTTGTAAGACTGCCTCTTCTGGACTACATTTTGACCTCTTATTTTACACATCCTTGGAAAGAAATATTTTTTGGTATTTAAGAACACAGGTCTTGAGTGTCAGAAAATCCAAAAATCCTAGCTATACCGGGAATCATCGATTATGTGACTTTGAGCAAGTTGCTTAATCTCTGAATCTAAAACCATATTTATAAAAGGTGAACAATATCTTTTCCTACAGTTTGTTCATTTCATTCAACAGACTTTGAGACCTTATTATGTATCAATCACTTTTTTAGATACTGCACATATATACTGAACTAAACAGATAATAATTCCAACCTAATGAAGGCTGCATTCCAGTGGGAAGAGAGAAACATAAGTAAATTAGATACCATGAATATTTTGGAAGATGATGGTTACTATGGAAAAAGTAGCACAGATAAAGGTAGAAAGGAAATGCCAGGATAGAGATGAGGACTGTATTTTAATAAGAGTGGTCAGTGGTCTTAAATTCTTTTGAGCAAAGAATTTAAGAAAATGGAGACATGAACTAAGCAGATATTTGGGGAAAGACTGTTCCTGGCATAAGTAACAAGTGCAAAGACCCTCAGGCAGGAGAGGGCCTGGTGTATCTAAGGATCAGGAAAGAAGCTAACATGGCTAGACCACAGTGAATGAGGAAAAAGTAGGAGAAGGGACATGGTCACAGAAGTAACTGAGCTAGGGGGGTGGGGTAGCTCGTGCAAGGTCTTGCAGACCATTACTGGGCTGCTCTGTATGCTATGCACTGCACAACGTATTGTGATCTAAGTGAACTGTGGCCTCTGGAGCTGAGCTGGCCATTGGAAGGATCTCATCTTTTCCTCTGAATGAAACAGGAAGCTTTTAAAGGATTCTGAGTAGAATAGTGGCATGATAAGACTTGCAATTTCCTGGGATCAATGGCTCCGGCTCCTGTTCTGAGAAGAGCAAGGGTGGAAATAAGGAGACCACCTGCGAAAGAGGAAGGTGAGTGCGGATGGTGGCTAGGAGGAAGATGACAGCGGTGGTGGGGGTACGGATCCGGCCCCACCTGAGCACCTGAAGAGATGGAGTTGGTGTTACCTGGAGATGGGGAAGGCTGCTGGAAGAATAGGTTTGGAGAGGATGATCCAAAGTTCGTTTCTGGACATGAGGCATGCACCGTGTCTGACAAATAGTAAAAGCTCAGTAAAGGGTAGTTACCATTATCATGATCATTACCCTCAATTATATCTCCTGAGATTGTTAAGAGGTACAAAAGAGCCCTTCTGGAACCCTTTGAGGAAGAGGAATTCTTATGACGGATTTAGAGCATGAAGAGGAGGTTTCCCGAACCATCCTGAAAGCACTTCACCTACATCCCTTGAAATTATCCACAATTGTTTTCAAGCATATGTAAGAATCTGTGCATTCTCTTGAGAAGAGAGGGTCCACAGCTTTTATCAGATTCTCCAGGAAGTTGTAAGCCAAAAAAAATAACAAAAAACCAAAGTTTAAGGAACATCACCCCTAAAAACAGCATTAAAATTGGGAAGGAAAAGTTCCTATCAAGTCTATTTATGAACAAAGCAGTGAGTGCCGGCTGCCGGCACGTGGGCAACAGCCGAGAGTAGCGGCCTACAGCCCGCGAGCACCGTCAACCTGATCGTTACAGCACGCACACCCAGTTCTGGCTTCCCCACGGCACCGAGCTCACGTCCCACCACTTCTCCCCTGGCCTGTCTTCACTCTCCTGGGGCTTATTTGCGTTTAGACTTGGACTGGTGACGGTCAGAGCTTTAAAAAGTGAAATGGAGCGAGGGGTTTTCATTTTCAACAAGATCTCTGACTCCTGAGGATGTGCTGGGACCGCATTTCTGGTGTCTTAACACCTGTGTGTTTATCAAGAGCTCTAGCAAATCTATTAGGATAAGGCTGGGGCTGGTGTGCCTAAGGAAAAACAACTTAGCCAGGCAGTGAGACAACACTAAAACAAAATTTAGAAAAGACCATAGGGCTATTGCTAAATGTGAGTTGAATTATAAAATTTGTACTCTTTTGAACGAGAACACCAGACTCAGGAATGCAGGCACATTCTGGGACAGTTAGTAATGGCATAGATGTGGTCGGTGACATTGTGAAAACCCAGATCCTTAGAGACATCTGAAAGGAAGAGTCTTCTCAGCTTTCTAATTCAAGGAACCCCATCCCCACCCCATCCCTTTCCTATTGAGCAATAAATTACATTTCTTCACCTAAAAGACTTACTAAAAAGCTCACACTGAATAAAGCCCCTGCATGGGGACTATTACTAGAATTATTTCAGGTCCACCTGCCTGGTGGGCTCTTGGTCCATGCCAACTTGTCTACTCTGAGTAATAACTTTTCTGTACAAATTATGGATTCATTAGATTTCTAGAAATTAGATTTCTTAAGGTTCTGCCAATTTCTTTGCAAACATGAAGTCTGGCTTTTTGTTTTTGTTTTTTTTAAGCCAATGCGAACTGTTTTTATTCTCTTTATGACAGCGAAACTGTCAGAAACAGCACGAGAATGTTCTGTTTTTTACTGATATTCCTGAGTCTTTTTTGCCTCTCTGGACATATGACAAAAATGGACCACGTGGCCCTGACTCAGTGAACATTTCCTGGCTCCTGCTGTTTGTACGGACGCAGCATCTCAACAACCCATAAGTCAGGAAGCAGGAAAGGGCTACTGACAGGTAGGAATTCAGTGACATAAAACAGGGTTTTGGCTGTTCTCCTTTAAAATTTGTATCTTAACACAGCCCGCTACTTTTGAGACCAGACAAAGAAGTAATAACAACCAGAGATGCTGGATACCTTCTAAGTGCCTGTTCCACTTAGATATGGCAATGAATATGACCCTCATAAACAGCGCTCTTAGATACTATTCTAATAGTATAATCCCCAGAGAAAACAGGTACTCTCTAGAGAATAGTGAAGCTAAACAAATTACCCAGAGTTGCATATCCTGTGAGTGGGAGAACAGGGATTATGAACATGGGCAGTCTGACTCCAAAGAGTGATTTTTTTATGCCATATTAGAATTGCCCTTTACCCCTTCCAAATATGGTTTTACTATCACTTACTAGGAGCGGCCTCATCATGCAGTTGGTCTTGCCAATTACTGTCCAAAAAACTGCATTAAGATCAACTGCTCTGTCCTTCAAATATGTAAATGGCTTAGAGCCAATAATTCTATATATTTGGTCATATAATTTTGCTAGCTTACAGTTTTCACAATTAAGTTTTGGAGGGCTCATCTGAATGTCACAATACTCAGAAGCAGACATTCTAGGGTGGCTATACTGAGGTTTTTTTTTTTTTTTTTTTTTTTAAGATTTTATTTATTTGAGAGAGAGAGAGAGAATGAGCAGGGGAAGGGGCAGATGGAGAAACAGACTCCCTGCTGAGCAAGGAGGCTGACTTAGGGCTTGATTCCCAGGACCCTGATATCATAACCTGAGCCGAAGGCAGATGCTTAACCCACTGAACCACCCAGGCACCCCTGAGATGTTTTGGGGTTTTTTTAATAGGCACAGTAAACAATGAGTTTCAACCTTTTTTGAGAATGTGCCAAGCTAAAATTATCACTGACACATTTATGGCACATAATTTAAGAGAGTTAATTTATTATCTTGTAGGAATGGACTGTGGGCTGTTTTCTTTAAAAAAGGGGGGGGGGTACTTGGCCTTGCCTGCAGGAATACCCCCAACCTTGTGGAAGACGCCTTAATTTTTCCTAAGAGGCCATCACCTTAGTCCGCCTGCCTGTTAAAGCAGAGGAATTTGAATTTGGCAACACAGAAGAGCTACTGTCTAGGTTCTTGCCAGAGATTAGAACCTCAAATTGTCTGCAGTCCAAATCTCATCAAATATTCAGTTGTGAGAAATAATACATACAAAGGCCATACATGTAATCGATACATCTTTCTGGATATACTATAATGGCTTTGGACAAAGTCAGAGCAGAAGAGAGCTACAAACTTGAATAACACCATTTTGGAGTTATACTCTGATCTTGTTCTACAGGCTTACATTATATGGAACAGTGAAATGAAATTTGGCATCATCTTTAGTCAAGGAAGACTGGTGAGAACTGTCATTACATCTGGGCCCGATTTAAAAAGTTTTCCTAGGTCATAATGCCTTACCTGTGGGTTTTATCTATTTATTTTGAAACTTACCTTGATATAATTTCAAACTTACAAAAATATTTGCAAGAACAGTACAAGGAATCCCCACATAACCATTATGCAAATTCACCAATTGTTTACATTTGCTTCATTTGCTTTAGTATTCTCTCTCTAGTTTTTATATATGTTCATACTCTTCCTGAGAATACGTTGGAGACATCATGCTCCTACCCCTAAATCCTTCAGTGTGCATCTCCTAAGGGGGATGGGGGGAACACCCTTTCATAGAACCATAGCACAATTATCAAGATCAGAAACTTTATGATAAAAACACCATTATCTAGGGGTGTGGCTTGCTCAGTCGGTAAAACATGTGACTCCTTATCTCAGGGTTGTGAGTTTAAGCCCGACGCTGGGTGTGGAGATTACTTAAAAATAAAATCTTAAGGGGTGCCTGGGTGGCTCAGTCGTTAAGCGTCTGCCTTCGGTTCAGGTCATGATCCCAGGGTCCTGGGATTGAGCCCCGCATCGGGTTCCCTGATTCTCCCTCTCCTACTCCCCCTGCTTGTGTTCCCTCTCTCGCTGTGTCTCTCTCTGTCAAATAAATAAGTAAAATCTTTAAAAAATAAATAAATAAAATCTTAAAAAAAAAAACCCACTATTATCTAACGCACACTCTATTCAAATTTTGTCATTTGTCCCACTAATGTTCTCTCTAGCTACTTTTGTTTCCAGTCCAGGATCTAGTTTATGATCACACAATGCACTGGAGATACAGGTCTTTAGTCTGGACCTTTAGTCTTTCTTACTTGATCTTGACATCTATGAAGAGGATAGTTCAGTTACCTTGTGAACTTCAAACCCTCAATTTCATTTTTTTTCCTGATGTTTTCTCATGATTAGATGCAGGTTATGCATTCTTGGAAGACATATCAATGAAATGATGTTACCTGTCTTAGAAAATATCAGGAAGCATGTGATGCTAGTTCTCCCAATACTGGGTGTTAATTCTGATCATATCATTAGTGTGGTGTTTGCCAGGTTTCTCCATAGTAAAGATACTGTTGCCTTTTATAATTAACTGGTAAATCGTGGGGAAATGAATTGAGACTGTGTAGAAATATTGTATTCCTCATCCAACTATCGCCTAGCCATCTAGAATCCAATGATGATTTTCTAATTCCACCATACCTTCTCTATGTTCGTTGGTCTACATTTGTCTGGGCAGGTATAGATTAGTAGGACAGATTCATAGAAATAGATTGATAAGTTGTAACATACTTACTATTAAATTATCATAATTGCTGACAATATTTTAGAAGTATTTTCCTCAAAAAGGCTTATAGTCACTTACATTCCCCACCAACAGTGAATGAATGCCTTAAAAAGCCAAGGTCTCACCAACTCTTGATATTATCATTATGTTCAAATTTTTACCAATCTGATAGGCATTTCCAAGATACAGAAATTTTTCAATGCAAAATAAAGAAGAGGGGAAGAAAATCTGAGTGTGCAGCAGAGGGACTTGATATATTTCACGGTCCACACAATGGAATACCATAAATGATGCTTGTATTGACTGCTGGTTCCTTGAGTAAACTAAAAGAAGCTGCTTATATGAAAATGATATGTCAAGGGGTCAATATAAAAAATATATAACGAACTTATACAACTCAACACCAAAAACCAGTCAGATTAAAAAAATGGGCAGAGGGCGCCTGGGTGGCTCAGTTGGTTAAGCGACTGCCTTCGGCTCAGGTCATGATCCTGGAGTCCCGGGATCGAGTCCCGCATCGGGCTCCCTGCTCGGCAGGGAGTCTGCTTCTCCCTCTGACCCTCCCCCCTCTCATGTGCTCTCTCTCTCTCAAATAAATAAATAAAATCTTTAAAAAAAAAAAAAAAAAAAAATGGGCAGAGAACCTGAACAGATGTTTTTCCAAAGAAAACATCCAGAGGGGGGCAACAGACACATGAAAAGGTACTCAACATCACTAATCTTCAGAGAAATACAAATCAAAACCATAATGAGATATCACCTTACACCTGTCAGAATGGCTAGAATCAAAAAAACAAAAGATAATCAGTGGTGGTGAGGATGTGGAAAAAGAGGAACCCTCGTGCACTGTGGGTGGGAATGCAAACTGGTGCAGCCACTGTGGAAAACAGTGTGGAGGTTCCTCAAAAAATTAAAAATAAAAATATCATATGATCCAGTATTTCTACTCCTGGGTATTTACCCAAAGAATATGAAAACACACCTACATTTATTGCAGCATTATTTATAAGAGCCAAGATATGGAAGCAGCCTAAGTGTCCACTGATAGACAAATGGATAAGGAAGATGTAGTATATTTACAGAATGGAATATTACTCAGCCATTAAAAGGAATGATCTCTTCCTATTTGCTACAACATGGATGGACCTAGAGGGTATTATAGTAAGTGAAATAAGTCAAACTGAGAAAGACAAATACCACCAGATTTCACTCATATGTGGAATCTAAAAAACAAAACAAATGAATAAACAAACAAAAAGCAGAATCAGATTAATAAATACAGAGAACTGATGGTTGCCAGAGGGAAGGGGGTGGGGAGATGGGCAAAATGGATCAGTAGGGTTCCTGTTATGAAATGAGTAAGTCATGGGGACAAAAAGCATAATAGCACAGAGAATATAGTTAATGGTCTGTTGCATGGTAACAGACAGCAGCTAGTAGCTACACTCGTGGTGAGACAGCATAATGCATAGAAAAGTTGAATCACTACGTTGTACACCTGAAACTATGTTAACCATATGCAAATTTTTAAAAATTATTTTAAAAAGCAGAGATTTAAGCCAACGTAAGATAAAAATGATTCTATCTTAATTCTTTTGTATTTGCCAAATGGATCTTTTTATGTTTAATGGCTCATATTCTACACCTGTAAAATGTGACTATAAACTCCACATAATATTGTCATAAGGATTCAATGAGCTATCGAGAGTTAAACCTGGCCAGAGATACAGTAAGCACTTATGGCATGGTGACTATTAACCACTGTTATTATTTACAGAGACCAATTACCAAAATAATGCCAAGTTTAATTGTAATGATTTAAAACATAAAATTCAAATTTATGGTGTCTGGACGTCTACTTTCTCAATGTAAGCATAATTTCAAGGCTTGTCAATGTTTAACATATATATTACCATAAAGTACTAGTAGGGTACAATTAGTTTTAGTCAGTATTAAACTAAAGAGAAATGTTCTTATAGAATTGATATTTTAGTGCAATCATCAAGTTTTAAAGTTGCAGAGAGATCTGATTTTTATTCAAGTGCAATTAACTTGCTTTTAAAGATTTTTATGTGATAGTAGTTAGAGTGCCAGATGAGCACTCTGATGCTGTGTCTCTAAGAAGCATAAAAATAACTCAGAAATCACACAAATAATGTGAAAATTCAAAACCACAAAATCTCTTCCATTTTAAAACACGCTACCATTCTCCCTAAATCTTGCATGTCCCATCTTCTCTTTCTTCTTCCTTTCATGGAAAAACTTCTTATAGAGTTTCTATGTGGATATCTGACCTTCCTTACTTACCCTCTTTTGGCTTCCTATTGCTGCTTTAACAAATTACTACAGACCTGGTGGCTCTAAATAATACAAATTTATTACTCAGCTGCCCTCTGCAAACCAAGAGAAAGATTTCAAGGAGAGCAAAGTGAGAACCATCCCTGGGCCGAGCCCAAACAGAGTTCCCCCAAAACAGCTGTGTGAAAGCCACTTAATTTGGCCTAGTCTGTTATGCAGAAAAGGCTAATAGAGACATTAGTAAGTTATAGATCATGCCTGTAACCAAGGGACTTGCTCAAGTTCACACAAGTCCATCCGACTCCCAAGATTTAAAAGCCCTGCAGGATCTGACCTCACAACCACGCTGCACAGTACTCTTTCCACTGGATTCACATTGGCCTTCTGGTAGCCCTCTATGGCTCCTTCCGGTCTCGGGCTATCATTCGTGCTAGGTGGAGCCCTGTGCCTGCAACGTTCTTCCCTATCCCCTCCTGTTGCTCATCTACCTTCTATTCTTCCTCTTAAATTACACTTAAAATGTCACTTCTCTGGGAAGGTCTTCCCTGACAACCCTGACTAGACCTAGGTATTTTCATTACATGCCCTTATTAATGCCCTCTGTATTTCCTTCCAACTACTCACTTCAACTAATTACTTAATTGTGTACTAAATTATTTAATGTCTGTACCCCTTTCAGATTACAAGGCCCTGAGGACTAGAATCTTGTCTAGGTGGTTTGCTACTATTTCCAAGCACCAGGCCCACAGGAAGCAGGCAAATGTTTGTGGCATGAATGAAGAGTTTTAGAATTGACAGTATCTTGATGCAGTTCACCTCTGGTACCAAAGGGGTCAATATTCCAAAGAATCACTGTGCAATCTACACAGTGAACTTTAAGAATGTGAAGGCACCTATCATCTCTCATATGAGCCATCATGTATTCTACTTTAGAGTCCTCAAAGGGCACCTATGCTTCTAAAGTGGCTCAATATTAGGCCCATGGACTGTGGAAAAAAAAAGCCTTCACCCAAAAGTTCGGGTGAAGTTTGTCTAGAGAAGTAACAAGTTACAGTGCTAAAGACTTCTACCAATGCGCAGCAATTCTAGTACTGTAATGCATTGATATGTCCTTGTAGAAAATGATTAAAAATAGCAATGCCAGATTCTTTATAGTTCCTTTTTAAAAAATCTTTTTCTCAGGGTGCCTGAGTGGCTCAGTTGGTTACAGTTTCAGCCCAGATCATAATTCCAGGGTTGTGAGATCGAGCCCCACGTCAGGCTCCATGTTGGCCGTGCAGTCTGCTTGGGATTCTCTCTCTCCCTCTCCCTCCCCTCTCCATGCTCACACACACACACACTCTCTCTCTCTCTCAAAAATAATAAAATAAAATAAGAATCTTTTTCTCTATTTTACTAGAATGATGTTCCTTTAATTTAGGTCAAATTTTTTCATATAAGGGATGCAATTTATGTCTTATTTCAATGACAATTTACACAGATACTTAATAAGAACAAGTAGATTTCATTTTGTTATTGTAAGCCTACCCCATCCTCAATCACATTTCCTTCTTGGATTTAGAATAACACACTGTGTGTGTGTGTGTGTGTGTGCCTGTCTGTCTTCTCTGTGTGTATAGGAAGGTGGGTAGAGATTGGAAGAGAGAGAAGTAGCCTTTAAAAATTAGTAAATTTATTTTTTAAAACAATGAATTAATCTTAAGAACTTGAACTGAAGATCCCCACAAAATTTCCAGGATTCCAGTAACCCCCTAAGACAGAAAATTATTCATATAGTTCAGATAGTATATTATGGGGCTCTCATTAACAATACTGTATTGTATACTTGAAAGTTGCTGAGAGAGTAGATCTCAAAATTTCTCATCACAAAAAAAAAGAATTTATAACTATGTGAGGTGACGGATGTTAACTAAACTCACTATGGTAATCATTTTGTAACATACAAATATATCAAATCATTACGTGTGCATCTTGAACTAATATAATGTTATATGCCAACTGTATCTCAATAAGACTGGGAAAATGTATCTTAAGGAATTAACATGAAAGTAAACAGCATCTGCTCTCAATCACAATTATTACTTTCTATATACATATTATTTATTTTCATTTCAAAACAAAAAATAGGTATTCAAAGTCACTTCTAAGTATTTGCAATAACTTCTTCTGTTCACACCATAAGCATCACTGTTGTGAAGTCATGCTATAAGAGAATTAAGAACATGGAACAAATTCACTTCATTGAGAAGGAACATACATTGTTAGCTGGTGGAGGACAGTTTCAGTAACTCAAGACCTCTGCACATCTGACTTCACTTACTGTTGAACCCAGAAAACTCTCCACTGTTCTTAGTTTACATGCTTCTATTAACAGGTGGAGAAACTGAAATCCACTCAAGATACTGAGTTTGATGAGTCTTCAAATGCTACTGAAGATTACAGAAATGACCTACACAGCACTACTTTCCATTGAGGATGCAAAAGAGATAACCATGGAAAGAGCTGGGCTAACTTCTCAAGGCTATGTTTTGTTTATGCAATCTCATGGAAATCAGCTGGCAGGAGGGGAAGCTGAATGAACAGACAAAAAGAAGGGTGAAATCCTACATCTCCTTTCAAAGAAAGATCCTTTAGTTCTGCTTTCATTCTCCAAAGACCTACTTATTTCCAGGAATACTCTGACCTCTGTCATCTAACCTTTTTTTTTAAAGATTTATTTTTTTATTTTTAGAGAGAGGGAGAACGAGTGGGAGGGGCACAGGGAGAGGGAGAGAGAATCTTAAGCAGACTCCATGCCCAGCGTAGAACCCAATGTGGCGCTCCATCCCAAGACCCTGAGATCATGACCCGAGCTGAAATCAAGAGTTGGATGTTTAACTGATTGAGGCACCCAGGCATCCCTCTAATCTTTTTAATCTCAAATTGTCTTATTTAGCATTTCTCTCTCATGTTTCCTCTTATGGTAGCAAATTCCAAAGAGCTAACTGCTTTTAGTCCCATAGTCTGCCCTTCCCTCCTACTCCTACCACACACTATTACTTGGCCTTCTTTATTTTTTTTTCCTACAAATTTTTCTCTTCCTTCAGACTGGCCTCAAATACATTAACTCCTACACTTCTGGTTCTCATTTCCATCTACTCTTCCTCCTCCAGACCACCCAAATCTCTCGACTGTGCCCTGTCTTGTCTTGTATCTCAACTACAGTCTTAACATGATGTACCACACACACCTGAAAATAATTTCTTTTTAACGTCATGCCAAAGTCATCTTACTTTTTCTTTCTTTCTTTCTTTCCTCCTTGCGAATGTGTTCCAGCTTATCAAAATCATGATAAAGTTCTAAGACATCTCTATCAGTGTTGTATGAATCAGTCATATTTACTTCAAAGCAGGAAACCCCCTCAGTTACTGTCTGTTTTGCTACATATCACTAACTGCAATGTATCATGATCCACTCCAACTCTTACCATCTCAGCAACATCCTCATGTTGTAAATTTTAAGAGACATTAATACTCAAAAGCAAAACTTTAATGTTTTAAATACCTTTAATTCATATTCAAAGGCTGACTCACAGTGACAGAACTGTCTACAAGGCTGGGGTGGCATTTGTTGTGAACAATGCTCCTTGGCATCACCTTTGTAAAACCCTTTGTGATTTGCTTCTTCACTGTCTTCTTTAGTGTCTTAATTCTACTGATAAATCTGGTAGTTTACACAGTCATAAATCAGCTGGTGTTTTGACAAAATTGCCACTAACAGATCAGAGAACACCAAAAGAAAAACTGTTTTTATAGATCATTTTCCACATAGAAGTCCCTCCCGCTGTTAGTTAAAATGAATACGAATTTTAAGAGACAAAGAGAGAGAGAGAGAAAACAGATGGAAATATTTGTATATTTCTTGTTGTAACCATGCAGAGAGAGGTACAAAAAAAGTTATTAAAAGGAAGTATCATCTGCATGTTATAAGATTTGGAAAGGCTAAAAAAATATAAAGGAGAAAATCCAATAAATCTATATGATGCCATTAGATATAAACCACAACAGAGCCTAAGAAGATATTAATGATGTAGAATTAAAAAAAAAAAAAAAACAGGGCACCTGGGTGGCTCAGTTGGTTAAGCGACCGCCTTCAGCTCAGGTCATGATCCTGGAGTCCCGGGATCGAGTCCCGCATCAGGCTCCCTGCTCGGCAGGGAGTCTGCTTCGTCCTCTGACCCTATCCCCTCTCATGCTCTCTATCTCATTCTCTCTCTCAAATAAATAAATAAAATCTTTAAAAAAAAAAAAAAACAACCCAGAAATGTGACTTATAACAGACGGGTTTATAGGATCAGTCAACAAATTACAACCGGGAGGACAAGTCTAAGTGCCTAAGCTCTGAGGTAGAAGACCGGAGAAACAACAGAAATGAATGGAAGGCAACGGCAACTTAAGAAAGGGTGTTGTAGGAAACAGTAGTACATACTCAAGTTCTGAGAGGAATACTATACTCCATAGCCGGCAAATGTCAAAGTAAGTATGTGTCAAGATAATACTGACGTTATAATAATCTTATCATTTGGAGAAGCTTGTGCCAATCAGGCAAATGTTATCCCAAGGGAATGAAACTGGTCAAGAAATCCCCAGTGAGCCACGAATCCTAGGAGGAGTGTGGTAGCAACCTAGATGTGCTCCCAAAATGTCCTAAAGAACAGCAAGAATGATTATAAACCTCCATAACCTGTTCCTTCAGCAAAACTGAGAGACAAGACCAAGCAGCATGCTGTGGGCAGGCTGAGAAAGAACTGGGCGGGACACAAGTGCTGCGGGAGGGTGAGAAAATGCAGTGAGACAGCAGGGTATAAAATTAATGTACAAAGACTGTCAGCTCTCAGCTAGAAGATATGGTGGAAGAGAAGACCCCGTGTACAACAGCAACGCATGACAGAATATCTAAGAATAACTTAAGAAATTTGGGTAGGAGGAAAATGACAAAGTACTCCCGAAGGTCTCAGAAGTAGATTTCAACAAATGAGATTTACCATGTTCTTGAAACAGGAATAACCAGTATCATAAAAGTATCAATTCTCCCTAAGTTTTTTTAAAGATTTATTTATTTATTTGAGAGAGAGAGAGCATGAGTGGGAGGGGCAGAGGGAGAGAGATTCTCAAGTAGACTCTCTGCTGAGCGTAGAGACCAATGCAGGGCTCGATCTCACGATCCTGAGATCACGACCTGAGCCGAAACCAAGAGTCCAATGCTTAACCAACTGAGCCACCCAGGTGCCCTGGGATTATTTTAAATCTTAAAAAATTTAGGGAGGGGCACCTGGGTGGTGCACTCGGTTAAGCACTGGACTCTTGGTTTCAGCTCAGGTTGTGATCTCAGGGTCGTGAGATTGAGCCCCACGTTGGACTCTGTGCTGGGCGTGGAGCCTGCTTAAGATTCTCTCTCTCCCTCTCCCTCTGCCCACCTCGCCTTGCACACCGTCTCTCCCTCTCTCTCTCTCTCTCTCAAAAAAATCAAATCAAATCAAATCAAAACAAGCCCAATGAAAACAACCCTAACAAGTTCACCCTGGCCCAGAACTAGACAATTTGATTTTAAAGTTCTTGTTAAAAAATAAACAAACATGATGGGCCTCCAAATGATTCTGAAAAATAAGAGCAATAGAAGACAAAGGGGACTAGCCTTGCCAGGTATTAAAGCACACTGTAGAACTCTGATAAACTAAAATAGCATGATTATGGCAGATGATTCAACAAACCAAACACAACAAAGAATCAAGAAACAGACCCTAATATATATATGAGAATTTAAAATATGGGAAAGGCAGAGCCTCAAGTCAGTGTAAACTTGGACTTTTTACTAAATGGTGCTGGGAAAACTAGGAGCCATTTGAAAAAGATGAGGTTGGATACTATTTTATGTTCCCATGTATCAAAATACTCTGCCAAAAATAAAACTATTCAAGCACTGGAAAAGACATTGGTGAATTCCTTTATAATCTCAAAGTTGAGAAGATCTTTTATGGCTTATGACTGAAAATCCATAAGCCATAAACATTGCTTTAAAATAAACTGCACTACATGTAAATTTAAATGTTTTACATGGTAAAACATCATAAAGTCAAGAGAAAAATGGAAAGCAGGGACGTTTTTACAATGCATATTGCAAATGGTTATTCTCTCTAAGAGCTCCTCGAAAATTAAGGAGAAAATGGCCAAAGGGTGCAAATAAATAATTCTCCGAAAAAAAAAAATGACCTTTAAAACATAAGCAAAGATGTTCACTCTAAGAAGAAGAATGCACATTAGTTCTACACAGAGCTGCCGCTCCTCATCTATGACACAGGTAAATACCCGCAAGTGTGACGATACTCTGTGGAGAAACGGCACTCCAATACAATGCTGGCAGGAGTGTAAAATGCTACAACTCCTATGAAAGGATAAACGCAAAATACAGATCTAGTAATCTCCTTCCAGGAATCAAGTACAGTTTTTTCCTATGCAAGTGGGAAATGAAATGTGCAAGTTATACCCGAAGCAACAAAGTAAAAGATTAGAAACAGCCCTCCCGTTTCTAGTAGAGAATTGGTCACGCACACAATGGAACAGAACTGCATACTACAAAGCGATAAAAAAGAACAAGATGATCTTTATGAACTTGTGCAGCATGAGCTCTAGGATACACTAGGTGGAAAAAAAAAAAAAACAACGGTCAGAACAATAAGCACAGCAAGCTACCGCTGGTTATGACTGACAGGAGTTCGTATCAGGGACCCTGAAATACGACCCCATTTGAGCTAGATTTTTAACTTCTTACTTTGAATACTGACAGGTAAGGGAATGACTCTTGCCTTTCCATTAGAAACTGTACCTCAGGGTAACCAAGGAATGACAAAAAAAGGCTGTACTTGACAAAAGAATGCGAGCCAATAAATACAGAAGAAATGATAGATTTAGAAAATCACCATTTTGCAACTCATAATTAAATAGTTGGTTTAAGGGGCGCCTGGGTGGCTCAGTGGATAAGCGTCTGCCTTCGGCTCAGGTCATGATCCCAGAGTCCTGGGATCGAGCCCCGCATTGGGCTCCCTGCTCTGCGGGGAGCCTGCTTCTCCCTCTCCCACTCCCCCTGCTTGTGTTCCCTCTCTCACTGTTTCTCTGTCAAATAAACAAACAAAATCTTAAAAAAAATAGTTGGTGTAAGCAAGTAATTATCAAGTGTTAATTGTTAAAACCATAAAATGTCAAAACATCACACAAGTTATTTGCACTTCTAAGGAAAAAACATAGCCCTGTTATAAAGTGAGCAGACTGTCAGCTCTGTAATTCAGTCTCAGCATTACTAACAACCAGATAATATGTTTCTCCTGACGTGACACAATATGAAACATGAAATATCACCTATGATTTACTCCAGCTAAAACATTTAATGTCAATCTATCAAGATGAGATCTAGCTTCCCAACTACTGGAATTCGGTAGAGAGAGGGATGAGCTAACAGATACTACAAGATATTTTCTTAGACCAATACAAAAAAGGGAATGCTCCAGATTAAGTAATGTCAAAGACATAACAACCAAGTGCATGTTCCTGGACTGGATCATGGTTTGGACAAATCAGCTATGATGGATACTATATGACAATTAGTGAAAAGTGAACATGGACCTGTGTGGTAGACGGCCACAAATTACTTGTAGTTTCCTCATCAGGAAGTGAAGTCTTTGGCAAGGACGTGGAGAAAAGGGAACCTTCGTGTGCTGTTGGTGGGAATGCAAACTGGTGCAGCCACTGTAGAAGACAGTATGGAGGTTCCTCAAAAACTTGAAAATAGAGGGCGCCTGAATGGCTCAGTTGTTAAGTGTCTGCCTTCGGCTCAGGTCATGATCCCAGGGTCCTGGGATCGAGCCCCACATCAGGCTCCCTGCTTGGCGGGAAGCCTGCTTCTCCCTCTCCCACTCCCCCTGCTTGTGTTCCCTCTCTCTCTCTGTCTCTCACTGTCAAATAAATAAATAAAATCTTAAAAAAAAAAAAAAGAAAATAGAGGGGCGTGTGGTGGGCTCATTCAGTACAGCATGCAGCTCTTGATCTTGGGGTTGTGAGTTTGGGCCCCACATTGGGTGCAGAGCTAACTTAAAAATAAAATCTTTAAAAAAAATCAAAAATAGAAGTACCACATGATCCAACAAGTCTACTTCTGGGTATTTACCTGAAGAAAACGGAAACACTTACTCAAGAAGATACATGCACCCCCATGTTCACTGCAGCGTTATTTACAATAGCCAAGATATAGAAACAACCTAAGTGTCCATCAACAATGAATGGATAAAGAAAATGTGGTACGTATATACACAATGGAGTATTATTCAGTCATAAAAAAGAATGAAATCCTGTCATTTGTGACAACATGGATGGATCCTTGAGGGCACTACACTAAGTGAAATTAATAAGACAAAGACGAATATCATACGATCTTACTTATATGTGGAATCTCTAAAAAGAAACAAAAAACAAACAAACAAACCAAGCTAATAAGTATAGAGAACAACAGTTAGGTGGTTGGCCAGAGACAGAGGTGGGGGGAGGTAGGCAACATGGGTGAAGCGAGTCAAAAGGTACAAACTTTCAGTTATAAGGTAAGTAAGTCAGAAAAAAAATAAGTATGTCATGAAGATGTAATGTACACCATGGCAACCTTAGTTAATAACACTGTATTGCATATTTGAAACTAAGAGGTTAAATCTTCAAAGTTCTCATCACAACAACAAAATTCTGTAACTATGTGTGATGAGGGACATTAATTAGATTTACTAGATTTACTTAATCATTTTGCAATATATACAAATATCAAATCATTACATTATATACCTAAGACTAATATAATGCTGTATGTCTATTATACCTTAATTAAAAAAAAACAAACCAGTGAAGTCTATTTCTCTACCACTGAATCTGGGCTGGTCTTGTGTTAGAGGCGAGACTCTAGGAGTTCCAGAGCCTAGCCTTGGGAGGCCTTGCACCCTCTACCTTTGCCCTCTTGGCAGCCTTTCATGAGCTTTCCTGAGGCTGCCATGCTATGAAGAAGCTGATCTACTGCACTGGAGGATGAGAGGTGCCCCAGACAATAGCCAACACCAACTTTCAGACATGAGAACAAAACCATCTTGGCACTTCAAGCCCAGCCAACTCTCCAGCTCGCTGAGCACCGCGTGAGCAAGCCCAGGCCAAACCAGCAGAGATCCGCCCAGCCAACCCACAAAATTATGAGAAAATAAATCATTGTTTTAAGCAACTAAACTGTAGAGTGGTTTATTATGAGCAATAAATAACTGGTACCACTGGGTATTAAATGAAATGAAAGTTTATTAACCAGGAAAGGCAGACATCATTAACTGAAAAAAAAAAAACACTGGTTACAAACTGTAGGTACAAGACAACCTCATTTGATAAAACGTTACATGCAGGCAGACACACGAGCTCAAAGATCCAGAAGGATATATACTAAGTAATAACCAATTGCTACATAATGAGGTAAACTCTGGGTAGTGAAAATGTTTTTGTTTTTGCTTTTCCATATTTTGCATATATGTGCTTTTGTAGTAATAAATAGTTTTAGAAAATATCTTTTTTAAAAAGATCTATAATGTTTACTTATTCTTCAGACAAAAAGGTCAGCTGGGTCCCTGAAGAGCTCCACATGAAAATTCTTGCTATTAACCTCAAATAGTACACAAAACTGGATAAAGTCAGTTAATCAATAAACTTTAGGGATAGTTATGGGCTGAACTGTGCCCCCACCCCAGCCCCAAATTAATATATTGAAGCCCTAACCCCCAGTACCTCAGAATGTGACTGTATATGAAGACTGGGTCTTTAAAGGTAATTAAGTTACTTTTATAAAATGAGGTCATCAGGGTGGGCCCTAATCCAGTCTGACTGGTATCCTTCTTAGAGGATGACTGAACTCAAAAAGCCCCACCGGGGTGTGATGCACAGAGGGAGGGCCATGTGAAGAGGCAGCAAGAGGGAGGCCATGTGCCAGCCAGGGAGAGAGGCCTGGAGCATGTACTTCCTTACGGCCCTCAGAGGAAACCAACACTGTCGGCCCCTCAATCGGGGCCTTCCAGCCACCAGAACCGTGAGGAAATAAATGTTGTTTCAGCCCCCAGTGTGTGGTATTTTGTTATGGCAAAATAAGGGCTACGTGTACAGCACGGTATTTGGAAAACTGACCTACTGCACATCCTAAGCACTGCAAACAGAACCATAAAGAGAGTTTATAATAAAGTCTTGTTCTAAGATTCTGAAAAGTTTTGTCTTTAAAGTCAAATAACAACTATAAACATGCACAAAGAGAAATTATGTTAAATATATCTATGCAGAGAGAAAGCAGAGGGCATGCTTTCCAAATGCACTGCCTCACTCATGAGGGAGCCGAGGTGCTATTCTAGTCCACATTCTACTCTTGAGCTGGTGTGAGAAACCAGTTTTCCTGTTTTGTTCTGCATTTGTTTATTTATGGGCCACCAACAAAGAGCAAAATTAATGGAGAACCTACAGCTAAAAAGTAACCCTACTAAACATTATTGTTTTTTTTAATCCAATACAAAATATTCCATTCCTCTACTTTGAAATTAAAAACATGGTTTACAAAAACTACACTATTTACAATAAGCAGTAAAAACAAACAAAAAAAGATTGAGTACAGTTATGATGAGAGAATTTGAAGAAGAGCGAGGAGAGGGCAGAGAAGAGCTGCCATGTGATGGGGTGGTCTAGGAGGATGCGTTCTTGTTACTTCTGGCTTATATCCCTCTTGTATGATCTTAGGCACATGATTTAACTTTTATGAGCTGGTTCACTGTAAAGGGAGAAGCTTAAACAAGGTAATTATTCCTCAACCAGTCTTTATGGACTTCCTAAAGCTTCCCTGGAAATTCTTATAGGGCAGGGACAGAAATAAACTGGTAGGGCTTGGTGCCCTTGAGCTTAGATTCAGGTAGTGGTATTTATTTCTGTTTGTTTTCCATTTGAACGTTTGTGTTTTCACTTGGGGTAAGAGTTCTGCTGCTGGAATAGTTGAAACCATTGTATCAAAATGCTCTGTCCCCTGACAACTAGGTAAAAATACTCCAGGAATACATATTTAAGAATGAGTAAATAACATAGCTGAGCAGATACACATAGGAGGCAGAAAGAAGAGCCAAATGATACTGACTTGTAGGAACATCAGGCAGACGATGACATTAATGGGGACTGTGACAGGGCAGGGGAGGGTGTGGCCTCTCTATATAAGAGATTTAGGATTGTTAGTTGATGCTAAGCGTTGCAAACTGAGCCTGAAGTGTAACTTCATGACTCAAAAAGTGAATGCAATTTTAGGCATCATTAACAAAAGTATAATTTCCAAAATGCACTCAACAAATTACCCCATATATTTAAGAACCTGTTTGTACTACCAGTAATCAAAGAATATAGGCAGCACTGTTTGGCAGGTTTGAAGTGAGTCAGACCTAAGTTCCAACCTGCATTCTCAAGTTTACACACGCCGTGTAACTTCAGGAAATACAGCTTCTAGAACCTTCAACATCACTAATGGGGGACTGTACCAGCACTGCTGTAAGGGTTAGTGATCACCAGGGATAATACTTAGCATAGTGCTGGCGTACCATAGGCACTCAAGAAATAGCTAATGCCTACAGAGCACTGTGTGAAATTCTAGCTCATCTAATCCTCAGAACGGTTTGATAACCAGAAGATGGTAATAGGTAAATGCAAATTATCACAAGAATGGGACTAAAACTGTAACAAATGAAACAGTCAATGATGACAGAGTGCAATATTAGCAGTACTACCATTTACTATTAGTAGGAACAGAAAATGGTGCAACTCTTCTGCAAAGCAATCGGACAACACGTAACAGAGGACGTTTTCAAAGTTCATATATGATGGTCCAACTCTATTTGGGAAAGGAAAGGATTCAGAAAGTGCCTATGGGTAGAAATGGGAGTGATCTGTTGACTGACTGGTGGGCATCTCCTTTATGTGCATGCTTATCACCAGAAAAGCAAAGCATCTCCAAGAATAGAAGACTTTCTTTTTTATTTTTGCCAGTTAGTGATTTCCATAAATATCCCTTTGTCCACCCAAACCTGGATGTTCCTGAGAACTCCTAAAGCAGAAACTGTGGCCCACTTCCCCATTCAGCTGCTCACATTTAAGTGGAAGCACACTGCCCAGGGAAGCAGACACTCCTAATGACCCAAGTATTTCTTAAGATTAATAAAGGAATGTGGAATAGAAGAATATAAATTCCTTCAGGTTGGGAGGTCCCAAATCCAGAGCAATTCAGGGTGTGCCAGGAATTGCCACCACAAAGAGAAGAATGAAGGTCAAAACATTTCATTTCTTCTAAGTCTGCAGTATGCTGCCCTTTGAGTTCATTGCAACTCAAGACCCAAGAGAAAGTGTTCTTGTTAGAAGTCTACCAACGATGGACACTTACCTAAAATGAGATGAAGTTTGGTTTCTGTCTGGAAAGCATAGTGCAAGGTCACCAAGAACGGTGACTGCCTGATGTGCTCCAGGACTTGCCGCTCCGTCCTTGTGTGCTCTGTGGTTTTGGCCTTTTGCACTATTGTGGCCTTTTTCAAGACTTTCATGGCGTACAGCTTGCCAGCGTCGTGACCGCTGATTTTACGAACCAGAAATACTTTTCCATAAGCTGAAAATGAGAAGAAAAAATAAAAACAATTAAAATACCACACACAATGGTAATTCATTGGAAGTTGCAAGTTACAACGCACAACAAACAAACATTCTTTGTTTGTTGTTCATTGCTGTTTCAAATAGTTCTTTCATAGGGGCGCCTGGGCGGCTCAGTCGGTTAAGCGTCTGCCTTCGGCTCAGGTCATGATCCCAGGGTCCTGGGATGGGGCTCCATGTCGGGCTCCCGCTTCTCCCTCTTTGTCCCCCCACCCAGCTCGTGCTCTCTCTCTCTCAAATAAATAAAATCTTTAAAAATTAGTTCTTTCATACATTTCTTCAATTGTATGCCAAATATATTTCTAGGTCCAAACCTTGGTATTTACATATCCAACCACTGCTGACAAAGTTATATTTTACTGGCATTTTCTCAATATTTTTAGCTGTAGGAAACTAGCTGTTATTATGGCCAATTAACCACAATCCAATTCTGGAACAACTGGGACATTTCAGACATCAGATAAGATCTCCAGGTGTTGCTGCTGATGTAAACAAATGAAAAGTTGTTTTTTTAAGATTTTATTTATTTATTTGAGAGAGAGAGAATGAGAGACAGATAGCAAGAGCGGGAAGAGGGTCAGAGGGAGAAGCAGACCCCCGGCTGAGCAGGGAGCCCGATGTGGGACTCGATGCCGGGACCCCGGGACCGTGACCCGAGCCGAAGGCAGTCGCTCAACCAACTGAGCCACCCAGGCGCCCTGAAAACAGTTCTTAATAAGAACCTCATACATTTAAATCAAGCACCTCAAGTATCCCTCTATACTTACTGAAAAATCTAAAGGAACAGAAGCTGACATTTATAAACAAAAGAGATCTTCAGATTTTTTTTTTAAGATTTTATTTATTTATTTGAGACAGAGAGAACGAGAGAGAGAGAGCACATGAGAGGGGGGAGGGTCAGAGGGAGAAGCAGACTCCCCGCTGAGCAGGGAGCCCGATGCGGGGACTCGATCCCGGGACTCCAGGATCATGACCCGAGCCGAAGGCAGTCGCTTACCCAACTGAGCCACCCAGGCGCCCAAGAGATCTTCAGATTTAAAAAAACATTAAAATGCCCTAAATTGTCAGCAATCCTGACAGAAGCCCCTTTACACCTCCAGGCAGTAAGTCATGGCTCAGTGGGTCAGCCTCGCCAAGTTTTCCCTAAGGGCTCAGCGGGGCCCATCCTGTTATGTAGCGCCACTCCCCCAAGTGGGGGCACTGGAAGGAGCACGGTGCACCTTGGGCAGAGCAGGTACAGCAGGTATCTGCACCTATTTCCTTAGAGAAGGGGGGAGAGGGCGGGAAGGGGTACAAAGAGGAGGGTGGAGGAAAGGCAGAAACACCACTGTGACAGGGAAGGGGTAGGTCCCCAGTACATCTCTACAGTGTGTAAATTCTCTTCCCTTCTAAAACACCTCCTGGGATGGGTAACCCAGTCCCACTTTTGAAGTTCAAGACTTTAGTCAGACCATTCTGGAGCCAGTCTGAGTTCTGACCCAGACCAGTGCTTCCCTGCCCTCTGCCCACACCTTCACCGTACTGAGCACATAATTCTGTTCGGATCCACTCACTAGTGTGAGAGAGCTTTAAGCTTTAAGCTTGTACCCTCTGTGTTATTCAGGTCAGTCCTTCGGGAAGTAAATTAGTACCAACAGATGATATACACAGACATACGGATCAGTGAAAGGCTGCGATACTCCTGAGGAGGAGGAAAACCAACACTTCCTAAGGAACTTGTCTATGCCAGGCTCTGTGCTAAACATATTCCACATATTGGTTCACTTAATCCTCAGAACAGCCAATGAAGGTGGTACTTTCAGTAATTCCATTTCACAGATGAGGAAATGGGTTCAAGGAACGTAAGGAACCAGCCAAAAGACTTGGGTAAGAAGTGGCAGAACTGATTCAAGCTTCAGGGAACCACATTTTCTACCGAAAATGAATTTTAAAAAACGATTCTTCACAAATACTAGAAATCGGATGCTCTGGGTTTTAGTAAAATCACTACCATAAATATACTGAACACATTCTGGAATACAGAGAAAGTTCACAAAAGGTTTGCGTCTTATCTCATTGCAAATAAAGTAAGTATAGACTGAGATTTTAGTGAGGTAAAAGTGAACCAAAAGAAGAAAATGACAACTTTCAGAACCTAACAAATTAACCTGAAGTATAAAAATGAAAAAAGCTAATCTCTTCAGAAGCACTGAAAGGAAGCTGGAAAATATTCTAATGAAATGTGCTGTATCGTCCACAGAGTCAGCCATGACATAAACTTGGGAGAAAATGAAGTCCTCTACAAGTACGGGGTTTTTGTGTTCCCTACACACACACGGCACCTGCCCTGAATTCCTGTTCTCTGAGATTCCCAGCTCCAGAATGTTCCTTAGAAATTATGTTACCCATACAAGCTCTCCAACAAAGAAAATCTTCCATCATCGCTGGAAGATGGCTGTTCGGCTTATTCGTAGCTAGTCTTGCAGCATAAGTGTTGACCCATGCAGGGTGTTAGCACTGGACATCTGAGTACTTGTCAGGCACTTTGGAGGTACATTAGCTCATTCCATTCTTATAGAATCCCTGTAAGTAGATGAGGAGGACTACCTCCATTTCACAGATGGAGAAACGGAAGCACGGAACATACTTGCCCACGGGCACCTGGGTGGCTCAGTCGTTAAGCGTCTGCCTTCAGCTCAGGTCATGATCCCAGGGTCCTGGGATCGAGTCCCACATCCGGCTCCCTGCTCGGCAGGAAACCTGCTTCTCCCTCTCCCACTCCCCCTGCTTGTGTTCCTGCTCTCGCTATCTCTCTCTCTGTCAAATAAATAAATAAAAATCTTAAAAAAAAAAAAAAAGAACATACTTGCCCACTTAGCCCTGTGCCCACACTCTGAGCTATGCTCCATCTGCCTCCCTTCAGTGAATGACTTCACAGGCAAATAAAGGAGTCAGACATTAAGCAGAAGTGATAATTGGTGTTTTATTGGTGGAATGGACACAGTGCTATTAACTTCTAAGAGGAGAAAGTCTTGCAAAGTGGCCCATTTTATTGATGGAGAGGGGAGATGGAAATATTAGAAAATGTTCCCTATATTGAGTGGAAATAAGCCTTTTTTAATAATATTTATCTGTTGGTCCTTCTATACCCTCTGGACTTACAAAAAAGAATATTACCCTTCTTCTATCATTTTTTTTTAATATTTAAAAACACTATCATGCCATCTCACCTACGCAAAATGTCCTTAATTCCTTAAACCGATCTTAAAGTAAATGATTTTGAGACTTCTCACCACTAGGAGGTTCCACTGATGTGCTCTGTGAGTTATAAACACTTTTTCTTTGATTTCTTTCCTGTTACTTTAAAAATATGTCATATTACGCTCTCCACATAAATATGAGATAGCATAGGATGATAATGGATGTGTCAAATAATATAAAATCATCCTATTGCTACATTATAAACTATTTGTCAAATAATAAACAGTCATCTTCTTTGCCATGTGATGATATCCAGAAGCTTGCCAATAACATAAGCTAAAGTCTACATATATCCTGCCAATACAATTACTTTCTCATCTATCAAAAAATGTCAGGGGGAAAAGTGTGATAAAGCTTACAAATCTTGTTTTTACTTTTATAATTGCCATGATTAACTAAAGCTACAGTAGGTACTTTTATCACTTAGTAAGTGCCAAAGATGCTTTTGTCAACAAAATTTGAGAAGGGCCTTATAACATTCCAAATAACAAATATTTCAGACAAACAGGATCTTATAAGTAGGCTGCCTAACTAAAACATAGTTGCCTCCAAACGGCCTTGTTTTTGAAGCACCCATAAGGCTGCTTATCACACTGCAAGGGGGAAGAAAACACAGTCATTATTGGAGAGACTTTACACAAGCCACCCTTCCTGGGTAAGCTGGTTTGCAGCTTAGTACAGAGGGAGAAAGTCAAATAGTCCTTCTGCTGAACAGCACCCTCCACTCCAGAACCATCCACATGTTTTCCAGTACTTTAAGCGGGGCCACTAAAACTGGAAGTGATGGCAGTATTAGATCCTTCCCATTTGTAACCAGATGAAGGACCGCCTGCCTTCCAGTGCGGCCAGCTCCTGGCTTTCGTGCGTTAGGTGTGTGCTGACATCATTAAAGAATTCCAATTTTGAAAGCATCTTTTGCAAACTGGAAAGGTTACCAATGGTGAAAACTCTTTTGGCCGTAAAAAATAAGCAATAGTACTTCCTGCTCAGATAGAGCCCCTAAAATGGATGTTTGGCAACACATCTGGCTTTTCTACTTAAGAGACTGAGCTTCCTGCTTTAGTGTGACTCTCTATGTCCACACCGACATGCAATGGCTTCAAACGCTTTGTCAGCAATCCTCACAGAAGTCTTGTGTACTGCTGTGAATCTTACTGATTTCAGCAGCACAACGGCCTTCTCAAGATACCCGGCCAAGAAATACGAGCGAAAGAGGGCATGGAGTTCACTGGTTTTCCAGAGGACCAGTCTCACAGCACTCGATGGAGGGTAGAAGTTCTCCTTACTTTGAGACTGAGGGAAAGTCAATTATAAGAATCCATGACAAGAAGGATTCATTCCTGACTTAGCTTGATAGACACCTGTGATCATATGAATGGAATAAATCCTTCAATTCTAGGCCCTACAGACATCATTTTGGGTTCTGCTGAAGACCTGCATGCTTGTCTAGCCAAGCAGCCATTTTTGGAGCAGAGAACTGGATCAAGACACGTAAGTAAACTTCGCCAAAGCTGGAAAAAGATTTCTACAGCTCAGAGGAAAACTACAGATATCTTAAGAAGGTTACTTCTGTTCAAACTGAAATGTGGATTTAGAATTCTATCCTAGCTGACACAGACAGCACAATGTTGGCAAACCTTGTTGACAATAATCTCAACACCTTGGGGATAAAGCAAATAATGTAAAAGGAACTAAAACCAAGAATCATGGGGAAATGTCTAGCTCCGTGGAGTAGGTCTTGGTTTGCTTTTCCAATGTAGGAATCTTATTCCACTTGCCACAATTACCATTATGAATCAGGTTTTTAGCACTTGTTGTCATAATAAAGAAAAGTTAAAACTGACTGACAGTTTTAAAACAAGATGACATTCATGCTGCCATATCAAAAGCCACCGCACAATTTCAACTACTTTTTCAAGCTAAACAAAGCAGCCTTCTTGCTGAAATGTATTTTGACCATAATTAAACTGATCTTTTCACTTTATTTGTAACATGTGAATTCATTAAAAAGTTTTAGGAAGTAGCATTTACTCCTTGCATTAAAATGATAATGAGCTCACAATTTGGTAAAAAAGTATTTTTATAGTCTAAAACAGCAATCACTTTACAATGCCCTAAGATCAAATTCATGTAAAATTACGTATGTTTACATGCATTATTCTGGAGGAAGAGGTTAAGGACCATTGTTCTAGCAGGTCTCTGGTTTATTTAGTTTGCATTACAGTGCTCACCTGGGACATACTGCTCTCACTGGGATCCAAATGGCTCAATCACTGGGAGATCACTGTTTCCTGTCACTCAAACTTTTCCTAATGCTATCTAAAACTGTGTACATCGTACACACTGCTTATCAGCCACGTTACACGTTGGGTTCATACCGAACTTGTAGCCGAAACTACTGTACTTGAACCACAGCCTTTAAAAAAATATATGGTAGAAATTCTTAATGACTTCCGTTTAGACAACTGAGCCCTCCCCTCCTCTGTCCAACACACTGCTGCACACTGAATGCCTGGGGCTGGCTGGTTCACCCGTGCGCTTCTGTCTCCCGGCAGCTCAGCCGTCTGCTTCCTACCACTCACGGATACTCGTGGCCTCACCCATTGACTCCTATTGTAGATGTTACTGTTATTATGTAATTTAACCATATATTACATAAACCACTAAAATGTAAATGTGAAAGAAAAGAGAAAAATGAGGTTGAGTACTGTGGAAGAACTACATAAAAGCAAGACACTTAAAAAAAAAAGAGCTGCTGAAAAGCTAGGTGTGGGTGGAACACTATAAAAGGCTTGGGGGAAAATTGTGGAAATCTAGAAGGATTTTGTGCTCAGAGTACTTCAAATGCGTCTGGTTCTCACTCCACTTTAAAGAATCCGAAACTTAATTTTCGATGTTGCACTACAAGTGTAGTTTATACAAAATAAGTTATTGTTTAAGAAATTATTCTCAAAGAAAAGGTCCTGTGCCTACAAATAAAGACTGGTAAGTGAATAGATATTTATCTTTTTTAAGTGAGAATAGTATGTTCAGAGTATTTATATATATCCTTTTAAAGTGATTTTCCACTTGAACCAACTTCTTTTGATTAACCACAAGTACCAATCATGTCATATGAGAGAGGATCATGTTCATCACTGCTGGAACCCATCCCTCTCTCCTCCTTCCAGATTAATGGAATCTTGTTCAAGGGTGACCTGGCTACCAACCACCAAGCCTCCCAGCTTACTTCCATCCTCAACCTGGTAAACACAGCTTTTGTGATGTCATCTGAACTGTTGATAAAAATATAACCCTTCTGGCTCAAATCAGTTGATTTCCAACTGCCCTTACGATTGGGAGAATCCTTAATATAATTAAATTATCTAGCTTCTACCTTCCTCTCTCCACCTTCTTACCACCTCATTACCAGACTCCTTCAGACAGCCAACCTTTTCTGACTTCCTAGACTAGCACAATTCCTCTGATTTTATGTTCTCATGACACCACACATTCTTTGTCACAGGGATGATCAGAAACATGACTTTTCATTTATTTGTATGAATGCTTCATTGTCTAAGTTCCACTGGACTGTAAATTCAACAAAATCATACACTGTCTGATTTTACTCATTCTGTATCATTAGCAAGTAACCTGAGCTGCCACATCATGGAAACTCAAATAATACTGAGCGCGTGAAAAACAAATGGACAAACAAGTTAGTGCACAGGATTAGACCAAAGAACGAGCTCTATGGTATATAGCCAAATACCTTCTTCTCAGGTAGTAATTTTGATCTGAAGTTGAAGCTGTCTTTAATGAAAGAAACCAGTAATGCAGATCTGCAACACAGAGCCATACCCAGCCAGCTCCTTCCCTCTGGGGAAGGAACAATGAGCTTTCATGAAGCAATCCCTCCCCGCTGAGCAGGGAGCCTGATGTGGGACTCGATCCCAGGACCCAGGGATCATGACCTGAGCCGAAGGCAGATGCTTAACCATCTGAGCCACCCAGGTGCCCTGAAGCAATCCCTTTTAATTTGGGTATTAAATATGATTCCTGGCAACATTCCCTGGTGAAAGTGAACTCAGGAAACTTAGATGCCACCATTCTAGAGCAGAAAAATGTCCTAACATAATGACATCCATATATGGCCACTGTTTTGTAATCTGCCACAACCACTTAAGACTGAATTACAATGCCTGGCCATATCCCTTTCTCGTATATAATTTAACCTGGGGAAAGATTTCTGTCTTTCCACATGTGATATGTCCTGGGCACTGACCAGCAGGCCACATGCCTTCCCTCCTTCTTCCCCTGTGGAACTTCATTCACCCCAAGACAGCAATGTCAGAAATGGAACCAAGCAAGAAATATACTCGTGCAATTCTGAATTTCACTTGTCCTGCTCTTGAAAACTGGTATCCTTGTCAATAGGCGAGTCGAATGTACACGATGAGTAATGCTAGAGTGGTACGTATGAAGCCCCCCTAAAACTGCCATCATCAATCTCAGAGAATTAGCTTCATTTCAGTGTTTAGTGCGGCACAATCATCCACAAAAAACACACACTCTCAGTGCAACAGTGAAACTGACTAACCACAATTTGGTACTTCTAAAGATTCATCTGAAACATCTGATTAATTAGACCTTAGAATTAAAAAGAAACATTACTGGGGTGCCTGGGTATCTCATTCGGTTAAACATCCAAATCTTGGTTTTGGCTCAGGTCACGATCTCAGGGTCGTGAGATCGAGCCCTATGTCAGGCTCAGGTGCTGGGAGTGGAGCCTGCTTAAGAGTCTCTCCCTCTGCCCCTTCCCCCTCTAAAAATAAAAGAAATAAAAAGAAACACTGTCCATCTCAGTAATTCTCCAAAATGTACCCTATGTGGACAGAGCAATAGAAAGCACCTCACTTGGACCACAGTAGCAGCTGAGTTCTACTCAGAAACACATCAGTACAGTACAGTTTAATCTTATGTGTATCACTTTCTAAAGAGACTACCTAAAATACAATGATGTGTTTTCAATAATACCGCCACCTCTTTTGTCAAAGATGCTATTCTCATGATATGATTTAATGTTCACGATATAAGAACCATTCAATAACTTAAGTGCTTGTCACAAGTCTGTCTGAACAGGTTTTTTCCAAACAGTGGGCCGTGACCCACTAGTGGATGATGGTATCAATTTAATGGGTTCAAACAGCATTCTAAAAAACTAAAAGAGAACCAAATATACTACAAGTATTTCATGGAACCTGTGTTTTCTCTTTATATATGCATGTGCATGTGTATGTATATATGAATGTAAACAAATCTGACCACATAGGAGGGGAAAAGAGGGTAGTACAGAGCAATGGTTAATACACAGACTGCCTGAGTTTGAGCCCTAGATACGTTATTTAGTTAAGATAACAGTGTCTCCGGTGCCTGGGTGACTCAGCCAGTTGGGCATCTGACCCTTGGTTTCCGCTCAGGTCATGATTGTGAGATTGAGCCTCATGGCAGGCTCCGTGCTCAGCAGGGAGTCAGCTTGAGATTCTCTCTCCCTCTCTCTCTCCTCCTCCCCCCGCTTGTGCTCTTTCTCTTTCTCTCTAAAATAATAATAATAAAAAAAAGATAACAGTGCCTCAATTTCCTCACTAGGGATAGTAATAGTTCCTACATTATAAGGTGTGGGGATTAAATAAATTAATATAAGCATCCTGGCAGATAACAAACACTATGTAAGTGTTAGTGGAAAAAAGTGTGTGTGTGTTTATACGTCTATATGCATAACATAAATACACATACTGAGTTGCAATACAAAATGTGCCTATTTCGTCCTATGGGTAATAATCAGAAGAGCTTGAAAGCCACTGTTCTAGATGAATTTATATGCCTTGCCTTTAAAAGGAAAATTATGGGGCGCCTGGGTGGCTCAGTTGGTTAAGCATCTGCCTTGGGCTCAGGTCATGACCTCAGGGTCCTAGGATTGAGTCCCATGTCAGGCTCCTGGCTCAGTGGGGAGTCTGCTTCTCCCTCTCCTCTGCCCCTCCCCCTGTTCCTGTTCTCTCTCTCTCAAATAAATAAATAAAATCTTAAAAAAAGAAAAAAGAAAAGAGAAAAAAGAAAGAAAAAGAAAATCATGCAAGTCACAGAGTTTTCCCTTTATCCCTGCCTCTCAGTTACCCCAGAGGTAAATGTAAGACTCAGTTACAACGCCTGTCTCACCCCAGATGTCTGTGACATCTACTTCACTTCCCTTTTATCTGGCTTTTGCTCGGTCGTCTTCTTCTTCTTCTTTTTTTTAGGTTCTCTCTTTTTTATCTATCTTTGAAAATGCCCTTCAATCTCTTTTTGAAAGTAGGTAAATTTCAAAACACATTAAAAATAAAATGCACTTGATTTTCATATTTATGAAATAAGCATTGTTTACTAAATTCTCTTATATAACAGATATCTTAATTGTACACTCAATTCCAAATATTAAAAAAATACATACCTATAAAACTAAGTATTTCAATATAATTTTAAAAGAAAAAAAGGAGAATTTGAGCTATTTAACACAACTATTTTTTTTAAATTGGCCACTGTTTTCATTTGTAAAATAAAAAACACCCAAAATTTCTAAAATTAATGAAGGTAGACTGACTAAAATAGATTATTCTTCTAGCATGTAAGGAAAAGCTATGAATCCAAAACATGATTAAATAAATATTTGCTAAAAAGCAAAAGAGACATAGTGAAAGCATACGAAATCATAAGTAGTAATTTTTATAAAAAACACCAGGTAGGCCATTTGTTCGGGGCACAAACATTTAGATCTTCTAGAAGATACATAATAAAGAGGATCTAGATGAGATATTAAAAAAGCGTCAGCATTCTAGATTTAACCCAATTATAGTTTTTAAATTAACCAGGGCCATTTCACCCATTTGCTTAACTCCTTCAATGGTCAGAAACAGTAGTACAGCTGAATCAGGAACACAAATCAGTACATTTTCTCATGAATGGTGATAGCATCGAAAAAAGACTTAGTATGTACAAAAGTTGAAAGTAAAAATAGTCACAGGATTAACTATCTGGGGGTATCATTTATGCATATTCCATTAGTTTGAGTAATTAAAGACTAATTGTATAATGATCTTCTAGATCAGCACTGTGTATTCAGAGAAAGCATTGAGACACTCCGTGCATTAAACCAGCTCATAACTGCATACATGGAAGTGGCTATGGCCAACTCCTGACTACCTCCGTATGGATGACCCATTTAAACCACAGGCCATTTCTGACCCCTGGTGCCAAATGACTTGAAAACCAAAGATTCTGGTCCAACAGGAAAGAAGAAAAAGTTACAAAGGAAACCATGTCCAACTGTGAGGTCTAGACTTGGAAATGACTACCCATGGAAGTGATTACCCAAGAATCTCACTAAAAGAAAAATACACAAAAACAAGTAAATAAGAACAACTAAGAAGCACATTCATAAATTATTCTCTTTATATCTCCACAAACAAGCCATTTCCCTAGCTACACAGTTAGGTCTTAATGACCGGTGTTAATGACCATCTGTAGCAGACGTGAATGGTGCTCTGCCAGATCACACTTTTATAGGCCAGGGTACCCAAACCCCAGCCACGAGTAGCCCACAGTTGCCTCCTTCTGCCTCTGGAGAAAGACCTAAGGTAGACAGAAGTCCCAGTCTCACCTGGGAGGGTACATTCCACCATTCCCTACCCCGCCCCCACCCAAGCAGCCCACAGTCAATGACTACCATAGGTACAAAGGCTTGCCTCATCCCTTTGGCGCCAAAACTTCCCATGGGCTCAGGCTGAATCTAGACCCCAGCTTAGACCACATGCTGCTTAGGTTCTTCCCCCGCTCCTTCTGCTTTCCTCACTCTCTCCTGAGAGGAATGCTCTGAGCATTCCTCTCAGGCAATAAATCACATGCACCTAAATCCCTGTCCTGGGCTCTGCTTCTAGCAAACATGACCTAGGACAGCATCAGTAATAAATCAAATTGTATTTACCCTAGGGAGACAATGTCAACCAACATCTTCATATGGAATCATTTTATGATTATGGCATAAAACACTACAAACATTTAACCTCTCAAATTTTCATAAACACCATAGGTTTACACTGAAGCATAAGGCCTAGTGGGTATATACAGATACAGATAAAAACTTTCTTGAATAATAATTTTGACAATTTCATGAATACATGCCTTGAAAAGTACTGTATTTTAATAGGGATACTTTCCAAACACTTAAGAGAATAAAATGACAAATGATGACTATGTCATCATACTTGATAAAACAGTCTTCTGCATGATTGCAACCAAAGTTTTTCCCCTCTATCATTTCACCAAAAAGTTGCCTAGTGCAATTTCTAGCACCCTCTAGTGGCAAATTACCCAAGAGAAATAGAAATGACTCCTTTAATAAATAAAATGTGTTTCTGAAAACCCTGCAGTAAAAATTAAAAATAAAAATAGAAAAGGCTGTCCCATCAGAGATGATTTTCACTGAGTCTGGGACAATGAGTAAAGAACTACCAGAGTCACCAATTTCAAAGATGGCACTTTAAGACTGAGGTAAGCAACCAAAAGGTAAGTCTCTCTACTGGATAAATAAGTGTTTTCATGGAACAGCTTGCAAGATCTGCTATTGATTAGATGTCAGGAAAAAAAAAAATCCACACGGCAAGGAAAAAGTGACCTTCTTATAAGGGCACCAGGGACTGAGGTAGGCACAAATGTTTGTTGCTCGTCAGACGTTCGTGGTGGCAAGGCACTGTGAATTCCTATACTCTGCCAGTACTCATTCCAAGGTTTCATAAGCCCAGGAATAATTCTATATTAAATGAAGACCAGATCCTTATTATTCAACTTGCAAGTTTGTATGTAATGTATCTTTTTTTTTTTTAATGCTCACTACTCTATCCCCAGCACCCAAAACAGTACTTGCCTCTTGATAAATACATGTGAATGAATGAATCCCGAGTGCAATGGGAATGAACTGAAAGTTGTTTTTTTTTTTAAGATTTTATTTATTTGACAGAGAGAGACACAGAGAGAAAGGGAACACAAGCAGGGGGAGTGGGAGAGGGAGAAGCAGGCTTCCCGCTGAGCAGGGAGCCCAAGGTGGGCTCAATCCCAGGACCCTGGGATCATGACCTGAGCCTAAGGCAGATGCTTAACAACTGAGCCACCCCGGCGCCCCTGAACTGAAAGTTGTAAAAAGAGAAGTGACAGGTCTAATTTTGTACTTAAGATGGACCACTCCAGCTGCAGTGTGGAGAACAGAAGAGGAAGAATCAGCTGAAACCTGGGAGATTTGTGGTGGTCGTATTTCCCTCTTGCTGGACATATTTTAGGCTTTACAATAAAATATTTGTTAAGAAATAACATTCACTTACATATCAAGCTAATCTGACGCCTTGGTAATGCATTATATTAGCTCATTTAGAAGCTCGGCTTCTTTCCCTTTCAGTTACATAAACAGCTGACGTTTTTACAGCATTTACTATGTGTCAGGCAATCTAAATATTTTATTACTCATTTTCTGTATATTATAACATAAGATTGTCAACCTAAAGTACAAAAAGGGTGTTCAGAGGGGCGGCTGGGTGGTTCAATCAGTTAAGCGACCAACTCTTGATTTCGGCTTAGGTTGTGATCTCAGGGTCGTGAGATCAAACCCTGCACCAGGCTCCACGCGAGGCATGGAGCCTGCTTAAGATTCTCCCTCTCCCTCTGCCCCTCCCCCCAACCCCACCCACTCACGTACACATGCGTTGTCTCTCTAAAAAAATAAAAAATAACTTCAGTCGAAATTACTCCCAGATATGCTAACAGAGTGAGTGACTATATGAAAAAAACTAATTATCCCTATGAAGAAGTCCTAAATAATTTTGTTTTTCTAATTTAGGGTACAGCTTTACAGTAGAGTTTCCTATTCAATAAATAACCACAACTGATGGTTATCTAGCAATTGGCAATTCATATCCATTCTTTTATTAATCCTATAACAATATTGTGAGATAGGTATTATTGACTTATGTCAATAGGGACTTAGGCTCTCAGAGTTCAAGGGATTTACCCAAGGAACTCAAGTCGGTGATGATAACATCAAGATTCAAACCTGAATCTTGTAATGGCATCCTGGATACCCAAGTACTTCACAATTATGAATGCACCAAAACTGGAAGATGAAATCAACTCAGCTGCACCCTTTATGGTTGGTTATATGGCAAATTTTATTTATTTATTTTTTTTGGCATAATGACAAAAGATCTCCAAAGTACAGGATCATGTATAATGAACAAAGAAAATCCAAAGAGAATACTGAAGTCTTTTAGCTAAGACCATCATGCTCCACTAAGCATCAAAAATACTAAGGCACACAATGGGTACACTTAAAGACTTTCTTCACCTATACTGGACACATGTCTTAGAGAAAGCAAATGGTTAAAAGTAAAGCAGCAGAAAAGGAGAGAAATAAAAACAGAATCAGTATTCTCACAAACAATCCAAAATTTCATCACGAAACAAGATAACAGTTGATTCTTGAACATGGGTTTGAACTACAACGGTCCACTTATAAATAAATTTTTTTAAATACAGTACAATACTGTAAATGTATTTTCTCTCATATGATTTTCTTAACATTTCCTCTAGCTCACTTTATTGTTAAATACACAGTACATGATACATATAACACACAAAATATGTGTTAATTGATCATTTACATTATCAGTAAGGCTTCCAGTCAACAAGAGGGTATTAGTAGTTAAGTTTCTGGGGGTTCAAAAGTTATACCTGGGTTTTCAACTATGTGCACCCATCCCCCACATTTTTCAAGGGGCAAGTGTAATTCTAAAAGATGAACCAAAGCTATTTCCTGGACTTGGAAGTATCAATCTCAAAAATAATGCTAGAGATAAGAGTATGAAATATATACTATTAAACTATTATTATGCTTTATACTGTTATAAGCTATGGAGACGGGGCAGGGCAACAGAGATGGACAAATATAGAGAGATGATCCCAAGAGCTTACAGTCTAAAAGAAAAATAGCATATATGAAGGAAAATTCAGAGAACCACTCATTGCTGTGTTCTCGGCAAAGGACTTTCAGTGCCCCAATTCAGAGAATGAATCAATCTGAGCAGTATTTAGACAGGCAGAAGAGAAGAAGAGCACTAGGATAATGGGAACAAGATAAGACAGAGCATCAGAATATGGGGAAAAGGATGCATCACTGTAGGGGAGTAAAAGAAAATTAACCAGACTAGAAAGTAGATGGAATATCAGGGTAACTGGACAAAAAAAAAGATAAGAGAAAACAAAGCTAAGCCTGAGAGCAAGGCAAGGATTTGGATTTGAATTAATTAACTGGGGGGGGAAAAGGCACTATAAGTTCTAAATAGGAGAAGAGCATAATAATGTTGAATTTTAATGAGGACGCATACCATTTATAACAGAATATATGTAAAACGCATAAAATGGAAGAGAGAACTTGCAGAAAGGCAGAACAGTTAGGAAAACCCTAACAACAATCCATGTACAAGGTAATATGAGTGACAGCACTAGGAACAGAAAAGGTCAATCCAAGGGTCATTTTGAAGGAAAAATTACAGGATTTTGTGAGAAACAAGAAATAAAAAGAGAAAAAAATAAAAAATTACTTGCAAGTTTCTATCTTAGGAAACTGATCAACAGATCAGTGACAGACCAACAGAAACAAGATAGCTGAAAAGAGAAATAAATCAAAGTCTGAGTAAAAGAGAGATTTTTATTTTTATTTTATTTATTTTTAAAGATTTTATTTAATTATTTGAGAGAGAGAGAGAGAGAGTGTGCACGCGAGTGGGAGGAGGAGCAGAGGGAGAGGGATAAAGCAGACTCTGCATTGAGCATGGAGTCCGATGTGGGGCTCGATTCCATGACCCTGAGACCATGACTTGAGCTGAAATCAAGAGTCTAATGCTCAACCGACTGAACCACCAAGGTGCCCCAAAAGAGAGATTTTTAAATGAGTATTACTTGCATTTAAGTATGAGATCAAAAAGCAAATCTTTGATATTGTAATATTCCATAAAGTCTTCAAGATATTGGATGAACAGCATTTTATATAGTTCAAAATACATAAAAATTAATTCATCAGAAGAATTTTCAGTTTCACTTCCAAAGAAAACCTGGCATGACACATAAAGACATCTGATGAGGCTCTTCTATTATTCTAAGTAGTGCTGAAAAAAATTATCTTAAAAAGGTAATGAAACTGAAAGATTAGTGGTGAAATTTTTGAATAAAAATTGAGATTTTATTATATTCATAAGAAAAGTTTCCACCTACTCCATTTAGTCATCAAAAATGTGATTTTAAATACCTACAATGACATCTTAGTTATTCCATGTTCTCATAAGAGCAAGCACACTGTCAGCTGACAGAAGGAAAAGCAGTACCCACAGCTAACAATAGACCAATAATATGACAGTGAAAAAGCATGAAATGAAAATGCCAAGGTAAAACATTACTAACAATCTCTTTCCTCACCTTTGCAAACCTGTCTTAAGGACCTGCGATCATACCACTCAAAAAGCTGAGGTAGATAACAGGACAAAGTATTAATTGTGTTGAAAGAAAGTATACACCAGGTTTGATTTTATAAATTTGATATTAAAAATCTTACATGTTCGGAACTGGCCTCTAATTTTTCTTCCTCATATTCTCTTAGTGGTTTTTGGAATCAAAGTTATACTAGCCTCATGCAATGAACTGGAAAGAAGAATCCCACTTTTTCTATTCTCTGAAAGAGTTTGTGGAAGATTAGAATTATCTATGTCTTGAATGTTTGGCAGAACTCATTCTTAAAACTCTACCAAGTGCTGTCCTAACAAGAAGATTTTTACTTACCAATTTCTTTAACAGTTATAGGATACTAAGGTTTTCTATTCTTTTTTCAATTGCTTTGGAAATTCACACCTTTCAAGATTTGTGAGGAGATTAAAGTTTGAGGAATAGTACCTCAGAACACTAATTCCTATCACCTCCCAAACTGTATGATATTTTTGTCCAATAATGCAGTTTCCTTTTTTTAACCCCACAATTTCAACATTACAACTATGGTTTTTTTAGATTTTCTTTACCCACCAAACCTTTTTGCATCTCAGAAACTCTCCTGAGATTACTTTCCTTGTCCCTACATGAAGATCTGTTAGAAATTCTTCTAGTGAGGATGTGTTGGTGGAAAACACACTCAGCTTCTGTGTGTCTCAAAAATAGTTTTGTTGGGTATAGAATTCTAAATTGACAGTTATTTTCTCTGGGCATTCTGCAGGTATTCTTCTTCTCTTCCAAGGCTTTCATGGTTGCTGCTAAAAAGGCATCTGTTTGTCTGATCACTGTTCTTCCTTCATAAATAAGTCTTTTCACTCTGGCTGCTTTTAGGATATCTGTCTGTCTCTGGTGCTCATCCCCTTCTCTATGATGTATCATGTAAAACTTCCCGTTTGTCTGTCTGCTTGTAAATTGTTCTGTTTCTTCAATCTGTGAATTCATATTTTCAGTCAATCTTAGTAAATTCTCAGCTACAACCCCTCCTCTATTAGCTCCTTCTGGGATTCTGATTAGACAAATTTGTACCTTCTCTCTGTCCTCTAGGTCTTCATCTCTCTCTTATAAATGCCATCTCATTTTTCTCCATTTTATATTCTGCATATTTTCCTCAAATCCATCTCTCAATTTGCTAATTCTCTTTAGCTACATCTCAACTGCTAGTAAACCATCTACTGAATTTATAATTTGAATTATTTTTCACTTCTAGAAGTACTATTGGTTCTCTTTCAAATCTGTCTAGTCATTTTGTAGTATGTCTTTTTTCCTGAATATTACCATCAATGTTCTAATTTTAAAAACCATATAAACATATATATCATATTTCATACCTAATAATTCCAACAGTCTGGTGACTTGCTTCTTGGATGCTTGTGATCATTCACAATTAAGATCATGTCTATAAAACTTCCTTCAGTACTTCTTTATGGTCTAGGTAACAGTTCATTCTTTCAAAGAGGACTTACATTTGCTTTTCCTAGGCACCTGGGAATACTACCAACTCGGTACTACTGTAAACTAAATTCTTACCTATTTTTTGTTCTTTGGGATCATACAAATGTGTACAAATTCAAGCTGCAAACCTGCACAATGCCTGGCTTTTGTTGTGAATGCTCAGGGAAGGCTTTTGTTTATTTTTTTAATTCTCTTCACCCAGAGCCAATGCTGAGGCAGAAAAATTTCCTCTGCGGCTCCCTTTGCAGGCTGCATTTTCTTACTTAGTCTTTTTCTAAGCAGTAGTCTTCTCTACCTCTTGGGAGCCTTAGATGATATCTCTCATACCAAGCATAAAAATGGGAAATCCAAAGAACTAGCTCACAATTTACTGGTAGATTTCCCCAGAATAACCTCTGCCTTCAGGGAGCTTATGCATTCTCTAGATTCCTGCTCCCACTTTCTTATTGGATTCCAAGGATTTTCCTTATTCTTACCAGCTGACCTATACCATCGAGTAGACTTTCTTTAAAGGCATTTTATCCAGCACTTTAGGAGTTTAAAAATGAGGGGGATTTTTCAGGATATGCAAGCTGTCATCTTATCAGAAACAGAACATACACTGCCTTTCTGTTTCTACTTATGTATTTGGAATATACTGCCAAATATAAAATTGACAGATCAAGGAACAGAATTAGTTTCATGGGTTTTGTTACATGCTATAAAATTCAGTGATGAAAATTAATTAATATCCCATTTTAACAGTGGCTTGAGAAGATTTGTAGATTCCATGTCTATTTTGCTTCAGAGAAGTTACCTAATAATATTAAATAAAAGTTTTTTGGTTTTGATGCTATCTGGAATAAAACATGATCTTAGTCTGATTTGTATAACTTATCTTCTAAAAGAACAGCTACAATGTTGGTAAGGATGTAGAGATACTGCAACCCTCACACACTGCTGGTGGGAATGTAAAGTGGTGTGGCCACCTTAGAAAAAGTCTATAGTGGGGCGCCTGGGTGGCTCAGTCGTTAAGCATCTGCCTTCGGCTTGAAGGGTCCCAGGGTCCTGGGATCGAGCCCCACATCGGGCTCTCTGCTCAGCGGGAAGCCTGCTTCTCCCTCTCCCGCTCCCCCTGCTTGTGTTCTCTCTCTTGCTGTGTATCTCTCTGTCAAATAAATAAATAAAATCTTTAAAAAAGAGAGAGAAAAAGTCTAGTAGTTCCTCAAGAAGTTAAACATAGAATTATCATCTGAAATGGCAATTCACTACTAATATATACCCAAGAGAAATTAAAACTTATGTTCACCCAAAAACTCATATGCGAACACTCAGAGCAGCATTGTTCATAATAGCTAAAAGGGAGAAACAACCCAGCAACTGATAAATGGATAAACAAAATGTGGTATATCCATACAGTGGGATATTATTAAGCCATAAAAAGGAAAGAAGCAGTGATCCATGCTACAACATGGATGAATCTAGAAAACGTTATGTTAAGTGAGAGAAGCCAGACACAAAAGACCACCAATTACATGATTCAATTACATGAAATATCCAGAATAGGCCAATAAAAAGATAGAGAAAATAGGTTAGTGGTTGTTTAGAGCTGGGAGGATGGTGATCTTGGGAGGTAATAAAGGGTTCACAGTTTCTTTTTGAGGTAAGGAAAATGTTCTAAAATTGGTTGTGGTAATGGTTGCACAACTCTGTAAATATACTAAAACCACTGATTTGTACACTTTAAATGGATGAATAATAAGGCATGTGATTACACTGCAATAGGGCTATCAGAATAAAAACCATGCAGATAAAACAAATTCTGTGGCTATAACATAAATTGACCTGAAAACCCTTCGACAAAACGGCACAAGCACTATTTCCAAGGAAATCCAGTCACCGTACAATTGTGACCCCTTTTCTCCTTTGAGTTGATACTGCCTTTGAAAGAGGAAGCAAACGTAAGGATAAAAGACATGATTTTGGTATTCTGAAAGCATGATTTCTTAGGGATATGGTAGGGTGAGGCTAGTTTGCTTTAAAAATACATCTTAACAAATGATCTGAAGGAGAGAATGCACAGTAAAATCTCCCAAGCTGACAATTATACGATACTCTTCCTGACAATAAGACACTTAGTTGATGAAAATAAATCATAGGGTTTATTCGCTGGCAGCTGTAGAAGGTGGCTCTTACACAATATGCTAAACTACTCAGGAAAATTATGAAGAGCTTGCATGGCAAGGCCCTAGGCGTGAAGGCTCAACACCAAATGACCTAAAGACAAATTACATATACATGAGTATGGGAGGGCAGTGCCTGGGACTGATTTTGGAAGCCCAGGAGAAAGAATTTTTCTCCTGCTAGAAGGCGTGGCCCTTCGGAAAGTATGGGCGGATACGCTCATATGAACAGCGGCAATCCCTCCTGTCAGGGGCTGGGAATCCAGGAAGGTATACAGGCCCCTGAAAGTGTGAAGCCAAACTCTAGTGGGGAAGAAGAATGGTCTATCTTTTGAGGCTCTCTCCCGACTTCCAGGAAAGAGACAATAGACCTGCTGAGGATGGGGGGGAAAAAAAAGGAATTAAAATCCTCCTTTTCACTTCTACCTGGAGGATGAAAAATAAGAGTCTCGGGGCACCTGGGTGGCTCAGTCGTTAAGCGTCTGCCTTCGGCTCAGGTCATGATCCCAGAGTCCTGGGATCGAGCCCCGCATCGGGCTCCCTGCTCGGCAGGAAGCCTGCTTCTCCCGCTCCCACTCCCCCTGCTTGTGTTCCCTCTCTCGCTGTGTCTCTCTCTATCAAATAAATAAAATCTTTAAAAAGAAAAAAAAAAAAAGAAAAAGAAGAGTCTCAAGTTCTCAATGCGGTGTAACTGCAGAACAACAACATATTCCAGAGGGAGAGCAGAGGAGAGGAGGTGCACTCCTGGCAAGACCAGCTACGTAACTGGTGGGCCTGCTGCCAAATCAAAGTGTGGGGTGCCTTGTTCACCAATCATTTAGAATCTCAGAACAGTGACAGCAGAGCATTACACCTAACATGGGGCTCTTCTGAGTGTGGGGATGGCTGCAACTACATGGGCCATACGCCCAGGAGGCCCTGACTCTTGAGCAGCAAGAACGGCAGTAGCAAAAACTCAGGAGGCACAGAAGAAAGCCAAGATCATCGAAAAGCCTAACACCTGAGACTGTTACCATTTTGGTGTATATTCCAGAGAATTTCATATATACACATAGACTGTTGGCCCTGGAACAACATAGGTTTGAACTGCACGGGTCCACTTGTACATGGAATTTTTTGGATAAATACAGTACAGGACTGCAAATATATTTTCTACTTCTTACTATTTCTTAATAACATTTTCTTTTCTCTAGCTTTCTTTATTGTACGAATACAGTATAGAATACATACAACATACAAAATATGTGTTAATCGACTGTTTATGTTATCGGAAAGGCTCCCAGTCAACAGGACGCTATTAGTAGTTAAGTTCTGGGGGAATCAAAAGTTACCCACAGATTCCCAAGAGTGCAGGGGATTGGTGCCCGTAACCCTCTGTATTGTTCAAGGGTCAAGTGTACATGGAGACCTTGATTCATACCATTTTTTATTTCACAGAAATGGTATAGTGTACATTCTCTCCTGTAGCCTTTTTTTTTAAAGCTTATTACAGTATGGAGAACTTTCAAAAATGTTAAATACAGATCATTTCATTCCAATTGTATAGATTATAGAACATAAAGATCCATGTTCCATTTAACCAAACTCATATTGGTAAGGTTTCTGAAGGGTCTTGGGTTTTTCATTATTAAACATGATGACCACTGGATATGAATAAAGTGGAATGAGGACTGAATGAGTTAAATCAGTATAAAGTATTTCACAGAGTACTTGGCAAGTCACAAGCTCTCTATAAATGTTAGTGATTTTAGTATTGTGTCCTATGTAAAGACTGAACTAATTTACATTCCCAACAGCAGGGTAAAAGAAACTGGTTTTCCTAAATCTTTGCCAATTCTTCCAAATTTTCCCTTTTGTATTTCTTCTATGAATCATTTGTTCGTGTTCTTTGACAGTTCTCCTATTGGATTTCTTATGCTTTTAAATTTTTAACTGATTTCCATATTAAGGATATGAGTCCTTTGTCATAAGAATAACAAACACTTTTTTTTTGGCTTAGAAAAATTTTTTTAAGACTTACCTCCAGTTCCTAGGACCTTGAGGAGCTCAAAATTTTCAATCCCCACCTTCTCTGCATGTCCTGTTAAATTAGCTAAAAAAAGAAAGAGAAAAAAGAAATAATTAAGGGGATCAGTAACAGGAGGGGGCCCATGGGGGCTTCTGAAATACCAGCAATGTTTTATTACTTGACCTGGGTGGTTAAGCCAGGGTTCACTTTATAATTATTTGTTAAACTATAGGAGCTATGTTTTGTGCAATTTTCTGTATGTCATATATTACAGGCAAACTTTTTAGAATTTAGTAGCTATATCATTTGTACCTGAAGTTAACATAAAAATAAAGTGTTAATAGACTCACTACTGATCCAGATAATCTGAAAATAAACACAAATTCCAATATATAGCTAGATATGCAGTACAAAGAAAACTGGACAGATTTAGACAACATAATCATTAGTTAACAAATATGTATTGAGTGTCCACTAAATATCATCCCCAGGATCTAAGCTGGGTTCTACTCCCATTTCTTTCTTTCTTTCTGTTTTTTTAAAAATTTTATTTATCTATTTGACAGAGAGATAGAGAGCACAAGTAGGCAGAGAGGCAGGCAGAGGGAGAGGGAGAAGCAGGCTCCCTGCCGAGCAGGGAGCCCGATGCGGAACTCGATCCCAGGACCCTGGGATCGTGACCTGAGCCGAAGGCAGCCACTTAACCAACTGAGCCACCCAGGTGCCCCTCTTTTTTTAAAAAAAAAGATTTATTTTATTTGTTTATCTTAGAGAGAGAGCACGAGCAGAAGGAGGGGCAGAGGGAGAAGATCTCAAGCCTGTGCTGAGCGCAGAGCCCAATGTGGGGCTCAATCTCGCAACCCTGAGATTATGACCTGAGCCAAAATCAAGAGTCAGACGCTCAACCGACTGAGCCACCCAGGCGCCCCTCTACTCCCATTTCTGCCACTAAGCACCTGCCACTAAGCACCTGCACCTAGGCACATGATTTAGCCTGCATTAGTCATTTAACTACCCTGTGTCTCTGTTCCCTCATCTCTGAAATGAAAGCACTGGTCTCAATTAACTCTAAGATCTCTGCCAGCTCTAAAATTTGTTTCAAAGTATAAACTCTTTAAAAACATATTCTATCCTAAATAAACAAAATTAGGATATCGTATGAAGGAGTATTTTCCCAAGTATATTCCTTTGATTCTGGTCCTATCCTACAAGATGTTAATAGATGTTATATTTGGGAGGAAAACATGCTTTCAAGTCAAAAAAACTTGAAATGGTTGGCTTAAACAAAGTTAATCGGGTTTCTTTACTGCTGAACTTCACAGATGAAAATCTGTATGTGAATCTTCAAAACTGAGATACATATTTATCAGATTTATTGGATCCCCAAATTATTTTTTATGGTAATACCTATTAATATTATGTGAACCAGCATTCTGTAGATGTGGTTAACGTCAGGCTTGGCCCAAATCCTAGTTTTACCACTTAAAAGCCATGTGACCTTAAACAAATTACTTAGCTTTTCTTTGTCTCAGGTCACCTCTAGTGTAAAATGAGGATAATAAAAATACCTACCCTCAAAGCATACTGATGTCTGCAATTTGCTTTGAAATGCATTAAAAAAAATAAGATGGATTAATGGATGAATATAGGTATGGATAGATATGTGATAAAGAAAAACAGATAAAATGTTTATTACAGAATCTAGATAGTGTAAGTGTTCAACATGTCATTCTTCCAAATTCTCTGTATATTTGAAAATAGAATAATACCTACCTCATAGGGTTGTGATGAGGATTCAGTGAGTTAAATTCATACAGAGCTTGCTATATGCCATAAACATTATTATAAGCATTTGTAAGTAAACAATGCTCTGGGCCTACAACTTCAAGAAAATCAGACCCAACTAGGAACTTCTAGAATTAAAAGTTTCAGGGTGATAAGTGATTTCAGTGTCCTTCCAAAGTTTAACTAAATTCATAGTTAAAATTTTTTAAAATTGTGGTCAAAACCACATAACATAAAATTTCCCACCTTAGCCATTTTTTTCTTTTAAAGATTTTATTTATTTATTTGACAGAGAGAGAGATAGTGAGAAAGGGAACACAAGCAGGGGGAGTGGGAGAGGGAGAAGCAGGCTTCCCGCTGAGTAGAGAGCCTGAGGTGGGGCTCAATCCCAGGACACCAGGACCTTGACCCAAGCCGAAGGCAGATGCCTAACGACTGAGCCACCCAGGCGCCCGCCCCCCTCCAAGCCATGTTTAAGTGTATAATACAGTGGTGCTAATTATATGTACTATGTTTACAACAGATCTCTGGAATTTTTTACATTTTGCAAACAAACTCTATACCCATTGAACTTAATCTATTAACAATTTAATGTAATTGTTGAGATGGTTGGATTTGGGTCAACCATTTTATTTTATTATTTGTTTCCAACTTGTTTTTTTCTCTTTTCTTTTTTAAAGTTTTATTTATTTAATAAATCTCTACACCCAATGAGGGGCTCGAACACATGACCCTAAGATTGAGTCGCATGCTCTTCCAACCAAGCCAGCCAGGTGCCCCTTGTCTTTTCTATTGTTTGTTCCCATGTTTCTACTTTCCTGACTTAAAACAACAACAACAACAACAACAACCACAAAAGATACCATTTAAATGCTTTTTAGAATTTCACTTCAATTTTCACATTGGCATTTTAGCTCTACTTCTTTGCATTATTAGTGTAGTTGTTGCCCTAAGGATTACAGTATACATCTTTAATTACTCACAGTCCTCTTATAATTAATACTGTACCGTTTCCCTAAAAATATAGAAACTTTGCAATCATTCTTCATGGACTACAGATACATATTAAATGGAGTTAATATCTTTGACATATGCTATATATGCACAACTTATATAATATGATTTATAAAGAAAATAAGAGGAAAGACAGAGGCTTTCCCTTTTCTGTAGATATTTCTCATTTTTGATGATCTTTTTTTTATCTTTTCCAAAGATCCAAAATTCCATCAGGTATAAGTTTCCCTCAGCCTTGAAGAACTTCCTTTGACATTGCTTTTTTTTTTTTTTTTAATTTTTTTTTTTTTAAGATTTTATTTATTTGCGAGAGAGAATGAGAGACAGAGAGCATGAGAGGGAGGAGGGTCAGAGGGAGAAGCAGACTCCCTGCTGAGCAGGGAGCCCGATGTGGGACTCGATCCCGGGACTCCAGGATCATGACCTGAGCCGAAGGCAGTCGCCCAAACAACTGAGCCACCCAGGCGCCCCATCCTTTGACATTTCTTGTAGTGCAGAATTCTCTTGAGTTTTCTTTTATCTGAAAAAGCCTTTGCCTTCATTTAAATTTTTTCACTGAGGTACATTCCCTAAGACTCACCCTTTTAAAGGGTACACGTCCATGGTTTTTAGTCTACTTACGGTTGTGCCACTGCTACCACTAACTAATTCTGGAATCCTCTTCATTTCTGAAGGGTGTTTTCCTTTGATAAGGAACACCGGGAGGACAGGCTTTTTTCTTTTCTTCCGGCACTTTAAACATGTTCTTCCACTCTCTTTTGGCTTCCGTGGTGTCCGAGGTGAAGTCAGTCATTAAATGGATCATTATTCCTCTATTAGAAATGTTAGCATTTTTCTCTTATTGCTTTCAACATTTGCTCTTTATCTTTGGCTTTCCAAAGTTTTGCCATGATGTGTCTCAATGTGGACTTCTTTGGGTTCAGTCAGCCTGGTATGTATTCACTGAGTATCTTGAATCTGTGGGTTTCTGTTTTTCATCAAATTTGGGGAATTTCTGCTTTAACTTTTCAAGAAATTTTTTCTATCCTATTCTCTCTATCCTCTGAGATTCCATTTCCATGCATGCTGGATTGTTTAATTCAACCTAAAAGGCCTCTGAGACTGTTCATTTTTTGCTCCAATATGTTTTCTCTCTGTTCTTCAAATTAATTTCTATTGCTCTGTCTTCAAGTTCACATACTTTTCCTTCTGCACCTCTATTCAACTGTTAAATCCATCTACTGAATTATTTCAAATATTGTATCTTTTTATTCTAGAACTTCCATTTGGTTCTTTCCCATTGTTTCTATTTATCTGATAGAATTTGTTTTGTTATTCACTGAGAGCATGACATTTTATTTCACTGAGGATATTATAACAGCTGCTTTAAAAATCTTGTCTGCTACTGCCAATATCTCATTCATCTCAGGGTAGGACTCAGCTGATTTTCTTCCTCTTCAGATATGTTCCATTTTCCTGATTCTCCATATATGGGGTAAGTATGGCTTGTAGAAATGTTAATTTGTGAAGACTATGAAATTATTTTTTTCTCCAGTGAGAGTTGTTTGTTTTGCTCAGCTGGCAAATATCTTGGGTTGGCCTAAACTGTAAACTCTTTTTCTTAGGAGGCAGCTCCAGTCCAGTTCAGATCTTTTGTCTTCAGCTGAGCTGTTCCAAGTCCATTGTACTTATGCATGGCTCAGAGGCAAGAGATGTGTGCTCACAAAGGACTCCCCCTCTTCTGGCTCTTCTTCTGGGATTTCTCTACTATCTTCAGTGATCAGGGCTCTCTGGTTTCAGTTCTAGTCACCCTGGCCAGAGAGACTATAGTTTTTCCACCAGAGTCTCCAGAGTACAGACTGTACTTAGCCTGAAGCTAAAATCAGTGAAAAGGCAAATTTACTTCTTATAGCTTCCTTCCTTCTCTCCTCTATGTACTCCCGAGTAGAGCCTATCTGCTTCTGTTCACTTGCTTTTTATATTAAATCCAGGTTTTACAGTTGTTTTCTGCAAAGGAATTCTCCAGGAGGGGGTCTTTTCTGAAATTACGAGAAACAAAAGTCTTCCTTCATACAGTCAACAGGATAAAGGGAAGCAGAATATGCCACCCCCAAATACGCCACTTTGGCATGTTGATTCTTTTGAAATAAAGTTACTTAAGAAATAGCCTGAGAAAGGAGGACACTGATCTCCTCTGCACGCCCCCCCCCGCCGCCGAAAGCAAGGAAATAAGTCTCTCATTTGAAAGGTACCCTCCCTGTACTAGGAGGGTAGAAGGCATCCTTATTACCAGAAATAGGGGATTTGGGGCCCAGAAAGCTATATAAACAAACTTTGTTACTTCCTCATTAATTTACTATCTCAAACCCAAACCCTTCAGTCTTACCAATTTTTCACAAAGCTACCTGCTTTGGTGACTTCTTTGAGCCTCATATTTGTATAGGCTCCTATACATACAAAATTAAATGTTTTTTCTCTGTTAATTTGTGTTATGTCAATTTAATTATTAGGCCAGCCAAAGAACCTAAAAGAAAAGAAGGGAAAGGTTCTCTTCCCCTGCAATTATAAAGTTTCTACTTTACTGCCCTAGCAAGTTAACTTCAAAGAGTAAAATAAAATTAAAAAGGTGATTTGATATAAGCCATCTCAGGGGTCTTGAACTTAATATCCATATAACTCTTTTACATTACATCTGTTAGGCAAAGTAAGTAATCAGACATATGGAAGCAGATCAATAGGAAGCTCTATCAGTATTTAGGCATGGGGAGAATTTATTAGTTATAAAGATCTTTTTCATTGTGTTAACAACAAAACACATAAAAACAAATGGTAAATGGGATACTATATAGAATCCTAAGCACTGACAAGCACATATTCGAACATGTGAGTCTAGGTATCTAAATGGTTCTCATTTCTATGCTACTACTTGTTATTATAAGTAGAAGCCTTTGAACATGAAAGTCTAAAAATAAACTACATTTCTCTTAAATTGTTAACCTCAGATCAAGAGCTCAAACTTCCCAGCAACACCACCACCATTTATTAGAACAAGACTTAAAATATTTACATTTTGTATTTCACCCTGGAGGTGAAGTAAACATCAGCCAATTACAGAAATCTGCATTTCTGAGTCATTACATGCCTTAGTGAAGTCCAAAATGTACGCTGATCAGATGGTGAGAAGGTACTCCACGCCTGGGGCCAGACTGTACCAGAAATAAGCCTTTACAACTGACAGACAGGACTGTCCATTGTTTTCCCTCATATGTAAAAATAAATGACACTTTATTGTGGTTGCAGGAGCTCCTTTTCCTGTGTCAGGTGAACCTCTGCCCACCCCCTGTCTAGTTGTCCCTGTAAGTAAGAGACGTTACTAACCTAATTATTCAAGAACCCAAAATCCTCACTGGGCACAGTTAGCTGTAGGTGGGGGTCCCTGTGTTAAAATAAGTCTCCACCCAGGGTCTGTGTTACTGCCTCAAACTCTCGGCCTGGCCTGAGCCATGGGGGCCCAATGGCCATTCTCTTGCACTTTCCTTTTACTATACAGCAGTCCCTCCTTAGCCGCAGCTTCACCTCCTGCAGGTTCAGTTACCCACGGCTTCAGTTACGGGCAGTTCACCACTGGCCAAGGGGGGCAGAGGATCCTCCTTGTGATGCATCCTCAGAAGGTCACACTATGTTACGGTGCCTGCATCATTCACCTTACCTCAGCTCATCACGAAAGCATTTTATTATCTCACACGTCATCACAAGAAGGGGAAGTTCAGTACAGTAAGATAGTCTGAGAGAGAGACAATATTCACGCAACTTTTAATTATTTTGTTTATTTAATTATATTGTTTAACTGTCCTGATTATTAGTGTTGTTGACCTCTTATTGTGCTTAATTTATAAATTAAATTTTATTATAGGTTATGTACGTATGTATAGGAAAATGCATAGTATATAGGAGGTTTGGTACTAGGTGCGGGTTCAGGCATCTGCTGAGAGTCTCGGAACGTTTCTCCCGTGGCTAAGGCGGGGGGGGACAACTGTATTCAGCAGTCAACAAGGCAGATTCAGAGGTTCACTTACCAGTTTGTTCTCCCGTCCAACCTTCTAACTCACACACCTCAATATGCTGGTCTCAAATGGTGATCAGATGAGGCTGGGAGGGAAGCAGGAGTCCTGACTTAGGCCTTAAGCCTGAACTACTTGCACCAAGGCACTTTTAAGGAGAATTCTACACTAATGTGCTAGAAGTTTGCACAGCCTTTATTAATGTGGCACTCTTGAGTCCCACGGGCTACTGTATCTTGCAGACTCAGGACTCCAGGGGGAAGAGTATATCGGCTGGGCAGAGTTTGGGTATTTCTGGATTTCTGGCTATAATGACTTGGCACCAAAACCTTACCCTCAGCTCCTAATTTCCGACTAAAAGGATTAACTCCTTTCCACCGAAACAGTGCCTCATGAAAACTCTTCACAAATATGTAAAATAACCAAAGAATATCAACAAACTTAGACTAGAGCTATTTAGTCGGTACATAATAGTACTACCAGGCCAGTTGTTGGTATCTGGCAACTCTTGTGATGCCTACACCTCTTGAGTTGTTAAATATTAGTAAGCCTGGATTAAAACAAAGAAAATATTTCTAAACTTTTCAAGGTCTATGTTAGGCCTATCTCTACAGTTAATCAGCTTAGACAGTCTCCTCTCATCAAAAGCATTTATAGTTTACATTAATGCATTGCTCAGTTTATTCATTTAGAAAAGATAGGTGTGAACAGTTGTAATGCTTTCATAAAGCAGTTGTCACCAATTTTTCTCTTATTAACATATTAGAAACTACCCCATTGAAAATCCTTTACTTCTTCATTGGTGTTATTATCCTATAATGCGTTCTTCCTGGTTAGGAAATCACTTTTAAAGCTGGATCTCACAAATTCTTTTACAAGAAGTCAATGGATCTTTTAAAAATGTTTGCCAAAACTCAAATGAATTTCAATGTTTAACAGATTCTCTTTAGAAAAGTCTGAATTATTAATAGCTCTTAAAGGAAAAATCTTGTCTTACAATGAATATAAAGTATTTGGTTTTTTTATACTACAACTGGATTCCTTTGGCTCCTCAAATAATAATATGGTTATGTGCCCTGTAGAAAAATATGGCCGATGTAATTTTTTAAATAAGAAATTTTTAAAAACCAGGTAATTGTCTTTTCTCCCAAATTTAAATAGCTTTGTTGCTTGTTCTACTATTATTATAAAATAATCCTGGTTTGTGGCTTTAAAAAAATAGATATAAATACAAATAGGCTTAAAGTAGACCTTGAAAACCTCCCTTATCCCCACCAAAGATTACTATTATTATTTCCTTGGCATATTCTTCCAGGATTTGAGCCATAAACCTATGAATGATAACTGGCTTCTTAACCCAACTTTCTAGGCAATTCTACTATCAAATGTAATTTGTAATGCAGACTATCTATGACCATTTCTTTTAAGTTGATATGTTTAAGTCAGAACTTCCCAATTTTATGGAGGAAAACAATCAGGAAAAACACATTTTTCATTCTGTTGCCATAGTTTCTGCTAAGCTGCACAAATGTAATTGCTCAGAGCATGTGCCAAAATCATTTCATTAGATCCAATAATTCACTTGTATTAAAGCTAAGAAAAGGCTAAATTTAAAGCACTTTTACAATTAAAGTAGAATAAAGAAGAGGAATAATACCTCTGAAGCCATTTCAAGTAAGTTGTTAGCATATGAGGGAGGTACTCATATGCCAGATTTTATTCAACGGATTAATCATTTATTAAGCTTGCAACAAGCTACAAGAAATGTAATTTATTAGAAAGGATTATGGAGTCTATGGGCAATAAGGGGAATATCATTATCACGTGAAACTACTTAAAAATGCTCATTGAGAATACAAGTTCTCATTTACTCATTTAACAAATACTCACTGGGTACCTAGGGACACCTGAGCCAGCTGTCAGGTCTTAAAGAAACAAAGGATTTGAAAATGTGAGAAAAGCTAGGGCCTCTGGGCTAGAAGAGTATCTGGAGCAAAAGCATAAGTTGGAGGGGCGCCTGGGTGGCTCAGTCGGTTAAGCGTCTGCCTTCAGCTCAGGTCATGATCCCAGGGTCCTGGGATCGAGCCCCGCATCGGGCTCCCTGCTCAGCGGGAAGCCTGCGTCTCCCTCTCCCACTCCCCCTGCTTGTGTTCCTGCTCTCGCTGTGTGTTTCTGTCAAATAAATAAAATCCTTAAAAAAAAAAAAAAAGCATAAGTTGGAATAAGTACTTTCCTAGCACAGAATAAGAGGATGGTCCTAATTAGCTATGATGGGCTTATGTGGGAAAAACAGTAAAAGTACTACATCAAATAGGGACACAAAACTAGCTGATTCAAAACCTAGAATGCCAGACTAATTAGTTTGAGTTGACTCCATAAGCAGCAATGGCTCTTGACAAGATGAAAGTAAGGTTTTAGAAAATTACTTGGGCAATAGTGTGCCATATGGATAGCAGCAAAGAAAGACTAAAGCTAAAAGGGGGAGAGGTTAATGCAATCAGCTAGATGTGTGCTAACAAGAATCTGGTCTGAGTAGAAACTAGCATAAAAAGGAAAGAACGAGCCTAAGAATCACTGCAATATCCAGTTCAAAAAACACTTGCTGAACACCTAACTTGGGTGCTGAGACCACAAAAGCAAACAGGACAGGGCCCCCACTTTCAAAGATAAATAAATTGAACTGTGTTTCTTTTTTCGCCCCCATTGGCCCCATATCTAAAGTATAAGAAATGAGGTCCCTTGGGTGGCTCAGTCAGCGTCCAATTCTTGATTTCAGCTCAGGTCGTGATCTGAGCGTCCTGGGATAAGCTCCCCGCACAGCGTGGAGTCTACTTCTCACCCTCTCCCTCTCCTCCCGCTCACATGTGCGTGCGCTCTCTCTCTCTCTCTCGCTCAAATAAATAAATCTTTTTTAAAAAGTACAAGAAATGAAAGTCTGGTAAATGGTAGTGTTACTGATGAATTTTATTGAAAGGGGAAGTTGAAAGGGAAGATTGAAAGGGGAAGTTTTGGGGTTTCAACACTGATTTTGGAGTGATGGCAGGGCATCCCAAAAAGCCTGCCGTGTAGACAGTTCTAGACAAGGAACTGAAGTTTGGCAGAGACAGCATGCTGATGGGGTTTTAGAACATGCTACCTGCCAAACACAGCACCTTGGCATATTAAATATTTTAAACTGAAGGAATCTGAAAATCAACAGCAGGTTCAGGGAAGGAGTTTCTGACCTCCCCCTGAAGCAAGTCATAAAACTTCCCTGCGAGAGGCACCCTCGCTAGACCCAGAGAAAGGAGCATCCCTATTTCTGGAGACGGGACACAGGCAGGAATCCGAACAAACAGGCCTTGCTAAGTTTCTCCCAGGTTACTACACTTACCTCATACATTTGCCCTCTCACACCCCTGTTCTACGACCTTCCACGCCATCAAACCTAACATGAAAATGCTAAGTTTACGTCTCCTGGGTCTTCATTTCCTTATGAAGTTTCCCATGTCACATAAAACTTACATAAATGTGTATGCTTTTCTCTTGTTAATCTGTCTTTTGTTACAGGGGTCCCAGGGAACTTAGAAGGGTAGAGGAGAAAAAAAAGTTATTAGAAGAGCAAATGCTTTAAGAAGAAAGCCCTCGGGAGACCACAGAGAAAGAAGGGCAAGTCTTAATGAAGACCAGGAGTGAGGATGCAGGAAGAAAAGAGCCAGAGAAAAGGCGAAAAAATGAACAGTGTATAGAATCCAAAGAAAGAATGCCCCCCAAAAACCCGGATTACCAATGAAGTCAAACATGGTACAGTGGGAAATATATATCTGGTCTTTGTCCAGGTTCCCAGCACACAGCTCCTTGAAGCTTAGGACACTCCAGAATGGTAAGAGTGTCCTTTGTATGCTGAGATGACTGGGGGCTAAGGGGGCCCAGACAGCTTCAGGATGGGGGCTGGCTGCTAGAAAGACCTAGGACTTTCAGCCCCACCCTACCCTCTGTCTCCTCCCAGGAAGGGAGAGGGGCTAGGGATTAAGTTAATCACCAATGGCCAATGATTTAACCAGTCATGCCTAGATCAAGAAACCTCCAGAAAAACCCCTGAACAATGGTTCTGAGAGGCTCAGGCTGGTGCACACACAGAGGGGCTGGGATGGTGGCTGAGAGGCTCAGGTAGGTGCACACACAGAGGGGCTGGGATGGTGGCGCTCCCTGAGAGGGCATGGAAGTTCCACATTCCCCTCCCGCACCCCCACTACCAATACCTTGCTCTAAGAATCTCTTCCATTTGGCTGTTCCTGAGTCATAGGTTTTATCCTCAAGTCTAGGCTGGGAGGTCAGGGTTATGGATGGAGACAGATAAACAAAACATCCTTAAAAACAATGGATACAGATAATTCTATTTAAAGATATGAAAGGAAGGAATAGAATGAAAATGGGGGAAAAAAATCATAGGAAATATTTTTCCAACTTAACAGTCAGATGAGAGAGAAGGTCAGAAGTGATAAGTAATGGGGTCCAGGACAGAAAGGGTTAGAGAGAAGGATTAAAAGACTGAAGAATAAGGATATGTAAAGGATGGAAAAAAAGATTATATATAGCCTTTCTACTGGACACAAATGGTCTCCGAAGGGAAGCAGTGCACAGAAGTAAGAGTAAAATGCCTCAGAAACCAGCTTGGCTAAAATGTACAGGGGGTTGAAATGAGATCTACAGGGGCGCCTGGGTGGCTCAGTCATTAAACGTCTGCCTTCAGCTCAGGTCATGATCCCAGGGTCCTGGGATCGAGCCCCGCGTCGGGCTCCCTGCTCTGCGGGAAGCCTGCTTCTCCCTCTCCCACTCCCCCTGCTTGTGTTCCCTCTCTCGCTGTGTCTCTCTCTGTCAAATGAATAAATAAAATCTTAAAAAAAAAAAAAAGAAATGAGATCTACAAAAAGTCACCTCAGGAGATAAAAATCAGTATAAGCAGCACAGAACTTGAACTATGCTAATCAAAAGAACAAAAATATTTAAAGAATGGACAACAAAAGATAGATTGGAAAAAACGAAAACTAAAAAACAGAATGCCAAGTTGGATAATGTGTTTCTAGCACTTTCCAAGGGACAATCTGATTACCAGCTTCAAACATCAGGTCCCCTAGGAAGCAACACCCCTACCCTGGAGATGGCCTTCCTGTGCTCCTAAGCCTTTCACTCGTAGAGCACATGGCCAACTCTCTTTTTTCTAAGTCCATACTCACCAGCAACCCAATTTTAACTCGAGACCCTCACCCCCAAATGAAAAAATGCACTAGTCAAGCAAATGCAAGTGTTTCATGTTGTTGCTTGTATGTCCCACTCTAAAGTGGTAAGATGTCATTTGGGTTGATATATCAGTCTTTTGAGATTGTAATCATAACTGTATGCATGAAATCAGAGCACGAAGAGGAAATGCAATTAACAAAATGATCCAGCATTGAACCCTGTTTGTCACTACCAAGGAATACCTCATTAAGATACTGCAGCAGTGTACTGTCACCTTGTCAATGGTTTTGTGACTGTTTTCATCTCGGAAGAAAAGGAGAACAATTACAGAAAGCAGCATTGTGAGATTCAGCTGTGAGTGCAGTAGGACGTAGGGAAGAGCTTGCTGCAGCTGAAACCGATGAAATAATTAAACCACAATTTATTATAAGTCTGTGATCTACAGAACATCAGCTTAGAAAACTTAAACACCACATTCTTGTCTACAAAAACGCTGTCCAACTTTCAGGCACTTTCCAGGTTTACCTTCCTCTCTGAGACATTATCTCATCAATTAAAAAATAAATTAGGGGCGGGGAACAAAGCCTAACAAGTTCATAAAAAAGTTCCCGTTTTTGGGCGCCTGGGTGGCTCAGTTGGTTAAGCGACTGCCTTCGGCTCAGGTCATGATCCTGGAGTCCCTGGATCGAGTCCCGCATCGGGCTCCCTGCTCGGCAGGGAGTCTGCTTCTCCCTCTGACCCTCCCCCCTCTCATGTGCTCTCTCTCTCTCATTCTCTCTGTCTCAAATAAATAAATAAATAAAATCTTTAAAAAAAAAAAAAAAAGTTCCCGTTTTTGGTAAGGAAAGGAGTTTCAGTCCTGGCTCAAATTCCCTATTCTTCAGTGATGAGTTTCACCTTCCCCTTTCTAGCACCTTCAATATTAAAGAAATCAACATTAACCTCTAATTTCCAAGTACTGGTGTGAATAAGACCACAGCACAATACTGTAGCCATTTTCCTCTTTTTAAAACTTTTCTTCTATCATGACCTATAACAGAGAAAGTCTCAGAGGCGGGGGTGATTATAAACCCACCATCCTAATACGAGCTACTCTCCTTTTGTACATTCATCTCCAGTCTTTTCTCGTGTATGTATCCTAGTTACTCACTGGGGCTTGCCAGCTATAGACGAAAGGGACTCAAATTGGCAGAGCCATGGCCTGTGCTAGTCCAGAGCCTCGCCCTGCCCCCAGGCTTCTAACAATTCCCAGGAGGGCTGATTCCCAGGAGCTCCCTCTGAGCTCCTCAGGCACCACCTCTGTTCCACACCACACCAATCCAGACACAACAGTGGGTCCTTCTCTGAGTTCTAGAAAAGACAGTAATAAAACCCGAACACGGGCAGAAAACATTCTTGGGTAGAAGAGACTTCAGTGAAGATTTCCGGAGAAAGGCAGAGGGCTGCCACACACGGCAACGAAAAGGGGAACTGGAAGTAGGAACGGTCCAAATTTCTCACCATCTTCCAGCCTCGAGGGAGGGGGTCTTTATTTCACCAATTCCTCACTTTCCTCCTTTTCTCTGTCTCTCCTTCCCTCTTAGGAGCAAAACCAACAAATCGGTTCCCTTGTGTCCTGTCAAGCGGCTTCCTCCACTCCTGACCTCTCAGCCCTTGCTAACATCCATACTCACATCCCTAAGTGGGCTTGATATCAAGGCAATGCCTCCAGCGCGGCTCCCTCTATACAAGGAATTCTGGGGCCCACTGCTGGGATAAGACATTTTTCTTCTCCCTACCTCTATCGTAGGTTTTATGCAGCCATCATACTCTACATATAACTACACAGTCTACTAACTGAACAAATATGCTACATGCCTAATTGAATCCAACTTTGTGCCAATCAGTGGTGACGCTGGAGCAGACATACTCCCTGATGCCAAGCCGCGCGGGGTCCAGAGGAGGCCCGCAGGCGAGTGAAGAAACCCATGGTACAGCACTACCAGAGAGCTATGAGGCCGAGAGTACCAGGAGGGCATCTCACCACATCTGAAGGTTTGGGGAAGTTAGGCACGGATGGAAAAAAAAAAAAAAAAAAAGCCTGCTCATCAGAAGAAAACACACAAAAGCACCAAGATGACCCAGAACATGGCATATCTGGGAATGTGCAATTAGCGCAGGCAGGCAAATGCAAGAGAAGGAAAGGGCGAGAAGACACGGCAACACTCCCAATTCACAAAGACTCCGACTGGGAAAGGTATGTATTTTATTCTAAAGGCAAGAGGAGCCAAGGGAAGATTTTATGCAGAGGATTAAGATAACCATTTCTGTACCTGAGAGCAGCAGCGCATGGAAACTGAGTTAGAAAGGAATTCACACGAAGACAGCAAAACCAATGCACAGGTTGATAACAATGGTTGAGGCCAGAAACGATAAAGGCTACACTAAGGCACTGAAATTAGGAGAAGAAAAGAAAAACTGAATTCCTTAATATTTATTAATACTACTAGGCACAGGGTGAAAACATTGGAAATCACTAAAATCATGAAATTCTGAATAGCTGTAGTACAGTCTCTTCAATTCAAAATGATAATCCTTGGGGCGCCTGGGTGGCTCAGTCGGTTAAGTGGCTGCCTTCGGCTCAGGTCATCATCCCGGGGTCCTGGGATCGAGCCCCACATCGGGCATCTGCTTCTCCTTCTCCCTCCATCCCTGCTCGTGTTCTCTCTCTCGCTCACTCTTTCAAATAAATAAATAAAATCTTTTAAAAAATGATAATCCTTAAATGACCATGAAATCATCAAGTACTTGCAGCAAAAGAAAAGATCAATTTTCAAAATGTTGTACATGAACTGTATCCATTTGTTAAAACTCAGAACTGTATGCCAAGAAGAGTGAATGCTACTGTACGTGAATTATACTTCGAAACAAAAATATGAGAGCTATAAAGAACCATGAAAGTATTTTTTTGTTTTTTGGGTTTTTTCCCATGACAGTATTTTTTAAACATGAATGTTATAAAGAAGAGATTTTCAGATTCAACAAGAATTTTCTTGATGTTTACCTGGTTATTGTTTTGCACCCATATCTGTTTGTCAAAGGTAATGCTTGCTTTTTAGAAAAGCCACATATTTTCTAACAGCAATATAAAGCTTCTAAGACTTATTTTTCAAAATGCACACATTTTTGGTACATCTTACACTACATCATCCAAGCAACTTGTTCTTCAATTTTATAAAAATAGATCATTTATTGGGGCGCCTGGGTGGCTCAGTCGTTAAGCGTCTGCCTTCGGCTCGGGTCATGATCCCAGGGTCCTGGGATCGAGCCCCACATCCGGCTCCCTGCTCCGCGGGAGGCCTGCTTCTCCCTCTCCCACTCCCCCTGCTTGTGTTCCCTGTCTCACTGTGTCTCTCTCTGTCAAATAAATAAATAAAATCTTTAAAAAAAAAAAAAATTAAAAAAAAATAGATCATTTATTAATGCATTATTCTTAAATGTTACAAGTTTTTCTGTCCTTGCTATAATTGCATGTGATTTGATAACATATTATTTAATAAGCAGATGTGTGTGTGGGTGTATACAGACTTGGTGAACATAAACTTTGTGAACTAAATGTATGTGAAATGTCTGTGGGATTTCCAAAAGAAGATGACCAGTGGACAGTAAAGAATTTTATGATAGTAGATTATTTGAAAACTCACAATTATTATAAAACATACAGCTTTACAAGAACCATCAACTTGAATACTTCATTTCCTGGCCAGGTCCTATGACTGAGATTAATACACACAAAAATGTGAAGAAAAGGACAATTTAGGGAACAATATAGCACATCAAAAGGATTGCGTCAAAGTTTTTAGGAGATTTATTTTCACAGGTAAGCTTCCTCAGTATTAGTTTATCACTTAGTGTTAATTTATCCATCATTAGCTGACAGTTTATTTTTTTATTATTATTTTTTTAAAGATTTTATTTATTTATTTGAGAGCGAGAATGAGAGAGAGACAGAGAGAGCATGAGAGGGGGAGGGTCAGAGGGAGAAGGAGACTCCCTGCCGAGCAGGAAGCCCGATGCGGGACTCGATCCAGGGACTCGATCCAAGGACTCGACCCAGGGACTCCAGGATCATGACCTGAGCCGAAGGCAGTCGCTTAACCAACTGAGCCACCCAGGCGCCCCATTAGCTGACAGTTTAAAGACAACCATGCTCTGAACCTGAATCTGGATAGACAAAGAACAGAGTCACATTACTGACACTCCGCATGGCTTGCCTTATTCTGAAGGTCTACCTTCATTTGCAGTGGGAGTCATGCTGCAGTATTTTGGCAAGCAAAGCATTAGATAACTTACACATGATAAAAACTGAAACCATTACAGCAAGGTAAACACTCCAGATTCCCAAGTGCCACAGAAATTATTTTGGTATTTGTTGACGTATTTTAAATTGTACCTTCCATGCAAGATGTAAAGCAGTTTTCAAACAGTCCAAAGTAATATTCCCAAGAGTCAGATTTCAATCTGATGTAAGAAAATACAGCAGCACTTTGTCCCTCCGAAGCTACAACCTCGTTTTTCCACTGCAATTCTATTGTCACCTCTAAGCTTCTATTGTGAGAAAGAACTTTATCAACACCCTTTCCTTTTTCTAGTTTCCAGACTACCATCCTCTGACCCCCAAATCCGCAATTCAGAAGAAAAGGTCAAGGAATGCTCTGGAAGGACTCTGGGGCACTAGAGCTCTACAGGACCGTGCTCCTCTGTTATCCCCTCCTTTTCTTATTTCAGACAGGAAGTGTGTAACCCATTCCCCTGAAACCATGTCCAGCAATTAACACCTCTGATTTTATGACAAGGGTATGAGCACAATGGTGTTGCCATATAACAAGTCACAGAGCTTTTGTGCCTCTTAAACACTATGATAGTGCTCCCTGGTCACTTAAATTTTTTTTCTTATTTTAAAATGATTTCAAAATCTAAAGTTGCCAATGGACAACTCTCATATTCAGAATTACCAATTTTTAACGTTCTGCCACACTTCTCTTACTCGTACACTCACACGTACACACACACTTTCATACGTGACTTATTTTTTCTGATCTATTCAGAGTAGTTTGCACATATCATGCATCTTTGTCCCTTAATATTTTGGCACTTCTAAAAATGCTTTTAAGTAACCTCAGTATAGTTAGCAAATTCAAAGATTTAATATTGATAAAATACTTTAATCTATGGCCCCTACCCTGATTTGTCAACTGTCTGATCTTCTTTGTGATTGTTAATTTTACGTGTCAGCTTGGCTGGACTATATGGTGCCCAGATATGTGGTCAAACATTATTCTGGGTGTTTCTACGAGGGTGTTTCTTTGGATAAGACTAATATTTCATTAGTAGACTTTGAGTAAAGCAGATTGTCTTCCATAAAGTCAGGTGTGTACACAAGCCTCCATCATCAAATGGAAGTGGTACACATGAGATTGGGGCTGAGCAGGCCCCGAAAGCAAACAATGTGAACAAGTGGCGCAAATGCCCGTGGGCTTCACTCCTGCCACTCTACCTGTGCTCTCCCAGCCTGCACCTATGGCCTCATGGGGAGGTCCCTAAGATCAGTAGACAGAAAAGACAAGACCCAGGCCTGGGTACAGATGGTTCTACACAACATGCAGCCAACACGTGGATGCGGATGGTTATAACACCACAGCTCCTTTCTGGGATATTCCTCAAGGACTGTGAAGGCACCATGTGATGAGTTACAGAAATGAAGACTGCAATTGTCACGGGTATTTCTTCCTTATTTTGTTATTAGTGTGTGCGTTCGCGCGTGCACTTGCATAAAACAAATACCTTTGTTCTCTCTCCTCTCTTATTCCCTTATCATGTAACATATCATGTATTGACTTTACATCATAGTATTTAATTTACAGGATGGATATCAAGGAGAAAAGTAAACATCATTCAAGAACTGTGAATCCTCTTCTGCAAAAATGGTTAGTGTGTTTTCTGTTGTACACAGGATAGCTGTATCATGTTAGCTGCAAGTTTCACCTTGTTTTTCTCTTTACTTGGAGGTTAAGCATGATTTAAGGAGATGGCATATGGATATTTGGTCAAATAGCCAAGCATTATTCTGGGTGTTTCTGTGATGGTGTTTTTGAATAACACTTAAATCTATGGACTTTAAGTAAAGCAGATTGTCTTCCACAATGTGGGTGGGCCTCATATGATCAGTTGAAAGGCTAAATAGAACAAAGAGACCAGTCTGTCCTGAGGAAGAGAATTCTCCAGCACACTGCCTTCAGAATAGAATTGGATCATCACCTCTCCTGTCTCCAGCCTGCTGGCCCACCTTTGCAGATTTTGGATTTGCTAGCCTCCAGAATCACATGAGCCCATTCTTTATAATAAATCTTTTTTTACACACACACACACACTCTCTCTCTCTCTGTGGTTCTGTTTTTCTGGAGAACCTCAACTAACACATCCTTTAATAGCACTTTCTCCTTGAGTATAAAATCCAGTATGCAATCACATATTGCATTTATTTTGTCATGTCCCTTTAGTCTTATTTAATCTGGAAGACTTCCTCAAGCTTGGTATTTTACAACTGATGTTTTTGAAGCATAGAGATCATTATTGTTGTTAAGCAGAATTCTGTTTGACTGAAGTCTGCTCATGACTCAGGTTGTGCATGCCAGCTCGAGTACTACTTAAGTGATGTGTGCTTCTCAGGGTATCACAACCAGAAGCATACAATGTTTGTCTGTCCCATATTGGTGATATTAGTTTTATTGATTTATTTTTTATTTACTTATTTTATTTCTTATTTTAAGTAGGCTACACACCCAACATGGGGCTCGAGATCAAGAGTCACATGCTCTACCTGCTAAGCCAGCCAGGCACCCTGGTGATGTTAGTTTTGATCACCCAGTCAAGGTGGTCCAGTTTCTCGATTATATAGGTACTGATTTTCCCCCTGCAATAAGCAATCTGTGGAGAGACACTATAGGGCCACTAAGACATCCTGTTCCTCATCAAACTCTTACACCTAGACTTAGCATCCACTGATGATTCTCGCCTAAACCAATCTTTACTACATGGTTACAAAATAATAAAATCTTTAACAAATAATAACAACAATAACAATAATGATAATTTTAATAATATTTTAATAATAATTTTTGTAATAATAATTTTCCACCTCTTCCACCCTTTCTATGTTTATCAGTTAGCACTGTACTTTAAGAAGAGTCCTCCCAGGCGCCTGGGTGGCTCAGTTGGTTGAGCGACTGCCTTCGGCTCAGGTCATGATCCTGGAGTCCTGGATTGAGTCCCGCATCGGGCTCCCTGCTTGGCAGGGAGTCTGCTTCTCCCTCTGACCCTCCCCTCTCTCATGTGCTCTCTCTCTCATTCTCTCTCTCTCAAATAGATAAAAAAAATCTTAAAAAAAGAAGAGTCCTCTCTTCTTCCTATCTATCATCAGAGTATTCATGGAGGACCATTTTTTCAGTGGCTTAAAATTCATTCCTGTCCTTAATATTTTTCTGCAGAAATTGACCCAGATTTGGTCTGTGGAAGCATCTTCAAGCTGGCTTCTGTGTCCTGACATGACCCCTTCATTTATTTTCTTCCTTCCTTCCTTTTTAGCATTTCTTTGCTTCCTCTTACAAGTAGCCTTGATTCCTTTTAAGGGTAAATGGTATTAGGAGCCAAGATCTGGGTGCCAGGTGTGCTCACTGCTACTGGGAGATCTTGCCTTCTAGGCCTTTTCATGAACAGAGCTAGGATATGTATATTTATGCCATTTTATATATATTTAAGTCTTCCGTACATAAATACTTATGCTGTGTGTGGGCTTATGTTGTACACGGACTTATACTGTATACACATGTAATATGTGTGTTTCAAAATACTGTAAGAGATGCCTCATTCAGTTGGTGTAAACTATTTGCTTATAATTTTCTAATGTAGAAAATGATCTGTATATGAAATCATTTGACCTTAAACTTATTTACTGGTTTAAGTCATATGAAATGAACCAAAAAGCATATGGCCAACTCACCCAGAAAAATAAGATCATGATGAGTACAAGAGTAATGATCTAACTCTGAATGATGAAACCCAAATATTATAACATTGAACCGATGGAATGTGAAGTACACCAATAATGTCCATGTTTCTAGATAGTCTGCCAGGCCATCGCTTAGCCACTTCCCATCAAGTAACTGGTGCTCACCTCCCTCTATATTTCCAAGAAATATCCGAATGTCAGCAACTAGAGGATACATGGTGGGGAAGCTGAAGCAGAGAAAGAGGCTGAGCAATCTGAAGAGGCAGGTCCTAACACCTCTTTCCAACCATCTTTTTAGCTTGGAAATAAATGCTTAAATTTGAGAATGTTTACATGATTTGCATGGTTTCTTAGTTCTGCTTCTGGATGTTTCATTGTGAAAAACTAGATTTTTGCTGTGACCTCAAGTAAAACTGAAATCTAAAATTGGGAACAAACATGTACACATACTTATGTCCTAAGTGTTTTTATGCAATACAAATTACGAAGAGTTATATACACAATGTAATTTAAGGTTTATATGCTGTTCTTTTATGTACGGCCCCAAGATGTTTTAGTCCCAGCTCTATAAATAAATATTACCGGCTCATCAACAGTCCTTTTCCCCAGTCTCTTTGGATGGAACTCACTGTCTAGCAGATTCCTCAGGAAGACCACTTGTGTAGGATATTCTCTGAGTTCTTGCATACTCAAAACTTTTTCTATAGCCTCAATCCTGAAGGCAACTGGCTGAGTATAATCCTTGGTTTGCATTTCCTTTCCTTAAGTTGCATTTTTTTTTAAGTCACTCCAGGGTTGCCCTGCTGTGTATGTTGTTTTTGAGAAGTCTGGTGTCAGCTAATTATTCTACCATTGTGTAATTTATTTGATCTTTTGGCCCAAAGCTCTGAGAATTTGTTTAATCTTTAAAGTCTAATAGTATTACTATTGTATGTATGATATGTCTCACAGCTTTTCTCCAAGGCCCCTTATTCATTTTCATTGGAATCTATTCTTCCTTTGGGTCTTTGTTATTTAGTCTTCATTCCGATATAATTGTTTTTTCTTTTCTTTTCTTTTTTTTTTTTTCCTAATCTGATCAACTCTCATTGCTGAATTTTTGGAGGGTTTTGTTTTGTCCATTTCTTGTTTAGTTTTTGAGTATCTGATTTAAGGTGTTCTTCAACATCACCTAGTGCTTTTCTAAGGATATTTATTCAGTTGGGAGTATTGTATTCCTATGTTTCTTTTGCATAACAGCTGGATTTAGGGGAGACTAAATCCAGTATTAGCTGGAATGTTTGATTTGCATTTTCTATTTTCTTTTTATAATAGCTTTGCATTTTCTTTTTTTTCTTCTATTTTTAGGTCTTTGGTCTACAGGGTTCCTAGTGGTATAAAAGGAGCCTATCAGTTTAGTGGGGTTCACTTTGTTTAATGGGTGACAGGAAAGCATTAGTGGGTAAGTTATCTTGTTTCTGCAAGGTCTGTAATTTTCTCCTTTTCTTTCTTTCCCTTCACTGGCCACATTCCCAAGATGCTCACACCTTCCTTAGTTATTCTCCTCTAGAAGCAATTCTTCTTTAACATTGCCACTTCTGATCCTCCTCCTGTTTGCCCTTTCCTTGGTCAAAGCTGTGAGCTACTAAGTCCCAGGGTTGGGAATCAGTATTTTCCAACATACTGTTGACACTCTCTTTCTGAGGGTGATCTTTGCCTGTGTTTTGCCTCAGTTTTCTGTGCTTCTCTCTTCTTTTTCAAAGACTCTCTTAAGACTTCCCTTTCCCATTCTATGACCCGCAGGACTTCTGTAGCAAGAGCTCTGCCAGAATTTGGTATGGTTTTTCCTTCCCTATTTAGATGTAATCTGAAGAGTATGGTATTCCCTATCTTCCAGCAAAGCTGATGATACGGGTCATAGGTAGTTTTATCTTTTTTTTTTTTCTTCTTGTCGTAACAGACTTTATTTTTTTTGGCATTTTTTTATTATATTATGTTAATCACCATACATTACATCATTAGTTTTTGATGTAGTGTTCCATGATTCATTATTTGCATATAACATCCAGTGCTCCATGCAGAATGTGCTCTCTTTAATACCCATCACCAGGCTAACCCATCCTCCTACCCCCCTCCCCTCTAGAACCCTCAGTTTGTTTTTCAGAGTCCATCATCTCTCATGGTTCTTCTATTTAATATTATGAGTTTTTTGGGGGGGGGCAGCAATGTATGTTGAGATTTGGAATCAGGCAACTGTCATTATCCTCTAAATCTAAAAGATCTATCCTTGCTCATGGTTAAAGTGTCATTTCTGAAGTCCTCTCTTCTCCCACCCCCCAAAAATCTTCAAGGCAACTAGGAAGTTTCCAGCTTGGTCTGGGAGTCTCTTAGAAGTGCTCCAAAAGTTAAAAACCTTCCAACCCATCCCCACCTGACCCTCAATTGAAAGCTAAATATCAGTATCCTTTTTCTGTTAAAAAAAAATGGTGGATTCTTTGCAGCATTATAGTCTTAAAAAATTCCAAATGCCTTCATACAAGATTTTCCCTATAGGAGGTTTTATCACTGAGAATCATCTAAATTACATTACAGTAACATATTACCCCAAAATTTCAGTGGCTCAAAACAAGTTTACTTCTCATTCATTCTTCATGTGCACTGTGGTTTACCTAGGGGTTCTGTTTCATGTCTTCTTTACTCCAGTAACTAGGATCACAGAGAAGCCACCATCTAGAGTACTGTCAGTTGCTAAAGCAGTGGGAATAAAAAGCTTTGAAGGGTGTCATACTGGCAAATTTTTTTCAAATTTTTATTTAAATTCTAGTTAGTTAACATATAGTGTAATATTGGTTTCAGGAGTAGAATTTAGTGATTTATCACTTACATACAATACCCAGGACGCACCCCAACAAGAGCCCTCCTTAATCCCCATCACCCATTTAACCCATCCTCTACCCACCTCCCCTCCAGCAACCCTCAGTGTGTTCTCTATAGTTAAGAGTCTCTTATGGTTTGTTTCCCTCTCTCTCTTTTGTTCTGTCCCCTTTCTATGTTCATCTGTTTTGTTTCTTAAATTCCACATATAAGTGAAATCATATGGTATCTGTCTTTCTCTGAATGACTTACTTCACTTAGCATAATACCCTCTAGCTCCATCCACATTGTTGTAAATGGCAAGATTTCATTCTTTTTGATGGCTGAGTAGTATTCCATTGTGTGTGTGTGTGTGTGTGTGTGTGTGTACATCTTCTTTATCCATTCATCAGTCAATGGACACCTGGGCTCTCTCCCTACATTGGCTATTGTTAATAATGCTGCTATATAAACATCGGGATGCATATACCCCTTTGAATCTGTATTTTTGTATCCTTTGGGTAAATATCTCATAGTGCAATTGCTGGGTCCTAGGGTTGTTCTATTTTTTTTATTTAAATTCAATTAGCCAACATATAGTACATCATTAATTTAAGATGAAGAGTTCTGTTATTCATCAGCTGCATATAACACCCAGTGCTCATCACATCACACGCATTCAAATTGGCAAAGAAGAAGTCAAACTCACACTCTTTGCAGGTAACATGATACTTTATGTGGAAAACCCAAAAGACTCCACTCCAAAATTGCTAGAACTCATACAGAAATTCAGCAACATGGCAGGATATAAAATCAATGCACAGAATTCAGTTCCATTTCTATACACTAACAATGAGACAGGAGAAAGAGAAATTAAGGAATCAATCCTATTTACAATTGCACCAAAAACCATAAGATACCAAGGAATAAACCTAACCAAAGAGGTGAAGGATCTATACTCTAAAAAAACTACAGAACACTTACCCGAGAAATTGAGGAAGACACAAAGAAATGGAAAAATATACCATGCTCATTGATTGATTGGAAGAACAAATATTGTTAAAATGTCTGTACTACCCAGAGCAATCTACACATTCAATGCACTCCCCATCAAAATACCATCAACATTTTTCACAGAACTGGAACAAATAATCCTAAAATTTGTATGGAATCAGAAAGGACCCCAAATAGCCAAAGAAAGGTTGAAAAATAAAACCAAAGCTGGTGGCATCACAATTTTGGACTTCAAGCTCTATTACAAAGCTGTAATCATCAAGACAGTATGGTACTGACACAAAAACAAACATATAGATCAATGGAATAGAACAGAGAACCCAGAAATGGACTCTCAACTCTGGCCAACTAATCTTTGACAAAGCAGGAAAAGAATATCCAATGGAAAAAAAGACAGTCTCTTCAACAAATGGTGTTGGCAAAATTGGACAACCACATGTAGAAGAATGGAACTGGAGCATTTTCTTACACCAAACACAAAGATAAGCTCAAAATGGATGAAAGACCTAAATGTGAGACAGGAATCCATCAAAATCCTAGAGAACACAGGCAGCAACCCCTTTGACCTTGGCCGCAGCAACTTCTTGCTAGACACGTCTCCAAAGGCAAGGGAAGCAAGGGCAAAAATGAACTATTGGGACTTCATCAAGATAAAAAGCTTTAGCACAGCAAAGGAAACAGTGAATAAAACTAAAAGGCAACCTACAGAATGGGAGATGATATTTGCAAAAGACATATCAGACAAAGGGCTAGTATCCAAGATCTATAAAGAACTTATCAAACTCAACACCCAAGAAACAAATAACCCACTCAATAAATGGGCAGAAGACATGAACAGACATTTCTCCAAAGAAGACATACAAATGGCTAATAGACACATGAAAAAATGTTCCACATCACTTGGCATCAGGGAAATACAAATCAAAACCACAATGAGATACCACCTCACACCAGTCAGAATGGCTAAAATTAACAAGTCAGGAAATAACAACTGTTGGCAAGGATGCAGAGAAAGGGGAACCCTCTTATACTGTTAGTGAGAATGTAAGCTGGTGCAGCCACTCTGGAAAACAGTATGGAGCTTCCTCAAGAAGTTAAAAATAGAGCCTCCCTACAACCCAGCAATTGCACTACTGTGTATTTACTTCAAAGATACAAATGTAGTGATCGAAAGGGGCACCTGCACCCCAATGTTTATAGCAGCAATGTCCACAATAGCTAAACTATGGGAAGAGCCCAGATGTCCACAGACAGATGAATGGATAAAGAAGATGTGGTGTGTACACACACACACACACACACACACCCCAGAATATTACTAAACCATCAAAAAGGATGAAATTTTACTATTTACATTGACATGGATGGAACTGGAGGGTATTATGCTGAGCAAAGTAAGTCAGAGAAAGATAATTATTGTATGGTTTCACTCATATGAGGAATGTAAGAAACAGCACAGAGGATCATAGGGGAATGGAGGAAAAACTGAAAGGGCATGTGATGTGATGGATAGTTCTATTTTTAACTTTTTGAGGAACCTCCATCCTGTTTTCCAGAGTGGCTGCACCAGTTTGCATTCCCACCAACAGTGTAAGACGGTTCCCCTTTCTCCACATCCTTGCCAACATCTGTTGTTTCATGTGCTGTTAAATTTTAGCCATTCTGACAGGTGTCATACTGGCAATTAAAGCCACAAGGCCTGACATCTTACATGTGATCTCTGATCAATTTCACTGGTCTGAACTAGTCACATGACTCCACTCAGCTACAAATAGACCTGTCTTGGGCCAGTAGAACCAGAAATCCCCGCAATAGAAACTGCATCGTAAACCTAAAATATGCCTAAATAATTCTGTTAACAGCAATAAGAAAATGTACTTCTTAGCATGTGAAAACTAGATTGACTCTTAATACTAAAACCAAAGAAATCATGATCTAATGAAATTCAAATGACATGCAGTAAATCCAAATAAGCCTGTCAAATACATGTAATATTTTAGTTGGCCAAATGATGGCAACTAAAAAGCTTTAATCAGAATTTCCATTAAACAAATTTAGCTATTACCAAAGTTAAAGCCTATTGCCAACATTAAATTATGGAAGATAACTGTATCCATGATACCCTTCTGGAGAGAATTACATAATTTTTAATAAAGGGAACCACTAATATATGCACACATAGGCTTACATTTATATGCCCAGAGATGTTTACCTACATATAGATTTAGATGTTATTAATTACCTGTTTAACTTAAATATATCAGCATAGCTGTAAGGGTAGTAAACACAGAGGAAAGTATTTAATTTTGGATTTATAGTAGTTCTTAATTTGGGCTATATATCAGGAAGATAAACAGGCAAGTTCTAAAGTATCTATAATATCTCGACAATAGTAAGTTGATAAGCATAAACATTTTTTATAAGTCAAGGACATCCATGGTAAAGGAAGATTAACCAGAGAAAAAGATTTTTTCTTTCTTTGCTATGTACCTGCAAAAGGGAACTTTAAAGGAATATTACAATAATTAAAAATTGAATACCCACAGGCTCCTTGTGGGAAGTAACATAAAAAATTCCATTTTGCTTTCCTATTATTTGCTTTATTATTGCCTTCCATTTCAATAGCTACTAAAACGAAGATGAGAAACATACTAGCTTTTAAAAAGGGCTTTCCAGAGGCACCTGGATGGCTCAGTCAGTTAAGCACCCAACTCTTGATTTTGGCTCAGATCATGATCTCGCGGTAGTGGGACTGAGCTTCGTGTGGGGCTCCACACTCAGCAGGGAGTCTGCTTGGAATCTCTCTCTCCCTCTCCCTCTACCGCACCCCCCTCCCCACACTCTCTCTCTCTAAAATAAATAAATCTTTTTAAAAAATTAAAATATAAAATAAAAAGGGCTTTCCACTTTGCTCAGCTGCCCTTATTTATGATACTGAAATTGTCTGCCAAAAAAACGGAGAAAAGATATTAAGATTTCATATTAACAAAAAGGGTAGTAACTGGGCAACAGTTAAGCAAAAGCATACCTATAAAAATTTCATCCTAATTAAAAAATTAAAACCCCGGGTACACTTTGAAACATTTGTTCTACAAACATTTAACCACTTCTAATTACACATAGCATTCTAGAACAGTAGAGGCTTAGAGCCTCACTGTGTAGGTTAGAATCTACACTCCATTTCCTAGCGATGCATTCTCAGACAAGTTGCTTAACCTCTCTCTGTATCTCCGTATCCTCCATTGTAAAATGAGAATACGAACAGTACCAGCCTTGTAAAATTTTGCTGTAGGATGGAAAGAGCTAAAATATTCAAAATTCTTAGTAAACTCAGTTTCTGGCCAAACCAGATACTGTACAGATTAAATAAGCTAATGCAGGCACACACTCGTGCCACATATATATAGTAAGCGCACAACAGGTTAACTGTGGCTATAAGTCACTGAAATGAAATCATTTACTGACTTCTAATCTCAAGACGGGAAAGACCTTTCTATATCCTAGCCTTTCCAAAAAACTGCTCCCAAACAAGGTAAACAAGAAACAGAAACACACTCCACAATTAATAATACCCAAAGAATTCTATAAACCTGAGCTACAAGGCTTGAGGATAGAAAACACTTGAAAGAATCGTGGGGCGCCTGGGTGGCTCAGTCAGTTAAGTGTCTGACTTCGGCTCAGGTCCTGATTTCAGGGTCCTGGGATCAAGCCCCGCATCCGGCTCCCTGCTCAGCAGGGAGTCTGCTTCTCTCCCTCTGCCAATCTCCCTGCTCATTGCTCTCTTTCTCTCTCTCAAATAAATAAATAAAATCTCAAAAAAAAAAAAAAAAAAAAGAACGGTCAATGACTCAGGAGAAGGGAGAAAGGTCAAGTCAAAATGCCTGAGCAAGCTAAACTACCTCTGGGGACCCCAACAAAGCTTGGGATATGGAGGCATAGGTAACCATGGACTGACTGGGAGGAGGGAAATGAAACATGAAAACAGGGAAAATGGCTGAAAGCCCTTCAAGGAATTTTACTCCACAGGTCCCCACACTCACATGACACAGGATTAATTTGGGGATGAAAAGAACCAGATCTGGGGTTATCAGATATAGCAAGGGACAAGGATGAGGGAGGAGACCAAAAACAAAAAATTAAATAGAAGTCCACATATCCCCTGCTCGCTCCAAAAGCAGAGGACCAGGCTAGTGCTCCCCAAATAATAGTCTGAACGATCCTTCTTGGGAGAAATGGACAATCTTGAGTAAAAGCCATACTGATATTGACATGTGGAGTTCCCAATACAAAAGCTCTACTGTATAAGCCTCCAACTAGCAAGGGAAGTATCCCTCACACAAAGTTTCTAACCAGTGTTTTAGTGTCTCACTCAGGTTACCAGTCAAGGATCACAAAGTAATTGAGGAAAATACCTAACATACAAGACATCAAAATAAACAAGAAAAAAGGGAAATCAGAAGAAAGAGTGGTAACGCAAGGTACAAGAAAAATAAAGCTTTATAGAAAGTATAATTCATATCCTTAAAGAAATATATTTTAACACAAATGGGGTACAATTTAAAAGGAATAAACTGATGGGGCGCCGGGCTGGCCCAGTCTGTCGAGCGTGCAACTCTTGATCATGGGGTTTTAAGTTCGAGCCCCACGCTGGGTGTAGAGATTACTTAAAAATAAAAGTCTTAAAAAAAAAAAAAAAGGAGGGGCCCTTGGGTGGCTCAGTCAGTTAGGCAGCTGACTCTTGATCTCAGCTCAGGTCTTGATCTCAAGATTGTGAGTTCAAGCCCCACACTGGTCTCCGTGCTAGGCATGGAGCCTACTTAAAAAAAAAAAAAAAAAAAAAGGGAATAAAGTGAAAAGTAAGTGTTTAGAAATTTTTAATATCTGAAAAAAAATGCCTTGAAGATCTGGATGATAAAGTAAAAGAAATAGGCCAAAAGTAAAGTAAAAAATGGAAGAAGATGAACAACAGGGGAGAAAAGTAAGAATGTTACAAAATAATCTAAAAGAATTCTAGAAAGCGTGAATAAAAGAACCAAGAGGAAGAAATTATCAAATCTATAATTCAAAAAACAGGAATAAGTGCATCATTCCCAAGATGATAATGAAGTAAAGTCCCATGATGACAATTATGAAGTTGTAGAGAGGGCAACAAATCCTGATGGAAAAAAGACAGAAGGTTCCAGAAGGAATGTCATCAAGAAAAAAGTAGAGCTCATGGATTATCACATCTACAGAAAATCATATTGAAAAGTATTTTACAGAGCTGTTAAAAACATGTGGTAACACTCAAGAGTCTCAGAGAAAATTAAATAAATGAAAAGATTGGGGTAATTTAACTCTAGGAAAAAAATTTTTATGTAATGAAGGAAACAAAAACATGAAACATTTAGCTCAGCCATGAATATTTATTTAGCTATTTACTAAGGGTTGAATATGGATTCAACCAAAATTGTAATGTAACTCCATTATTGTAGATGGGCAAAGAAATAAAGGTCTACGTTTGAGGACTCAAGAGCTTTTAAATGTCATTTATAATTGGTAGGCAATATTAGAAGAGAGTACAAACTGAGAATGGAAGGTCAGGAGGGTCAGGTACTGATTTTGCTTCGGTGTAAGCCTTGTAGTGCTGTGACTAAGTATCTACATGGATTATTTTTGAGCACTCTTTATGGCAGACACTACACGTTGGTCCACCTAACAACACTGGTCTCCACCACCTCCTTCCTTGTCTAGAGAGGTCAGGAAGCTAAATACTCAATTTCACAGCCTCCCTTGCAGAAGGATGGCCATATGACACCATGTGGCCCAAAACAAAACATACAGAAAAGTCTGTTGAACATAAAAATTCAACAAGCATTGTTAAGCAGAGTTGGAGGGTCCCAGCCAAACACATAAAATCAGAAAGATTTCTTTACTGTATCTAGCAACACTCAGAAACCCAAAAGAAAAAAAGTGACTTTGGGAAGTTGTAACTTAGAATTTTAAAGATAACTTTTATGTTGGTTTACAACAATACATGCCAGTCTCAAAAGCTTATCATCACTACTGATAAGGTAGCAATGTTCACACTAATTTGGAGGTTCAGCAAATTCAACACCCAGAGTTCAAATACAAGCCCCCAACTGAGAAAAACAGGCCTCCAAGATTTGTGGAAAGCACATTCACTTCACAAAAGACAACATTAATCCTTAGAGCTTCACCCAGATAATTTTATCTAAAATCAGACAGCAGAGAAGCAGCAATGAAATACAGGGCAAGCATCATCGAGAATGGAAACAAGAAACAAAGGAAGAAAAAAGGAAATACTATAAAAAGTAAACAAAATAGTTCTAAAAAGCACAGCAGTCTAGGACCACCTGAGTATGGGAACACCAACAGTCTCACACATCTTCAGCACTGCTATCAAAACACAGCATAATCAGTGTTTTTCATAGTCATTTTAAAAAAGAAAAGGTTAAATTATATCCAGAAAACTCTGTTAAGAAAGGGTATCAATTTCATTTGTAGGATTTAGTGATTCATCACTTACATACTCATCAGAACTAATACTACACTGTATGTTAACTAACTGGAATTTAGGGGACCCTGGGTGGCTCAGTCAGTTAAGCATCTGCCTTTGGCTCAGGTCATGATCCCAGGGTCCTGGGATCAAGCCCCACGTTGGGCTCCTTGCTCAGCGGGGAGCCTGCTTCTCCCTCTGTCTGCTGCTCCTCCTGCTTGTGCTCTCTCCCTCTCTCTCTCTGACAAATAAATAAATAAAATCTTAAAAAAAAAAAAAAAAACCTAACTGGAATTTAAATAAAAACTTGGAAGAAATAAAAAAGAAAGTTAGGGATACAAGGCATGTAACCTGAAGGCATGCAGCATAAAGAACTACTTTTACACAAAGACAAACAATCCAACAGAAAACCCAGTTTTTAAAAAAGGGGGAAAGTAACAAGAACCAACAATTTCACAAAAGAGGAAAACCAAATGGTCAATAAACCTATTAAACCTATCAATTTCAGGGAATTGCTAATTCAAAAAGAGAGATTACCTTACTTCCATCAAATTGATAAAAATTAAAAACCTGGTAATATCAAGAGCTGGCAAATAAAGTAAAATTAATTCCTGTCATACTGGTAGAGATATGAACTGATAGCATCAATTTCAAAGGCAATTTAGCAATACGAATAAAGTTGAAGGTGTGCATACCTACAACTCAGTGATTCCATTCAAAGGTATATGCCATAGATGAACTCTTGCACATATGTATGTGAAGACATATGCAACAGTCAATATTATTTCATGGCAGCAAAAAATTAAAAACCTAAATGTCCATCAACAGGACAACAGATAAAGAAATTATTATATAATCATACAGGTGAATACCATACAGCAGTGAAAATAAATTTTAAAAAGTTATAAAATGTCCATACAAACAACTCTCACTTACAATGTTAGCAAGGAAGGATGTGGATAATACAGGTAATAAGGACACACCTATGGGTAATAAAGATATGTATATAACATAATGTCATTTATGTAAAGAGAAAGACATGTAAAACATCATTATGTACTGTAATTTATGGACATATACCTACGCTACAGAAGTATAAAAGCATTAATTGGGATGACAAAAACTAAATTCAGGATAGTGGTTACTTCTGAAAAGGAAGACAAAGAGAAGAATGGGATCAAGGAGGGGTACAGAGGCTTCAACTGAATTAGCAATGCTTTGTTTCCTGAAAAACAGATATTAGCTCAACATCACAAAATATTAAGATTAGATAATGCTAGTTGGTAGGTTTATGGGTGTTCATTCGTTACAGCTATCAGAAAAGATACATGCTTTTAAAAGTGACCTCTTAAACAAAACAAAACAAAAAACTAAAGTAATAAGAATTGACAAATTTCTGGGGCGCCTGGGTGGCTCAGTTGGTTAAGCGACTGCCTTCGGCTCAGGTCATGATCCTGGAGTCCCGGGATCGAGTCCCGCATCGGGCTCCCTGCTCAGCAGGGAGTCTGCTTCTCCCTCTGACCCTCCCCCCTCTCGTGCTCTCTCTCTCTCATTCTCTCTCTCAAATAAAGAAATAAAATCTTTAAAAAAAAAAAAGAATTGACAAATTTCTAAAGATACAAAAACAGCTTTTCTTCCTTGGCTTGCCACCCTCACTCCTCACCACCACAGACCTTGCACCACCTCCAACTTGAAAATAAATAAATGAATAAATCAAGGTATGTGCTTCTGAGGCAGGGTGAAAAATCAGTCATGGAAAAAAAAAATGCTAGGTAGAGCTGTTTCTGGAGTCCAAAATTATCTGTATTCACAGCCAGTTTTGCCACTTGCAACCTATGTAAACTCAAGCAAAGAAAGCCCTTAACCTTAGTCTCATCTTCTGTACCACAAAGACAGTAACAGCACTTACCACACAGTGCACTTGAGGAATTAATGAGAATGCATACATAAAGCACCTGCCTGAATTATACTACTAAAAACAGCAATCACAACTGATTATGGTACAGTAAATCTCACGCACTGCCTCAAAAAAGTGGTTTATTCCAATCTTCTGAATGGCTCACCAGTGACACTGATAAAAATAGTAGGGTCAAATGTCTTCTTGTCATGTCCACCTAAAATTAAAGTGTTTCCAAAGAAATTACTCCATAATTCTAGCTTCATGTGGCTTACTTAGTATTTCTTCGGAGTAGAGCAAAAATAGTCAAAATACAGAATGGTAGAGTTCAAAATTTTTCCTACAAATAGTAAAACTAAGAAAATGATCTTTCAATAAAAAAAATATTGAAAAGAATGCCTATTACTTACGGCACACAAATATCAGACAACTGTCCCTTCTGTTCCCTTTTCTCTTTTTCCTTATTAATTTCAGAATATGGAAAACTAACAAATCTATTTTATGAACAAATTCATTTACAGAAACAAATTTCCCTTCTGATCTGTACATCAGTAAATCAATGCAGTACAATGTTGACTAATGCCTGCTATTTTTTTTTTTTTAAAGATTTTATTTATTCATGAGAGACAGAGAGAGAGAGAGAGAAGCAGAGGGAGAAGCAGGCTCCCAAGGAGCAGGGAGCCCGATGCGGGACTCGATCCCAGGACTCCGGGATCACGACCTGAGCCGAAGGCAGACGCCCAACCGTCCGAGCCACCCAGGCGCCCCTAATGCCTGCTATTTATAACAATATCCTTCTGCAGGGAATTCTGAATGAAGTCAGTCTTTTTCATCCCATAAACTACAATAAAGTTTTATATATCTCTTACTTAATCTTCCAAAATTTTGTCTAATTTTTGTGTCTAATAATCTTGGCCTACAACACCAAATGGAATATTGTGAGTAACAAATGGATTACATGGGTCCCCTTGGTCTGAGAAGAAACTGCTCTCTTTTTAAAAAAATGTTTATAAAAAGTTGGGTATAAAAAAGACAAAATTCTATCAACAGAATATTTAATAATTATTATGTAAAGGGCCTGAATTTTCACAGATCCAGTTTCCTTAAATTCTTTATTGTGAAATTCTTCATTTTAAAACCAGTTACAGAAAAAGCACAGGCTAGATATTGGCAAGATGCTAAAAAGTAGCAGTAACTGACCACAGGATGGGATTCTGGCATACCTACACCCAAAGTTAATCAGACAAATTGAGCATTGTGTATTTAAGAACCCAAGTTTGTCTTTTTTCTAAGTATGGAATTTTAGCCATGTAGCACATAAAATATGTCTTACATAGAAAGTGGTAGAAAGACACTTATACATTAAAACAATCCATTAAAAACATTAATTTTGCAGAACGTTTTCACAAATAATGTTTTTAAAAAAAAAGAACAACCCATGAATCATTTTAGATTCTAGAGTTTTAACTAGTCAACAATCTTAGAGGTAAGAAAAGATATATATGAAAGTCACTGCAATTTTTTTGAATTCATCAATTAACATTAGAAACTCTATGGGAGAAAGTGGTACATTTGTTATCTTAAACTTTAGTGGTATTATAATACAAAGGTGATCATTATTCAGATTTTCTACTTAAAATGGTACAGTTCAAAAATTTTAAATGGTACATTCAAATTTTAAAACTGAAGATCAATATGATTTTTAAATATTCACATTATTCACAGCTGATAGAGGTGGCACGCATCAACTGATTGCTTCTATTCTGCTTTAAGTAAATTAAACTATTTAGTGGGTAAGTACTATGGTAACACAACAAAGAAATGTGGTTTGCTGGTTTAGAGACATTCACAATTTGATGGGGGGAGTGGAAACAAATATATAATTACAATGCAATACAAAAAATGTAATTATTAGAAGTAAAAGTAGTTAGGAACACAAAGTAGCAGCAAATATCTGAGCATGGAAACTGGAAAACTATAGGGAAGACTTCAAAGAAAAGAAGAATGTAAAGTCTGAGCTGAGTATTTCAAAGTACAGAGAAACTTTGGGTAAGGGAAATGATAAAGGCTGCCTGATTTCAAATCTTCCTGTTCACCCTCCAAAAAAAAAAAAAAAACTACCATAAAACCAACAAAGAGAGGAAATAAAACCACATATGACCCATGCCTTCAGCAGGCTTAAGGAACACCACAACCTGGGGTGCCTGGGTGGCTCAGTCAGTTAAGCATCTGCCTTCAGCTCAGGTCCTGATGGGTCCTGGAACCAAGCCCCATTGGCTCCCTGATCAGCGGGGAGCCTGCTTCTCCCTCTCCCTCTATCCCGCCGCCCCTCCCCGCCCCCGCTCCTGTGCTTGCATGCACTCTCTCCCTCTCTCTCTCTCCCTCTATCTCAAATAAATAAGTAAAATCTTTTTAAAAAGGGAGGGGAATACAACAACCTTCAAATGACCTGTAATAGAAAAACAGACCAAATTCCAACCGAGCTCCTACCACCCCCACAGCCAAGTCTGGAGGTTTGGAGACAGGGAGGGACACCTAAGAGACATTGAAAAGAATAGAGAAGCACCAAGGACTTAGACAAAGCAAGAAAAAAATCATGCTCCAAAAGCATCCAAAATAAAAGCCAAAAGACTATACACGTACGCCAGGACTTGTACTTTAAAGCACTAGCTAGGAAAGAAGGGATTGGACAGAAATGGCAGACTTGGAGAAGCACAGCTTCAGAGGACAAACCAGGTAGAAGGAGATGTACCCTTGGGAATATAGAAGTGAAGAGAAAGAAGAGAATAAGAAAAGAATTAAGGATGCCACAGAAATGAAAGAGAAACAAGACATGCCCCCACCTCACCCCCAACACCACCCATAAAAGAAAGTGCACAGAGGAGGGTGCTACTGAACTCTTCAAGTAAGGAACGAACAGATAGATACACAAAAAAAGCAGGTCACAGACACAGAAAAACTACTATGACAATCAGAAAATGCTAATAAAAACATTTCAGCTGATAAATCCCTCCCCCTCCTTTTGAAAAGCCACAAAGCTGAAGAAAATGGTAGCACAACATTCCAAACTCAATTTAAAATCTTCAAACAAGCATTTGTGATATGAAAAAAAAATCCTGAAACAGAAATACAAAAACTAAGAACAGAAATGAGCAAACAAACAACAACCGAAAAAAGAAATGCAACAAGAGTTGAACTTAGAAAAGAAACAGAAAAAGTACATTTCTTCCAAATAGACTGTGAGGGGTGCATCTCCCCACAATAAAACACAGGGAAAGGAAAGAAATTTATTGGCAAAGGAATGAGCATGTTCACATTACAACCTGCAGACTGGTGAACTATGAACAACCCCTATGGACAGGCAGGTAGGGCCAGATCACAAAGGACTTCGAAGGACAAGCTAAGGTCTATTGATTTCATCTTCAAAGGTGGGGAGGCAGTATAATCAAGGAAGAAGAGCACGTGTTTTTGGCTTCAGATGAACTCAATCTCTACCAGTTACTAAGGCTGCACCAAGCGATTATTTCTACCACTCTAAGCCTCCTATTTGTAATTTGTGGTTGGTTGGTTGGTTGGTTGGATGGATGGATGGATGGATGGATGGATGGATGGATGGATGGATGGATAGGTAAGCAGACAGACAGACACATGCACACACACACACATATATACACACAAATAACAATTGTACTTGTCTGAACCTGGGTTTCTCCCAAAAGCAGAGCATCACAAAAGGACTTGTATAGAGACAGTTTAATTGGCAGGAGAAGTAAAGGACCACAGAGGGTGAAGCCGGAAAGGAGCATGAGCCAATATGAGGGCACCCTATTGAGATGGTCATTGCTGTGGGCAACTGGAACTCAGTCTTGCCAAACTCTCTGAAAATGATTAGAAAGCTGTTAGAATTGTCTGTGCAAAGACAAGGAGAGCATTTCTCCACTGGCGTCTGCTCCCTCTAGTTAAGGGTTGCCCTAAGAGGAGCATTCACTTGCAGGCACTTCCAGGCTGAACAAGCCTCTGAACCCTCCTACCTCTATCTCCTGCTAGGTGGCCTTCGAGAAGCCCTGGAGCAGAAAGGAAAAGATGGGCAGTAAGCATACTTGAGATAAGCCACTGTCAGGGCACAGTGAGTCAAAGCCTGCATGAAAGAGTTGGAAGATGATGTGAGGTGGTGCTTCAGACCCAATGGATAGAGTATAGCTCAAATTCCCTTCCATCTGGGTCACTGAATACATGTGTATCAAATCATCCCATTGTGCACCTTAAACTTACACAACGTTATATGTCAATTAAATCTCAAATGAAGCTGGAAAAAAATTAATTGGTCACAGAGTCTTTCAAGGAGGAGCTAGCATTGCTCCTAGGTAATGGTGACAGGGAGGAGCTTATCTTGAACTCGAGGAATTCCTGAGGGTGTTTGTTGTTGCTCTGTGCCTGATAAATAATGCTGAAGATGCATTTGGAGCACCCACAGTCCAAGGACAAGGCAAATGAAGGCTCAGATCCCTCCAAGATGAAGATCTTAATCAAGTTAACATCCTGGTTTGTTGTCCATCATTTGTGGTCCCATGATCTAATAGCCATTGCCACAGATGTCTGTGGGTCAGAGCACCCACCGAATGCCACTCCGGCCCATTACGATAATTACATCCACCTTGCTCCTGATTAAGTGCCACCATCCAGCCTCTGTTATTCCAGAATCCTATCATTTCTATGGACACTAGGGAACCTAGTTCCATGGAAGCATCTCCTATCAAGCCCAGCCTGTTTCCCCTTGCCAGGGCATTCTGTATTACCTTGTTGAGTTAAGTGTTTTCTTTGGACCTGCCTAAGGAACATGATCAGATAGTATGTTCTCTAGCCCCATAAAATAAATCCTTTCTAATATTCTTTCTTCTTAAAGACTTCTGACCTTGATACTCTGCCAAAGCCATTCTTGCATATTTATCTAATTTACTGTAGGTCATATTCATGTCCAAGATTCAAGAAAATATCCCTGCAGTATATTAGGACCAGGTTAGTAGGATATTAAATCCTGAGTTATGAATAGTGCTCCCATGTTAATAAAATCTCCCCCATCCAGCCTCATTATTCTACCACTCCTGGCCCCATACCTTCAAGATCCAGTCCCCAACATACTCCTCTGTTCCTATTGGTACATATTAGCTAGGTCCTGGGATTATTTGTCTGAGTATTTCCTCCCAGAACAAGGATATCCCTGATTACATTATGCTAGGATTGCATCTAGTTGTTCTAGAGGCAGGAGGTGTAGAGGGCAGAGCAGATTCCAAAGAGGATAAGCATCATTTGGGGAAGCATGAACCTCAGCCAGATCTTTGCGTGGTCTCCAAACAAGGGAAGGCTGTTCTAACAAGGCATTAGTTCTGCCTGTCCAGAGGATCAGGGAAATTCAGGGGTCCAAAACTGTCAGGCTCATCCACCCAGATGTTCCCATCACAGATCTCAGGGTCCTATTCTTCCCATATGAGGGTGCTGACTTTGGCCCTAAACACTTGTCGAGGGTACACCGAAGAAGACCTACCATGAACGATATAGAATAAGGAACTTATATAAGCGTTTGACCTCACACAGGTATGGGAGTTAAACCGTCTATGTAATACTGATGGAAAAACCCATACAAGGATGCATTATCGACTCAATCTAATCTGGACCTTTTGAGGAATGTATGGAATGCCCCTCAAAATTTTCCACCCTCAGGTCACTACAGAGAAGCATTTATTATCAGCTTCCATCCCCCAACGTGGAAGCCTGCCCCAGTGGGCCATTCACTCTGTACACTTCCGGGATATGCACTTGTGCTTTGTTGAGCCAGCTCCCCCTAGGATCCTAAAGCTTAGAGCAGGAGTCCAAGTCCTGGGTCAGAAAGTGAAAAATGTGCGGGATGTGTACCTGAAATCAGACACCGTCAAACTGAAGTGAGTTAGTGAGCTGAAGCCCACACAGAATCGTTGGCCCCAGCAGGACTCTGGAGTGAGGCAGACAGGATAGGGGCCTGTGCACCAACAGCTGTCAGAGACAACGCTAACCACAGGTGTGCTGGGAGAAGTCAGTGAGACGCGCAAAATGCTTGGCAGATCTCCTAACACATAGAGCTCAAAAAATGATAATTATTACCATTAGGTTAGACACTGATATAAAGACTGTGATAATGGCAATGGGTGAACAAGAAACAGATAAAGGACGTATTTCAGAGTTATAAACGGACAGAATGCGGAGAGCGAATGGGTAGGCAGGGAGAATGTGAGGTAGAGGAGGAGGTCCAGGATGTTTCTAGCTAGGGTCCTGGCAGGATGGAGAATGACAGTGCCACTAAATATAATATGAAAAGCTGGAGGAAGAAGCATTACTCAACTTGAGAGTGTAAGGGACCTGTGGGCTACCCACATGTTTTATGCTCAGCAGGCAGTTGGAAGTAACTGATCAGAAACTCAATGAAGAGAGCTAAACTGAAAACAGACTTGGATAGTAGTTCAGGCCATGATGATGTTGGAGTTCCCAGGAAGAGCATGTATATTTACAAGAGGGATGACAGAGGATTATCAACATTTACGAGCCACGCGGAGAGATGGAGGCCAGGGAGATGGGGGACGGAGATGGGACAGCTAGCGAAAGAGAAGAACCAGGAGGAAGGGCACGGTGTCCCTGGGTAAACGGAAGACAGTACCAACACTTGAGTACCAACTGCTCTGAAAGAGGTTAAGTCAACCAGAGACGTTTCCACTGGATCAGGAAAATAGGGAGACCTCAGGGACTTTAGAGGGAACCGTTATGCCAGGCAGACTGAGATGGAAGCCTGATGTTACAGCACATCAAAGACTGAATGGGAGATAAAGAAGTAGAAACAGCTGTATAAACTGCTCTCTCAAAAACGGGTGGAAAAGAGAATGACAGCAAAAACTAGAGGGCCACCAAAGATTTTTTTTTTTAACAAGACGATTCAAATGTGTTCGTGGGAAGGAGAGTTTGAGGATGAGGGAAAGGTGGGGGGAATGGAGTAAGCTCTCTGAGGAAGTGGAAGATTGCAAAAAGAGGTGTGAGAGCACAATCTGACTCAATCCTCTTTATTTAATATGCTTGGATTTATTTTTAATACACCAACTAGGAAATATGTATTTAGCATCTAATTTGCTGAGACCAACCTAATAAAGTTATAAAATAACTTTTCTTATGAAATCTTGTCTTTTCTTACTCAACCTTACAAAAACATAAGCTTCTTGGATTAATTTTAGTTTCAGTCAAAAGGTGACAATTGCATGCAGTGAGAAACAAATCTTCCTCTGCTATTTTAGTTCTTTTTTCTTTTTGTCTGGGGGAAATAAATGATTTCTAAAATCATTTATCAGATAAGCTCTAACCTAGGGGGTGTCCAGCACCATATTGACAGCACACACATAGCTTCGAATTCTAGAATCTTTAACCCCCGTCTGCAGGGTCCAATGAGCCCAACTGCAGGGAATGTATTTGGGCTGGAAAATACGCTAAATAGCTAGCACATCAGGTTCTTTTTAACTGCCAGGTGGTAAGCTATTCTGAAGCTGTTTAGATTTGTGGTTGGGCCTCAAACCATGTCTCTGGACAGCATTCTGCTGAAGGCAGAACAAAGTTATATTTAATATCTGTGTACTTTAAAACAATGCTGCCCACTTTTCTCTTATTGCCGGGGTCACTTACCTTGAAGACTCACTGTACTTTTGGGGTATAAAACAGCAGTGTTTACTTATCCAACTGATTTTGGAATGACATGATTGGGCCAATGTGAAAACTGAGTCAAGAGGAAAACAAATGCTTGTAAAGCAGTAACAAACAGCCTTTTTTTCCAATACGTGTACCAAATAAATTTAACTTAGAAGAACTGAACTAAATATAAAACACTTCAAAAAGAAGAAAAAGAACATTATGCTTACTAAGAATTTTGGCATGATCCAGAGAACATGTTCAGAGAACTGACCTCTGTGAAAGCACAGAAGCATTTCAATGGCTCTGCCTGAAAACCTCCTTTCTGTAAGCTGTTCTACAACATTCCGTAAACTCTCATCTTATAGCGTGTACATTGTGTTAACTTTCTGCATGTTTTTCTATATCTAAGAATTTTTAAAAGACCAGAATAACAATTTTTTAAAACAAGGAAGTGATTTTTCTCTTCTTGAGTAAAGAATTGCCTTTGCTTCACAATTCACAGAGGAGAAAAAAAATACACGGGCTCAAAACTCCCGTATCTTCCTGCCACCAAATCTACAAAGGCACCTGTATCCTCTCCCTCTTCCCTTTTATTATACTAGAAATAGTGGCCTTCTCTTATCAGAGGCCAATCTCTGCCCTCACTTCATGTCCCCCTTCCTCTCAGGGACCTTGCTGCCGTCACCTATCCACCCTCGCTGGTGTAGTTTCAATCTCTCTCTGTAGTGGATTCAGATTAGTGGTATCTAGCATGTTCTAGCACCACTCATCTTAAAACAACAAAAAATACCCACCTCGAACCCCCCATTTCTCTCCGGCTAAGTCTCTCTCTTTAATCTCCTCCAGAACCAAGTTTCTCAAAGTTGTTTTCACTTGCACCCATTCCTCATCCTGTTCCATTTCTGGCTTATCCCACCAACTCACCACCACAGTTGCTCCAGGTAAGGTGGGAAGCTGACCAGTCGGATCTGACACATGCCCGGAAGCACCATGTCTCCTGGGCTTCCACAAGCCACAGCACTCCTGGTTTCTCTCCTAGCTTTCCTTCTGGGTGTTCCCTCAGTGCCCCTTCGCAGCAACTCCTTTTCGACCCATCCTCTAAATGTTAGAGTTTCTCGGCGCTCAGTTCTGAGTCCTTTTCCTTTCTGCATTCTACAATCTCTCCTAAGATGATCTCACTCCCACCTGGGCTTTCCATGTCAGCTAAATGCCAGTGATGCTAGGATCATTCCCTGCAGCACAGACATCTTTTCCAAGCTTCAGACCCATACCCCAGTAATGAAGTAACACACGGTGGTTTAGATGGGCCTTGGGCCAGATTGCCTGTATTTCAAAATTAGTTCTTGTACTTACTTCCTGGGTAACCCTGAACAAGTCATGGAACCTCTCGAAGACTCAGTTTCCCCATCTATAAAACTGCAATAATAATAATACTCACTTCATAAGGTTGTTGTTGGATTCAATGAGTTGGCGATAGCACCTACTAGGTGGCACAAGGCAAGCTTCCATTATCCTTGATTACTATCACCATATATGTTCATCAGAATAAAGCAAAGGCATCTCAAACTTGCTTTGATCCACATAAAACTGGGTCCTATCTTTTCTGCCCACCCCATATGCCTCATCCCTGGTTCACCATCTGTGAGTTCTAAGGCAGCATTCTAAGATGAGCCCCCCATGACCCTTTTCATGATCTCCTCCCCTTGAGTGAATGAATATGATATCACTCTTGCAATCAAGGGATTTTTATAGATATAACTAAGGTCCCAAATCATTGACGTCATGATAAGAAGATTATCTAGGTAGGCCTGACCTAATGACACAGCCTAGAGAAGAGGATCTAGAAGTCAGAGAGTCCAAGCATGGAAGCACTTGAATTTCCATTGCCTAAAGATGGAAGGGCCAAAGGAAAAAGAATGCAGATGGCTTCTACAAGCTGACAGGGGCCCCCGGCTGCCAGCCAGCAAGGAAACCAGGACCTCAGGCCAACAACTAGAGGAACTAAAATCTGCCAACTACAAGAATGAGCTTGGAAGTGGATTTTTTATCCAGAGCCTCCAGATAAGAACAGTGTGGCTACCACCATGACTTCAGCCATGCTGGGAGGACTTTTAACCCACCAAACCGTGAGCTAATAAATGGGTGCTATTACAACCCCTAAATCTGTGGTAATTTGTTATGCAGCAATAGAAAATTAATACACCAGTTGAACAAAAAACACCTTCAAACATGTATTTGTTCCAGCCGGAAAACCCCCATCAATATCACACCAAGTTCTGCTGATTCTATCTCCTAAATACATCTCAAACATATTCACAATTCTTAATCTGTTCCCTACCCCAAATTGTATGTCCCATCTGAACTTCTGCAACAGCTCTTAACTGGTTTACCTTCTCACAATTCTCCTGACCATTCAATCCCTCACAGCAGTGGGAGCCATTTCTTAGAGTGCAAAACTCGTCTTGGAAAAATCCTTCATGACCTCACACTGCACTCAGGATAATACCTGAACACCTTATCATAACCTTCAAATGCCTCACAAAGTGGCCCTGGCTACCTCTGCAGCCTCATTTCCTGTGACTCACCTGCTTGGATATGATGCAGGAGCCACAGAGGCCTGTCTTCCAGTGTGCCAAGCCATTTCCCACACTAGGGAATGTCACTTCCCCCACTCAGCACCCAGTGATAGCCAGGGCCTCAGCTTGAATGCTACCATTTCACAGAAGCCTTTCCTCACCCCTAACATGATGCCAGGCCACCCAATTAGACTGTCTCACAGAGCCCTGTATTTCTTCACAGAGTTTTTCACAATTGCAAACACATAGTTGGTTGTATGATTATGTATTTAAGGTCTTTCTCTTAGATATAGCTCAGTGAGGGTGGGAGCCATACCTAATTTGTTCCTTGCGAAAACCCAGCATCTGGTACGGTGCCAGAAACATAGCAGGAATTCAACAATCTTTAATGGATGAATAAAATTGTGCCTATTTTGCCCAACTTATACATGGCAAAATTAGGTCAAGATTATGAGGTTATTTCTAAATGTGTGGACCATTAGATTTATCTTAATCTAGCCATAATTATGATGCTTCCTTACAAAACAAATGATGTAAATATAAAGGACAAACGGGGCAAGTTCATGGGAAAGTGTCAGGGCAAATCTGCTAGGATTCAGCATTCATGCCCTCTTAAGGAAACAACATATTTAGATATGAGGTGCAACATTATCCTTACTGCATATTTTGAATAGTTTTTCCTTTAGGAAAAACATAATTTCACCCCAGCATTGATGCGGTTAGAGGACAGGGTGCTTCAGTTGACTGAATTTTCTAGCTAACGAAGGGATATTCCACCAATGTAAATAACCACCTGGTACAAAGACAGCCCTGTGTATGCTCTCCACCCTTCTGCCAATAGAATTCGTTTTTAAAAGTATGCCTCGGGGCGCCTGGGTGGCTCAGTCATTAAGAGTCTGCCTTCGGCTCAGGTCACGATCCCAGGGTCCTGGGATCGAGCCCCACATCTGGCTCCCTGCTCTGCGGGAAGCCTGCTTCTCCCTCTCCCACTCCCCCTGCTTGTGTTCCCTGTCTCACTGTGTCTCTGTCAAATAAATAAATAAAATCTTTTTAAAAAATAAAAAATAAAAAAATAAAAGTATGCCTCTATCTTATTGATTTCTCATTATTTCTCTCATTTTATCATTTAAAAAAAAATCAAAAGTGCTATTAGTTAATAAAGACCTCACTTATTTTCTTTTAGGAGAAATATAAAAATAGCAAGAACACCATATGACAAAGATTTTATTTAAGAAGCAAAACACTGAATAGAAAGTCAAATATCTTCCCATATTGTCCATATTGGGTTTATACGTTTTGTATATAACTGCATTTAATTCCTCCCATGGTCCAGAAAAGGTTCAAGACAAATTATTTGGATTAACTAAAGCATAAGAACGAAGAAAGAAAAAGAAGAAAGATTAGAGACATAAAATGATATTAGAAAGAGGCTTAAGATGCATGCCAGACCACAATTTTATGTGATACAGGCTTGAGCTGTGAAGCTTTCTAGCCCCAATTTGATAAAAGAGGGACCCACTTCACAGCATTCCTATGGAAAGCAGAACAGCTGGTCAAAAGCAGCTTAGCTACGGTTGGTTGGTACTAAGATCAGAAAGGAATGTCTTCTTGGGGATTCCTTAGAGAGGACACCATTCTACTTCTACTAAGAACACTTGTTACCAGTCTCTACTAAAATAGTTGCTTAAATAACTGAGTGCTCCACATTGTTATCATACCCAGTTACCCAGGCCTGGGGCAAAATGATCTCTTGCCTCATCCAATCTTAAGCACGATTTATTAGTTTCCTATTATTGCTATAAAAAAAAAAATCAACATAAACTTCATGGTTTATTAACAACCCACATTTGTCTTCTTGCAGGCCTGGAGATCAGAATTCTGAAACTGGATCTTACAGAGCTAAAATCAAGGTGATAGCTGAGCTGCGCTCTTTGGGGACACTAGAGAAATATCTAATTGGCAGCTTCCAGAAGCTGCCCGCACTCCTTGGCTCATGGCCCCCTTCCAGCAATGGCATCGATCCAGGCTCTGTTTCCACTGCCACATCCCCTTCTCTCCCTCTGCTGTCATCTCACATCCCCCTCTCTGAGTCTGACCCTCCTGTCTCCCTCTTATAAGGACCCTGTGATTACATGGGGCCCACTTGGATCATCTAGGATAATCTCATCTCAAGAGACTTAACTCAATCACATCTGCAAGGTCTCTTTGCCACGCAAGGAAACATATTCACAGGTTTCAGGTTAGGACACGGACATCTTGAGGGGTGTGGGTATCTTTATTCAGCCTACCACACAAGGCTCCATCATTTATCTATTTGCAGCTACCTAAATTGTAAGGATGGTGTCAGAAAACAGAAAACAGCAATGCAAGGCCAAACCTATATGGTAACAGTAAAGCTACCAATAGGGAACTTAATAAAAAAAGTTTTAATTCAAGAGTTAATCACAGAATCCTTTTAAGTAGCAAGTTCACCTTCTGTATTCCAAATAATGTGATATACAAAAATATTATTTACACAATTTTTTTGTCAGGAACACACTGGTTATAAAAAGAAGCACACCTACACAAAAACTTGAGTGTGAAGTAAAGTAACTGCAATACCAAGTACTGTACTAAAAATTGGGAACTTTACCTCCCTTCTCTCTTGCAGTCACAGGGGAGAATGCCTACTGAACATTAAAAAAAAAAAAGTGAGATAGCCAGCTCATTCAGTACTTTAGGAAGGTAGAAGGTCCAGGCAGCTTACTTGATTTTTGGAGAAACAGCTACAGCTGAACCCAAAGGGACACCGCTAGGGACAAACATAATGAGGGAAAGATTCTATTTTAGACCCTATTCATCTCCCCTGACAAACCAGAGGAATGTAGGAGTGCTCACACCTTTGAGGTGCATAAAGAGATCTGTAAATCATTATGGGAGCTCAAAGGAAATAACTGTGACAACCCCTCCCTCTCACTGCATTCTGGGACTGACTTCTTTCAACAGTGTATTTAATTGCGAAGTTTCAGTCAACACATGATGTTATTATGTTAGATATTTTTCCCTAGAGGAGTTTTCACCAAGCATCAGCTTCTTTTTCACAGGAAGAATTCAATCCTGCCCACCAAACCACTTATGTCTCCAGGAAGCTGAGGTTTCAAGATTCTTTCTTGCTATGGAGTAGAGATTAATGTTGGGTCTGATAGGACAGGAGACTTGCCACCTGAGAAGGTTTTCTCCCCAGTAGACTGCAAATACAAAACATACTTGAATCCCTCTTGACTTAAGGACTGAGGACTGAGATTTATCCCAGGAATGCAAGATTGGCTTAACATCTCCAAATTAATTAATGTAATACACCACATCAATAAAACAAAAAACAAACACCACATGATCATCTGCATCGATGCAAAATAAGCATTTGACAAAACCCAATGCCTTTTCATGATAAAAACACCCAAATAGACTAGGAAAAAAAAGAGAAATTCCTCAACTTGATACAGGGCATCTATGAAAAACTCACAGCTAACCTCATATTTAATGGTAAAAGACTAAATCCTCCCCCCTAAGATCAGGAACAAGGCAAGGATGTGTGCTCTCACCAGTTCTACTGAACACTGTACTAAAGGTTCCAGCCAGGGCAATCAAGCAAAAAAATTAAATAGAAGACATGCACATTGAAAAGGAAGAAAATCTTATTCTTTTTTTAATTTTTATTTAAAGATTCTATCTATTTATTTGAGAGAGAGAGAACGAGAGACAGAGAGCATGAGAAGGAAGAGGGCAGAGGGAGAAGCAGACCCCCTGCCGAGCAGGGAGCCCGATGCGGGACTCGATCCCGGGACTCCAGGATCATGACCTGAGCCGAAGGCAGTCGCTTAACCAACTGAGCCACCCAGGCGCCCGAAAATCTTATTCTATTTGCAGATCTTATAAGTAGAAAACTTGTAAGTTTCTTTTAAGTAGAAAATCCTAAGACATCCACTGAAAACTACTGGAACGAATAAACTAATTCAGTAAGGTTGCAGGATACAAGATAACATACAGAAATAAATTATATCTCTATATATTTACAATGAACAATCCAGAAATTAAAGTAAAAAAAATCCTTTTACAATAAAATATTTAGGAATAAAGTTGACAAAAGAAATACAAACTTATACTTTGAACACTACAAAATGTTGGGCGCCTGAGTGGCTCAGTCTCTTAAGCATCTGCCTTTGGCTCAGGTCATGATCCCAGGTCCTGGATAGTCTGCTTCTCCCCCTGCTTATGTACATTCTCTCTCTCAAATAAATAAATAAAATCTTTAAAAAAAAGAAAAGAAAAGAAAACTATAAAATGTTGTTAAAAGAAATGATCTAAGTAAATGAAAAAACATTTCATGTTCCTGGATCAGAAGACTTAATATGCTAAAATGGCAATACTCCCAAAACTGACCTACAGGTTCAATGTGATCCCTACCAGAATGCCAGTTGGCTTCTTTGCAGAAACTGAGAAGCTAATCCTAAAATTCCTATGGTAATTCAAGAGACCCAGAATAGCCAAAACCATTTGGAAAAAAGAAAAATAAGATTGGAGGACTCATGCTTCCAAACTTCAAAACTTACTAAAAGGTTACAGTAGTCAACACAGTGTGGTGCTGGCATAAGGCTAGACAGTCTAGAAATAAATCCATATATCTACGGTCATTTGATTTTTGACAAGGGTGCCAAGACAATAAAATGGGGAAAGAATAGTCTTTCAACAAATGGATCAAAAACCTAAATGTAACAGCTCAGACCATAAAACTCTTAGAAGAAAACAGGCATAAACCTTCTTAACGTTGGGTTAGTCAATGATTTCTTAGATACAACACCAAAAGCACAAGAAACGAAAGAAAAGAGATAAACTGGACTTCATCAAAATTAAAGACTTTTGTGCCTGTAAGGATACCATCAAAAAAACAAAAACAAAAACAAAAAAGCAAAAAAACTCACTTTATGGGAGAAAATATTTGCAAGTCACATATCTGGTAAGAGACTTATATGTAGAATACATAAAGATTCACATTTCAATAATAAAAAGACAAATTAACCAATTAAAAATGGGCAAAGGATCTGAACAGACATTTCTCCAAACATACACAAATGGCTAATAAGCACACAAAAAAACACTTAACGTCATTAGTCATTAGGGGAACACAAATCAAAACCACAGTGAGATACCATCTCATACTCACTAGGATGGTTACAAGCAAAAAGATAATAACAAATGTTAACAAGGATGTAGAGAAACTGGAGCTCTTGTACATTGCGACTGGGGGGGGTACAGCCACTTTGGAAAAGTTACAAAGTTAAACACAGACTTACCATGTGATCCAGTAATTTTACTCTTGGAATGTACCCAAGAGAAACAAAAACATAGATCCACACAAGAAACTTGTACACAAATGTACATAGCAGCATTATTCACAATAGCCAAAAGGTGAAAACAACCCAAATGTCAGTCAACTAATGAAGAGATAAACAAAATATGGCATATCCATACAATGGAATAGTATTGTCAATTTTAAAAAAATGAAGTGAAGATACATGCTGTAACATGGATGAATCTTGAAAACACTATGTTCAGGCTACATATGTAAAATTCTATTATATGAAATGTCCCTAGGCAAATGTACAGAGACAGAAAGAACTAGCAGTTGCCTAATGCTGGGGATGAGTGGTGAAAATGTGGAGTGGCTGATATAAATGGGCAAGACGTTTCTTTTTAGGGTGATGGAAACACTCTAAAATTAGATTGTGGTGATGGTTGTATAACTCTATAAATACACTAAAAATTCACTAAATTGTACAATTAAAACAAGTGGATTTTATGTAAATTATATCTCAAAAACTCTGCTTAATAAACATTGCTGCACGGCGCCTGGGTGGCTCGGTTAAGTGACTGCCTTCAGCTCAGGTCATGATCCTGGAGAAGCGGGGAGTCTGCTTCTCCCTCCGACCCTCTCCCCTCTCATGCTCTCTCTCTCTCTCTCTCCCAAATAAACAAACAAAATCTTTTTTAAAAATTAAAATAAAAAAACAAACATTGCTGCATCTACCTTGCTCTTTCTCTCCAATCACTTGTTCTGGGGGAGCCAGCTGTCACGTCATGAGGACATTCAAGCAGCTGTATAGAGAGGTCCCCATGGAAGGAAATGAAGCATCCTGCCAACAACACGAGAGTGAGCTGTCCTAGAAGGGGAGAATCTCCAGCCCCAGACAAGTAAATCTTCAGGCAACTGCAGTTTCACGAGAGATCCTGAGTCAGAACCATCAAGCTAAGCATCTCCTGAATTCCTGACCCACAGAAATCATGTTGCTTTAAGCCACTAAGTTTTGGGGTAATTTGTTACACAGCAATATATAATTAATACCCCTTCCTTGACCCTCTCTTCAGTGTTAGGCTCTCTCTCCTGATGAAGGACATCTAAGGAAATGTCTTCCCAGCAACCCTTCCTCTCCTAAGAGTTTGGTTTCACCCCCATCCGCATGTTCACTGTAGTAGCTGTCATGTTAGTAAATCATGATCCCATTCCCTGGCCTTAACTGATAATCTGAAAGTAGGCATCTGACCAAAGCCAGACAGAAATTTCTATACCTGAAGCTGTGGAAAAGGCAGTATCTCTCCAACACCTAAAGCTGTACGATGTAAAACTTGGGGTCTGTCAGCAGCCATGTTCTTTCCGATGTGGGAAAAAGTAGATGGCAGTGGAGAAGGATGAAGCCCATCACATGGAAATGAGAAAAGATTCAAGATGGAGGGAGTACAGAACATATGTCTCTGGTTCCAAGGATTCCTGATGCAACCCTGCCCTTCCAGTGGAAGAATGTATCTGTCTTGTGACCCCACCATGTACAACAGCACTCAGTACTTAAGAGATAATGAAATATTTATGAAATGAATGGGTAAGATAATCCAATATCCTTCCTATAATACCCCCCTCTTCCTCTCTCTCTTTGCTGTTGTTCAACAGAGAGATTTGATTATTTGAAAACTAAAAGTCCTAACCTCTTTTTTGCTACCTTTATACTCTATATCTCTCTATTATTATACTTACGGCAATATATCCTAATTACTGGCTCACATGGCTTCCTGCCCTACTATCACGGGGCAAGATATTTGCTTAGTCATTTTTGGTATCATCAGCACCATTTAGTCTAGAAAACAGAAAGTGTCAAGAAATATATGTTTAACTGATGTGATCAATCCTTTACTCTTCATTCTTCAGTTTTTATAATTAATGTCCCCAATTTATCAACCACCTAACATTTACAAGATACTGGGAAACACGATAAACCACTGCTTGTTGCTTGGTCATGCATTTTCATCAATTCAATGAATTCATGCAACAAATATCTGAGTACCTACCATACGCCAGGGGCTGAAAATGGATCAAGGACATGGTGTCTGCCCTCAAGAACCCTACAGTCTAGCACAGACAAGCACACCGATTATTACAGTGTGTTAGATGTTACTGAAGATATACACACAGGCTGCTAAGCAGTAGCAGGGATCATGGGGAGTTCTACTTCAGAAGGCAAGACATACACAGAAAAAGATGACAGCCAGCAATGTGACATAGGCTAAGCACCAAATGAGTGATTTGTTCTCTAAGTTACATGGGGCTAGTCTGCACACTTTAAGAAAAGGTACCACCATGGAGTGATTTTCAGACTTTACATGCAACCAACAACTCCTGCGCGCCTCACGTGTGCCGAGCAAACTGCTTCGCACTCTTTGAACAGGCTCGCATTCAACTCTCACATTTTGTAGTCGAGAGGTATGAGTCTGAAAGAGTGAAGTGACTTGCCCAAGTCTACACAGCAAGTAAGTGGCAGAGCTAGGATTTAGAATGAAGTCTTCCAATTCCATGTCCGAGTATACCATGCCATGCAATCTACACAACTGGAACACTTTCCATGTGGCTTTCATTGGCTTTTCATTCATCCTAGAGCACACAATACAGTGTTGGGCACATATGGGCAATCACCAACTGCTGACTTGATATGGCTATAATGTTTGTCCACATTTTGAGAAGCAAAGGACCACAACAGATCAAAGTACTTTGGTGCCTATTATAACATCATGTGCTGACAAGAGTGCAGTTGGCTGAAGATGAGCAAATCTTTCAAGCTATATTTTAACAGTACTTTTGACCACTATATCCAGTCAGTTGCTCCAATGTTCAGTAATAAATCAAAATGACTGTTCATTTCCTTTGACAGTTAACAGTACTAATGAATTCAGTATAATCTCACCATCTATCAGAAAAATTTCTAAAACGCAAACTTGAAGGTGATGATTCACATGGTTAGCCAGGAAGGAGAAGTAAAGCAGTACTCATTGCTTTCTACAAAACTAGCATTGTTTGCAAAACCCAGAAACTGAGCAATTGGTTGACTACTAATAACAAGTAGGTTGCTCTCTGGTCATTTAGCAAAAAGCTGCTTGTTGCACCATGGTCAGTGGCTGAGGAGCATATGACTTCAAGTAGCTTTTGTGATACAGCATAATTCTACCTATATAAATCAGTGAATTGTTACATAAGATTTTTTAAAAAGACAAAATCTCCACATCAAAGACCACCTGACATTGAGCCTGGCACAAATCAGATATTAATACTGAATAAATGTTTACTGAAAAAAAAATGATTTAATGGCCTTTTGAAAACGTAAGTTGTCTACTAAATGAAGAGAGAAAAATCAAACCAACCAAACCCACACAGATTACGTTAGGAACTCAAAAAAAAGATTATGGGGTAACTAGTTCAAGATATGTAAGAAATTCACAGCGACAAAAAAAAAAAAAAAAATGTTGAAATGAGTAAACATGCATTTGACAACCCTCTTAAATTAAATCACCACACTGGCACTCTGTGGAATGCTAACCAGCCATCTCATTAGTAATAAAAACAAAAAAAAACAGGTGACAGATCTAACTTTACAATCTGTTCAAAATGGTAACAAGGTGTACTTGGCATACACCTGAAATCTGCTGCATAAGCTCTGTGTCTACATAATAAAAGAGTATCTCTATATGCCAAACAAGCTGAATCATAAACCTTAATAAATGCTCACACGAACATTGAATAGTAATAACGAACTCTTTAAATGTATTAAAATGTATTGTCCAGAAATGAAAAAATATCTCTCATACCAGACTGGGCTCCACAAATCTAAACCCAAACTGTACTGATTAGTCCAAACAAACATTTTCCAAAATGAACAACTCGGACCCACACAACGAATAAAGTAATCTAACAAGTATAAAGCTTGGAGCAACTCTAGTGATCTAAAACGTTAGAACATTAGAACGTGAGCGCTTAAGCGGACTGGTTTAATCGCTTTTACTTAGAGCTTTACATTTACAGAGCCTTCTTCTCAAGAGACCTCTGAAAGAATTCAAGGCCAAGTATAGCATTTCATGATAATTGCAAATAAAAGCGCTGAGACCCTGAGCCCGCGATCCCTCTCTGCCTCACTACAGTCCGGACTCATGAAAAGCCCTGGGGACAGCCACCCCTTGAGCTCGTACAGGACCCCGGCACCTCAGGGGATGGTTCCACAAACCCCCACCGGGACCACCTCTAGGGAAGCAGAGGAGTGGAGGAGAAGCGAGTCAGGCTCCAAAACAAAGCGTCGTTCACCCCACACGGAGGAAGGCGCACCTTTCGCCCCGGACAGAATGCAGTGACAGATCAGTCACCTGTGCGGGAAGGGGGCGCGAAGACATCCTCAGAGACTAGTGCCAACAGGCAGCTGTCCGCCGCTTCGCGGGCCCCAACGCCCCGCGCCCGCAGCGCATTCCCGGGCTGGGGAAAACTTTCGGTCCGCGCCCCCCGGGTGCGCCCCCACCGCCTGGGACCCCCGGGCTTCAGCCCCGCCCGCGAGGCCACGCCCCGGGCCCGCCCCCCGCGCCCACTGCCCGGCCCCGCGCCCCCGGCCCGCGCGGGCACCCGCATGCCCTCGGGGCGCGCCCCCGCTCCGGGCCCGGCCGCCAGAGGGCGGGGTCGCTCACCCGTCCGCAGCTCGTGCTTGACAGTGAGGAGCTGCTCTCCCCCGGCGCCGCCGTCCCCGCTGGTCCCCGCGGCGCCGCCGCCGCTGCCGCCCTCCTCCATCTTCTCCCTTTTCCGATCCCGCGGGGTCCTACGCGGGGATCCGGGAGACAGCGGACGCCCGGCCCCTCAGAGGTCCCGCTGCAGCCCCAGGAGCCGGGGTGCGGCAGCTCCAGAACTCGGACGCAGCGACGAGTCTCTTTCCCGCTCTGGCCGCACGGCTCGCTCCTCCGCCTCCTCCCCCTTCGGCGGGCACCGCTAGTACCGCGCAACCAAACCGCCCCCTGCTCCGCCGCCTCCTCCTTCGGGCCGCTCCGCCCACAGTCAGCAAGGTAGAGGAGCCATTCTAGCCGCTATCGCTTATTGGGCACAGGGCGCGCGCATCTGTCAACGCCGGCTCTCATTGGGCAGTCCTCTCTGACGCTTCGGGAGCCGCCCCGCCCCGCTCCTCGAATTGTTGTTGCTTGGCGGGGAGGCAGGAGAGGGAGAAACGCTACCACTCCGATTGGTGAGAACTGAGATTCTGCCCCGCCCATTTCCTCTGGTGCGCACGCGCATTCAGGACGTTCCCTTCCCTGACCTCCCCAGAACGGTCACACCCCTTATTCCCCAGCTTCGATCTGTTAGTAAACAGTGTCTAGTAGTCAGGAGGACTCGGAGTCAGTGATTGGCTATTGCTGAAAGAGGCGGGGATGGCTGATTGGAATGTTTGGTCCGCCAATCACCGTGGAACAGAGGAGGGGCCTGAAGGGAAGCGCCTCTCACACACGTGTTTGCGGACATCTGAGGGTCCCAGCGGGCGATCCGCAGAGGTGTGCCCAGCTGGAAGACGGCGTGTCTTAGGAAGGTGTTACTTGAGCTAGTGTGCTCTATACCAGTTAAGTGGAATTTGTGCGTAAGTGCAGGTAGTTCTTAGACATTGCAAAAATTCACAATCCCAGCTCGCCATGAGGACGTTTGCAAAGGATAGGTATTTCCATTTTGTACAAGATACATACAAGACACCAAATGGATACAGAGATCAATAAAATACAATATAATCCCTGCCCCTAAACAGCTTTCAATACAAACGTGAGAAACAATTTGTATATACACAGGAAATATAAAGCAGAATTTGGAAGAAAAAAAAAAACCTGTCATACAAACAGAGAATGACATAGATGGCAATAATTATTCTCCGTAGAGGAACTGGGGAAGGCTTCTAGGGCAGGGAGGAATTTGAGATAACCAACTTAAAGGATGGGTAAGAGAAATATCAGCAGCAGACATTTCATGCAGAAATGGTAACTGTGAGCATCAGCCTAGAGGTAGAGAAGGCAAGGGTGGGTTAAATGATTGATAAGACTGGATGGAAGTATGACCTAAGAGAGAGAGCTAAAAAGGTAAGGTGCTGTCAGACAATGGAGAACATTGACTACCATACTAAACAGTGCAGGTTTTGTTTAGTACAGGTTGGAGAGTCCCAAAGAGTAGTTACAATATCAAAGCTGTTCTTTTGGAAGTTAGCTTCAGTTACAGTGAGAAGGATGGACTTAGGAGAGGAGAAAGATAACAGGGCAAGAATACCGTTGCAAAGATAGAACTGTTAACCTGGAAACGAAAATAGCCATTTATTTTACCAGCAAAAAGAGTTTATTCAGGAATAGCAAAGAATTACAACTTGGGATGCACAAGCTATGGTAAAACTATAGGCAACTCCAATAATCAAAGGAGAGGAATGTTTTTTAATGGAGAAGGAGGAAGTTGGCAGGGGTTGTTTTGAAGGAAAGTTCATTGGAGAAAAGCAAGAGTTCAGGAGGATGGTGGTTTCTCATTGGCTGAGTTGCATGGGTAGTCAATTTCATGTAGGAGAGGCAATGTCCATCTTTCCCTGTTGGAGCCTATAAGGGAGGATTCTTTCCTCTTGTCTATTCACCTATTGGAGTCGGTAATTGCCAATTTTTCCCCCTAATTGCTGTGGAATAGTAGGCTCCCCCTTCTCGCCTCCTGGCTCCACTTTGGTGAGGTTTCCTTTTTTTGATTTTCACAGAATTTATGGGGGCCTAATTTCTGGCAGTGGACCTGAGAATGGGAAAGGGGGAAGATTAAAGATGGGCATTTGGATGTATTTCACATAGAAGTGACCTTTTAAACTAAGCATGGATTAGGTCAAAATCAGCAAACACTCTCTGTAAAGGATCAAGCAATAAATATTTTAGGCTTTGCAGGCCAAGTGGTCTCTTTCACAGCTACTCAATTCTGCTATTGTAGTGTGAAAGCAGCCATAGACAATAAGTAAACTAATGGGTATGGCTATGTTCCAATAAATCTTTATTTATGGACATTGCAGTTAAATTTCACATAATGTTCATATAATAAAGTATATTCTTCTCCTTGTAATTCTTTTCAACCATTTAAAAATATAAAAGCCATTCTTAGCTCTTGGGCTATAAAAAGCAGGCAGTAACCAGATTTTGCCTGCAGGCCATAGTTTGCAGACTCCTAGATTAGACTGCCATTGAAGAGAAAGCAGAGAAGGCTTGACAACCCCTCCAGGTTGCCTGAGCAACCTAGGCTTACCTGTCTGGAACATTTATCCCACTAAACCATGACTGTCGACTCACTTGCTTTTCTCCTGCATAAGTAGTGTGCTATTTGGAACCAGGGAATGACTGCATGCAATTGTTCATTTGTTCACTCAACAACTTTTGCACCAGCTATATAGCAAGTATTGTGAAAGACACTAGCAACACAGTGGAAGCAAAACAGATGTAATCCTTGCTCTCAGAGAGCCTACAGTCTAGAAATGGAAATAAATATTAAGTAATCACATAAAGAAACGTAAATTTTCCGTAGTGATCATGTTGTAAAGGAAAACAAAAGGCTGCTACAATAAAATATAATTGGGGGGGCTGATTTAGGTTGGAGGAACCTGAAGGCCTTAATAAGGAAGTATTATTTAAGCTGATTCTTTAAAGATGAGTAGGTTTTAACCAGGATGTGGCAGGAACTGGTCTGCTGCTCACCAATCTCATTTCCTCTTCCTGGACACACAGGAAAACTACTTTTTTCCCCCCTTTGCAGTTAGGTGAGGGTCATGTGACTGTGATCTGGCCAATGGGGTGTGGGCAGACATGGTATGAGCCATTTCCAGGCCTGGCCAGAGAACCCCCTGCATAGTCACTTACCCTTTCTTCTCTTCCCACAGCGACTACAAAGGCCATGTTTTGAATATGGGGGTGCCACCGGAAGAAGAGCCACCCTGACCTACATCAGACTGTGATGTGAACAATAAATAAACCTCAGGTATAAGCTACCAAGATGTTGGGGTTGTTTGCTACCAAAGAAAAATCTAGCCTACCCTATTTCACAAGGGAATTATTGGAGGAGGAAGGGTGGGGGAGAAAATTTTAGGAAGATGCAGATGCCAAGTCCTGAGGCAGGCAAAGTGTCTATGTATGTTAGGGGTTGAGAGAAAGCCCGTGGGGCCATAACACAGTGAGCAAGAGGTGAGGTCAGGGAGGGAGGCAGAGACACAATCATGAAGTGTATGGAAGGCCTTATTAATATTTTTGGAGTTTTTCCTGTGTGAAGTCTGAAGCAATGGAAGGAATATAAACAGGAGAATGATATAATGGAATATTATTTTCAAAAGGCCACTGCAGTTAGTGTTTGGAGCTTAGGCTAGAGGAAGCAAGAGAGGATACAGGGAGATCAGTTGGGAGGTTATCACTGTAGTATGGGCAAAAGATGGCAATGGCTGCAGTAGATATGGTAAGGAGTGGAATGTTTCTGGATATGTATTTTGGGCATCATAAAGGATTGGATTTGCTGGGTGAGGAAAAGGGGGCACCTGAAATGACACTGAAGTTTTTTAGCATGAGCAACTAGGTGGATGGAAGAGGATGGTGTTATCATTTAATGAGAGAGGTAAGTCAAAGGAAGAGCATATTATCAGAGTGAAGATTTTGGGACATCCAAGCCAATATTAAGTAGCTATGTGGATATATGAGTCTGGAGCTCTGCAGAGAGGTCTAACATAGAGATATAAATTTAGGAATCGCTGGCAGATAGATGGTATTTGAGGCCAGAGATATGAATAAGATTGCCTGGGGCAAAAATGTATAGAAGGAAGAAAAGAAGACCCAAGGACTGAAGCTAAGGAATTTCAACATTGAGATGTTGGAATGAGAAGGTAAAGCTGCAGGTATAGGAAGAAAACCCACAGAGTTTTGTGTTTTGGAAGCTGAAGTGTTTCAAGAAGTAGGTAGTGGTCAGCTGAGTCACATGCCCTGCAAGGTCACATAAGATGAGGTCTGGAAAGATCCCGTGAATTTGCCAACTTGGGTGCCATTGGTGACAGTGTCCAGAGTGGTTTTGGTAGAGCAAATGGGAGGTAGAGGGGTAGAAATAGTGTGTGTGGACATATTTTTCAAGGAATTTTCCCCTGAAGGAAAATAGAGAAGGAAGGCCTTAGCTGGAGGGGCCCAGAGAGGTTTTTTGTTGTGGTTTTTTTTCCTTTTTATTTTCAAAAAATTTTTAAATTTCAGAAGAGTTGCAAAAACAATACAGAGTTTCCACATACCCTTCACTTAGCTTCCTCTAATGTTAATGTCACACACCACAGTTCAATCAATAATGCTGAGAAATTAATATTGGTACAACATTACTAAATCGTAGATTCTACTGATTTCACAACTTTTTCCATAAAAAATGATTTAATTTTTTTAATGGTTGGGAAAGAATTAAGAGAAGAATATTCCATGGCACATGAAAATTATGTGAAATTTAAATTTCAAGGTCCATAAATAAAGTTTTATTGGAACACAACTATGTCCTTTCTCTGTGCCTGTATCCAATTCAGGATCCTCCATTACATGTAGTTGTCATGGCTCCTTAGTTTCCTCCAGTCCTTGGCAGTTCCTTGGTCTTTCCTTGTCTTTCATGACCTTAACTCTTTTGAAAAGCACTGGTCAAGTATTTTGAAGAATGCCCTTTGATTTGAGTTTGTCTGATGTTTTGTTTTGATTAAATTTGAAGTAATGCATTTTTGGCAAGAGTAACAGAGGTGATGTGCTCGTTGTCAATTCACCATATCAGGGGTACAAGAAGTTTATATTCTTCTTACTTGTGATGTTATCCTTGAACATTTGGTTAAGGTGGCATTTGCCAGATTACTCTAAAGGTGTTATTTTTCCCATTGTAATTAATAAGTATTGGGAAAGTACGTGAGAGGGAGGAGGGGCTGGAAGTGGACAGGGATTACCTTGTAGACTTGGGGATAACTTGGTCATCTCATCTCAGTATCCAAGCATCTAGAATAGGCCTAAACTTTGGGGTGTTTTTTAAAGTTCCTCAAGTGATTGTTAGGTAGAACCAATTTTGTAATGTACAACTCTAATGCACGACCATTAGAGTAGAGGGAGGTAAATAAGAGCACGCTGGAGTTTTGAAACAATAACAACTGTTCATAGGTAGTGATGGTTCTAGATAGTGTAGGAAGAAAAATGACAAATCAGTGGTTGAACACACCAAATAAAATGGGTGGGAGGGGCTTAGCTGACAGTGACAGAGAGGATGGCTTGGAATCCAAGGAGGAAAAGTTGTTGAAGGCACATGTGATGGTTAATAAAGGTCTGGATGTAGCTGCTGGAATTAAGGAAAACATCACTGTTCCCTCTAACTCTGAGAGATGGACAAGTAGTAGGGGCAGACCTGTTTGTGAAGAGGCTGGGAAAGGGAGGGTGTCCAGGAGAACATCGTTTCTGCTAAGGCCCAGAAGAGTCATAGAGAAAAAGCTTGAAAATATGTTTCTTCCCCTTAGAAACTGCCTTTCGCCAGGCGTGCTGGTTCCTGGTGCCAGAATGGGGCCCCTGCTTACCCCTTTATCTTGTCGGCCTGTGTCTGTGGCACCATGCCCTGGCCTCCCTTGTCCTTAGCATGGGGGGGAAGGGTGGAAGCAAAGTTGGGAAGCTCCCTTGTCCTTAGCGTGGGGGGAGGGGGAAGGGTGGAAGCAAAGTTGGGAAGAACCTTACTTGGTGTGAGCCATTAGGGCTTAGTGACCTCATTATTCATGCAGTGTGAGCAAGAAGCTCCTCACCTTTGGATTTATAAGATTTAGGGAACACCAGAGACTTACCACGTCTTACCACCCCCCCAACTGACTCTATCAAAACACTCAGATATACACTCAGAGAAGAAAGAACTTCTTTCAAAAAAGTCAAAAGTGACATGATCCACATCTTGAGTCTGTTTTTGACCTGGTCAGAACCTTCTCTGTGCGCTAGAGATCCAGTAACTTGTAAAGGACTCACTGCGGGATACAGAGACCGACAGTTAGGGGGTGTAAGGTTCATACTCTCGGGAGACACCCATCCACTGCTGAAGTTGACATATGGCCACTGTTGTCAGCAAGGATGTTGGGAAGGCACACACACCTGGAGTCCGCAAACGGCAAGAAAGTTCGGTGAGGGGGCAGCAGCATCAAGACAATTTGGCACTCTACCTTCTGGCATCCCAGATGGGAGCTTAGAAATCCTGGAATGTGGCAGACGTGGAGTGCTGGGCTGAGCTGGAAGATCTGGTCTGAGCTCTGGTTTGTGGACCTGTGCCAACTGGTGCACAGCAGGAGCGACTTCAGAGGAATGCACCTCACAGACGTATCCAGTGGTAGTCAAGATATTTTTACCCCCCACCTCCCCAGCACTCCCTCCACCCTCAAAACCTGCTGGAAGCCACAAAAAACAAAACAAAGTGAAAACACAGAAAAAGCCCCATTTTTTAATGAAACAAGGAAACTCAAAACCTCAAACCACAAGCCATGAAGTTTGCCTGCCAAATATTGTAAAATCGGGACTGAAATTGGTGAAATGCTGAGAGCCAACCTACACTGCCTCCAGCCTCGAGCAGGAAACACCTTTTCTTCAAAGCTGGTGTCACAGGCCCAAGGGACTGAGTCACTGATCCTTGAATTAGAGTGGGGTTTCTCAAAGGCCAGGGGGCCTTGTATGACTGGGGAAACAGGAAACAAGTTTAGGTGGCACACGGACAGTCATTTAATTACATCAAACAACAGAATGAAAAAGTGATTCATTTAGAAAAGAAAGTCTCGGTTTGGTGCCAATAGTCTTTAACTTATTTCTAGTTTGTTGTACTTTCTCTTTCTAACCAGGAATATGTGGCCCTCAGACTCGGCTTCCCGCAGACACCTGTGTCTGGCTAAAACATACCAGCATCGTGTTGTTTTAGTTGCATTTCATAGTTACCTCCTATTTGTCACAAACGGTACTGACTTTTCATTTCTTTTTTTTTTTTTAAGATTTTATTTATTTATTTGAGAGAGAGAGAGAGCACAAGCAGGGGGAGGGGCAGAGGAAAAGGAAGAAGCAGACTCCCCGCTGAGCAGGGAGCCCAATGCAGGGCTCAATCCCAGGACCCCGGGATCACGACCTGAGCTGAAGGCAGATGCTTAACGACTGAGCCACCCAGGCGCCCCTGGCTTTTCATTTCTGATAGTGATATGCCCCCTTTTTAAATAAGTAAAAATTAGGAATTGATTCAAAGAAGAACCTTGATTATAATAGAGGTGATATGCAGATGAAGCAAAAATTGTCGAAACAGTACCCAAATAACTGAAATTTAGATCTGAGTAACAAGATCCAAGGACCTCACAGGAGAAACAGGTAGTGTTGTAGCAAAGAACTAGGATGACAGCAGGGAAGGTCAATGCCAAGGAGAAACCAGGCAGATGCTCATTTTTTTTCTATTGTCTGTGACCTGGCCTCTTCGCCAAAGGAGTCTTCTGGAGGTGATAGGGTAAGGGATGGAGAGGTAATTGCTAGATTATAACCCAGAGAGCTTTAGACAGAGAGGGCTGTGCTGGGGGCCTCAGTAACCTCTTCCAGGCCCAAACCTGAGAATCCAAGAAACTTTCTCTCATGGAGAAGAAATTAACAGATTTGGAAACACACCAAAGAAAGCTGCCAAGTACCTCAACATTCTTCTTCCACCCCTTCCATGTAATTCTTTAACAGAGAATGCCTTGGGGCACCTGGGTGGCGGCAGTCAGTTAAACGTCCGACTCTTGGTTTCAGCTCAGGTCATGATCTCAGGGTCATGAGATCGAGCCCTGCGTCGGGCTCCGCACTCAGCATGGAGTCTGCTTGAGAGTCTCCTTCTCCCTCTGCCTCTCCCCCACTAAAGTAAATTTAAAAATGTTAAAAAAAAAAAAAAGAAGAGGAAGAAGAAGAATGCCCCATCTCAGTGGGGAAATTACAAAATTACAGAAAAAAATCTCAAAGAGGAGGTTCAGGGGTACAAATAAAGAATTATATAGCAACAAAAGATGATGAAACTGAGTGGCAGAGCTCAAGAAAGTAAAGAGAGGAAAGCCACTTTGGAATCAACCAAATGTGGGGGCTCCTGGATGGTTCAGTCGGCTGAACCATCCGACTCTTGATTCTGGCTCAGGTCATGATCTCAGGGTCATGGAACAAAGCCCCACGTCGGGCTCTGCGCTCAGCTCAGAATCTGCTTGGGATTCTCTCTCTCCCTCTGCCTCTCCCCCACTTGTGCACACTCTCTCTCTAAATAAGTAAATACATAAATAAAATCCTTAAAAAAAATCAACCAAAAATAGAATGAACACAAGTAAAAAACGTAATGGAACAATATGGAAAATAATAAAGAAATATTAAAAATTATAAAAATGCGATAGCTATGGAAAATAAACAATGGAGACCTAGTACATGAATGAGCAACTGTCATGCCTGAAGTAGCATGGAACAGAAGGAACTTAACTGAAATGAAGATTGAGTCAGCAGGCAGAAAGCACACACCGTGTTAAGGTAAAATTTGTTCAGAGTGATCAATAATAAAATATACCAGATTAAAAAAAAATCAAAAGCCGCACCTAATATTAAATGACAATAAAGCAAGCTCTAAAAACATTAGGGGCATGAAGATGTGATTCGTGAATTTTATATACTGCCAAATTGTCTATTAAGTATAAAGGCTATTGGCAGTCATTCTCGAACATGAAAGAACTCAGGGTTGCCACATGCTTGAAAAACGTCCTCTTTAGTGAAATCCAGTCAGCCAAGGGATGAACCAAAAGAAATCAAGAGGAGAATTAAGGATTTTTTTTAAAAAAGTACCAAAGATGAGTTCTGAATTGTTTTAAATACAGAATTAAGACTAAACAGCTGTGGAATTTATGGTTAAAGAACAAGATGTAAATACTGCAAACGCTTACACTTTAAAAATAATTATATACCTAACAAAAATTGGGAAGTGAGGGAAAAGTTGCAGTGGGAGGACCTGGAAGGATGTACATTTACTCATCTTTAACAGCAGGGAAATAATCACTACAGCTTTTTTAAGCAAGCATGATTCCAACTTCTTGATGATTTTTATATTAGCTTTTCTTATCTTCAAAGGAGATCTTGTAAGATTTTTTGTGGTATAGAAACATTTAGCTCAAGTTCAGCAACTTCTGTTTTACTTCTGTTTCTTTTTCTGTAAGATTAATTTTGATCATTCTACTTAAAAGTAATTTGCAGGGGCACCTAGCTGACTCAGTTGGTAGAGCGTGTGACTCTTGATCTCAGGGCTGTGAGTTCAAGATTACACACGTTGGTTGTAAAGATTACTTAAAAATAAAATCTGTAAAAAAAATAAAAGTCTGGGGCGCCTGGGTGGCTCAGTCGTTAAGCGTCTGCCTTGAGCTCAGGTCATGATCCCAGGGTCCTGGGATCGAGTCCCACATCGGGCTCCCTGCTCAGCGGGAGCAGCAAGCCCGATGTGGGACTCTCCCACTCCCCCTGCTTGTGTTCCCTCTCTTGCTGTGTCTCTCTGTGAAATAAATAAATAAAATCTTAAAAAAATAAAATAAAATAAAAAATAAAAGTCATTTGCAAAGTAAAATCCCACTGCTGTATATTGATCTTTTTGTTGGGGTTGTATGCACAAGGACCTGTTGAGATGATACATTCCAAATGTTGATGGCTATTTCTGGTGAGATGTGGGGCATGTTTTTTTTTTTTAACTTCCTCTTTGTACTTTTCTATGTTATTTTTATCATAAAGTACATCATATATAAAAATAACAGTCGTTTTCGGAGTAGTGTGGTAGAATGATAAAAATGGCCCCTGTGACCTTTGTCCTCGGGTGTTGCTCCTGTAATTATGTCATGTTCTACAGCAAAAGGTTATTATAGATGTCATTAAAGTTACTAATTAGTTGACTTTAAGATTGGGATGATCTGGGGGGGGCGCAACCTAATCATGTGAGCACTTGAAAAGCTGAGAGTTTTCTCTAGCTGGCAGCCAAAGTCACAGAGATTAGAAGTGTAAAAAGTCTCCCATTCAAGAGAGATATTCTGGTGCTGGCTTTAAAATGAAGGAGGCCCCACAGAAAGGACCTGAGAGCAGCCTCTAGGAGCTAAGAGCAACCCTTTGTCAAAAACCAACAAGAAAACAAGGCCCTCAGCCCTACCACAAGGACCTAAATTCAGCCACCGCCCTGAATAAACTAGGAAGTAGATTCTTTGCCAGCGCCCCCAGATAGGAGCCCCACCTGGCCTACACCTCAGCTGCAACTTTGGGAAACCCTAAGCAGGGACCCCATTTGATCTGGCAAGTTCTGACCTACAGAACTGTGAAATACTAAATGGATGTTGTTTTAAGCTGCTTAAGGTTGCGGTCATTTGTTACACAGCATAGAAAACTAAAAAAAGGTAGTAAACATTTTTTTCTTCATGCCAGACACACAGAATCGGAATCATCATCATCAGCATTACCTCAACTTGCCTGTGCCATCCTCACCCTTTGCAGGTCCTTATTCCTCTATCTGCAGAGCTCAGAACATCCCCAGATGTTCCCACATACTCTGTGAAAAAATGGACCATTTTGTGTTGACAGCTGGAAGACTCTAGTTGGGGATCAGATGTTCATGGAGACTTGGAGTCAGGTTATGCCTTTTGTACTAGTTGACTTTTTAAACCAACCAACCAACCAACCAACCAACCAACCAATCAAACAAACAAAGGTTCTAAATGAACAAAGAGACAAGATAGGGCCAGAAAGCTAGAGATGAAGGAGACAGGGTGGGAATGGGTGAGTGGTGAATAGGAGAGCAACATGGTGCAGGACTGAATACACAAGCATAGTGAACATATTTCTGCCCCACCTCCTCTTTCTCCCAGTCCTCAGAAACAATCATTTTTATCTCTTTTAGGTATTTCTTCTGGTGTCACCTCTATAGCTTTAAGAAATTTGCTTTTATCACTATTGCTTGATTTGTTTTATACCTTATCTAGTTTCCTCCTTACATGATAAATGAGGATTTAATGCATTTTCACCAACACCCTCTCTCCTCTTTATAAGGTTATGTAATTTTGTTTTTTATAGGTTTCCTGTGTTACATTAATATACTTTGATTTCTTATTTCATCAACTAAGGGCAGTTATCTCCTGACTGCTCACAAAAAAGATGAAGGTAACACTACACTTCTTGTTTGTGTCTACCTCTCAATCTCTGCCATATACAATTTTAAGGATAAAGAATATTTACATTATCTTCTTGATAGCTAACTCTCCCATAAACTGATCATAAAAAATGAAAATCATTTATACAGCATTTACATTGTTGTGGCTTTTTAAATATTGTGTTCTGAAGAGGCAAAATGTTCATGAAGATTGCTCTTCTTTCCATGGTACAACTTTTTGTTCCTTTGGATTTTCCATTTGTCTTTCTTTTATCTTGTGGCATTTTCCTTTATTACTGCTCTGTATTCCCCCAGCTTCTTCATCCAATCAGGTATTCTGTGGAGTTTTTAAACCCTCCCGTCTAAGGCCCACCATCCTCCTGCTATATAGCTGACATGATGGAATTTCCCTTGATGGTTTTCCTGGGTCAATTCCAGACTTTCCAAGATCCACATCTTCCTACTTCTTAGATTATGCCTTTGTTTTGCTGCAGCACATTTTCATGTATCTTCCTAAGAAATGGTGTGCAAGAAGTCAATTTTCTGATTCCTGTTTGTCCCAAAAGATCTTTATTCTGCATTCATACTTGGATGATAGTTTGGCTGAGTATGACATTAGAGGTTGAAAATCATTTTCCTATAGAATACTGAAGGCATTACACTTTGCCTTCTAGTATCCAGGGTTGCCCATGAGATATCTGTTTTACTTTCACTCCTTTGTAGATAAACTTTTTATTTTGGGGGAAGCTTCCATTGTTCTCTTTAACTTTGATGTTTAAAATCAGATTATGTGACTAAGTGGATCTTTTTTTTTTTTCAAACTCTGTGTTTACCAATCAGTGGGCCTTTTCTGTCTAAAGATGTATGGGCTTCAGTGCTGAAAAATTACTCTGTCGTGTTTCTTTGCTACTGTCCTCTTCCTTGGTTTTCTCTGCTCTCTCTTTCTGAATCTACTATTAATTGGATATTGGACCTCCTGTATTTATTTTATATGTCTTCTTTCTTGCCTATTTATAATTCTTTAAAGATTTTATTTATTTATTTGAGAGAGAGAGAGAAAGCATGAGCAGGGGGGAGGGGCCAAGGGAGAGGGAGAAGGTTCTCTGCTGAGCAGGGAGCCAGACATGGGGCTCGAGCCCAGGACCCCGGGATGATGACCTGAGCCGAAAGCAGACGCTTACCCTACTGAGCCACCCAGGTACCCCTCTTACCTTTTTAAAAAATCTCTGTCTTTTGGTTCTACTTTCAGAGAGAGTACCATAATTTAACGTTCACACTCTCTACTGATTCTTTTATAACTTTAATAGGCATATTTTTAATTTATAGGAACTCGTCTTGTTTGTTCTTTGTCATAGCATTCTGTTCTTCTTTTATGGATGAATAGCTTCATGAGTCTTTCTGAATATATTAATTAGAGATTTTTAGTTCAGTTTGCTTTGATTTGGGTTCTCTTCCTCCAATAATTGTTTCCTCCAAGGTTGTTGTGTTTTTCCTGTTTACTTTTACTTTTGTTCCAGTTTTATTGAGAAATAATCACTGTATAAGTTTAAGGCATACAGTGTGATGGTTTGATTTACATGTCCTGTGAAAAAAGGACCACAGTAGTTTCGGCTAACACCCATTTTTTTTCTGATTATTTTAGTTTCTCTCTTTTATTATGGAGTCTTTTCCTGAAGTATCTGGAGATTCTTCGTTGTCCATTCTTAATTAAGAGTGAAGCTCTGGGGCACCTGGGTGGCACAGTCAGTTGAGTGTTAGACTCTTGGTTTCAGCTCAGGTGATGATGTTGGGGTCTTGAGAGTGAGCCCCATGTTGGGCTCCGCACTCGACGAGGAGTCTGCTTCAGATTCTCTCTCCCTCTGCCCCTCCCCCTGCTTGCACTCTCTAAACAAACAAATAAAATAAAATAAAATAAAATAAAATAAAATAAAATAAAATAAAA